>NC_030854.1:25904283-25906547 GCF_000208745.1 Theobroma cacao | reverse complement strand
TATACTATTTGTCTATTTATTTAATGTCATGGATATTAACATTTCATAAATTTATATATATACATATTTGAATCAGTGTTATTATCATTTTATTTTTTATTTATTCTTTGATATTTTTTTATTTTTGTCTATTTATTATTTTTATTATTATTACTATTATTATTATTTTGAAGATTTTGTGTTGTGATTGATTTTTTTTTATAAAAAATTTCGGGATCTCAAAATAGAGGCCCTCCCATCGTACTGGTAGAGCCTTAATTCGAATTCCGAACCTAGAGAATATGGGTCCGGGATTGCGACTTCTCGCGTCCCTAGTGATCATCCCATCATCGGTATTGATTAATTATTTTTGGTATTCTTCTCTTAACTAAATATATCATCACCATAATATTTTATTTATAGATTCTCTTTCTATTTGTGTACTTACTCTATTTAGCAAAAACTCTTACTTATAAACTAGATAATCATCTAAGCTTATATATATATATATTATGTATCCATACATACATTTTCTTGGATCTAATTTTACTATAAAACATTTAATAGATTTTCATGACTAACTTAAACATATTCCTATCATTTTCTAACAATTTACTACATTTATTATTTATTTCGTATACGTATATTTAAACTCCCTAAGATCTATTATTTATTATGCTAAAGACTTTCACATTTTTTTTCCATATATTTCATTTTTCTTTTGTATATAATTCAAAAATAATAACACTATCATGAATAACAAATAATAAAAAAATATCATGTCCCAACATCAATAGTCCAAGCCCGAATCATTATTCAGTGAGCAGATCCATTACCTACTGGGTTGAAGCTGACCCACTGCTCAAAGTGGGTTTAAGCGCCGTTGGGCTTTGGCTCCCCTCCGATCTGGCCTGGGTCCAAACAACTTATCCTAAACACACATTCTGGAGCACCAAACGGTATCGTTCCAAAGGCCTTTAAGCCGCTTGATCCTACCTTCTCAAAACGGTGCAGTTTTACCTCTACCTATCCTATATAATCCCTCTTTTTTGGCCTTTCCCCATTTTCTCCACTCGTTTCTCTCTCTAAAGGCAGATGCTCTGCCTTCTCTCTAAAAAAATCAAACATTTCCTTCTCTCTTTTCTCTCTCACCGGCGTCGGCTTGGGGACTTCTTCCCCTCTCCTTTCTCTTTCTTTTAGTCGGCCTTCCTCCTTGGCGTCGATCGAGTTTTTCCCCTCTTTTCCCTGCGCTGGCAACTAGTGGGGCTTCCTGTTGTCACAGACGACGGGACCTGAATGATCGGATCTACCTGTCTTTCTTTTCTTTGGTGTCGGCCGATCTCTTTCTCCTGCCTCATTGCTCGATGGTCGCCCAAACCAGACCCCCTTTTCTTCACATCGTCGCTGGTTATTCTCTTCTCTCTCTCTTTCTTTGCTTTGTTGGCTTTCCTCCTTGGCACCGATCTGGTTTTTCCCTAGTCGGCAGCCGTCCGAGCTCCAGCTCTCTCTCTCTAATTTACTCCTCAGCCGGCTGCATTCTCACTGCCCACATTTTTCTATTTTTTTTTGGTATTGTTTGGTATATTCTTTTAATTTTTCTCTGGATTCTTTTGGCTGTTAGAGAACTTAGGGTATTTTGATTGTGGTTTCTTGGCTGCTAGGAAGCTTAGGAATTTTTGGTTTGTAGGTTTTTTCTTGGTTTCAGATTTTGGCTCCCCCTTGCTACAGTGCTACAGTGGGGCTTTATACACTTGGCTTTTTGGCCGAGTGTAGTGCCTTCACTACCCTGCCAAACGTGAATTTTTCGCATCTGGCAGAGTGAGGGGGGGCGCTTGGCAAGGTGCGTCCGCACCCTACTAGTCGTACCCCTTTCCCCTTTCCTTTTTTTTTTTATTTTTTTTTGTTATTTATTATATTATATTTATTTATTTATTTATTAAACATAAAAAATATGGTGTCTACAACATCAACATCACCTTCCACCTTTTTTAATATTTAACTCAATTTATATTTCCTAAAACAATATACATGCTTAGGGGTGAGGGTTGCAAAATTGAAAATTTTATTTTAAAGTTAGGCTCGATATTATGTGGTTAAACAAAGAAAAGGGAAATTAGGCTCAAAAGGGGTATACTAGAGATAAAAATTTAACAAAGTTGGCTTTTTAGGCTCAAACGGTCCAAAGACAGCCTAAATCATATCCCGAACTAAGTATTGTCAATTGTTGGCAGCCCACGTTTAAAGGGGGGGGGGGGGGGGCGGAATGACCTACCCCATAAAAGGTC
>NC_030854.1:25887560-25901791 GCF_000208745.1 Theobroma cacao | reverse complement strand
TTTTTTTTTTTAAGAGTGAGCCGCGGCTTCTGGCCTAGTAAGTCGCGGCTCACGTCCTTTTGTGTCCGAGAAGCCGCGGCTCACCACTTTTTTTTTGAAATTTTTTTGAGTTTTTTTTTTTGAAAATTTTTTGAAATACTTTTTTGACATGAAATTTTTTTGAATTTTTTTTTAAAATTTTTAAAATTATTTTTACATGAACCTGCATAAATAAAAGAGAGTGTTAATAATTTAATAATTAAATAAATAAAAAAAAATAAAAAAAAGTAAGTTAGAGTGCTTGGGTTGCTTCCCAAGAAACGTTTCTTTATAGTCACTAGCTTGACTATAATACCCTTTTATTACTTTATACGACTCAAGATTTTTTTTATTGACTTTGACTGCTCCGGTAAGTCCATTATAAATTTCGATAACATCATAAGGATGAATCTTTACTATCTTAAACTTGTTCCCCCAATATGGTCTAAGATTCCATGGCAAAAGATTGAGTTGTGAATAAGAAAGTGCTACTCGTTGTCTAACCACAAAATCAAGATAGCTGGAAAGTGGTGGTGGTTTTTTCTCAAGAGTTGGCGTTTGCATTGCTGAAGGTGGTGAAATAGGCTTACCTTTGCCCTTATTGACTGAATCCACTTTATAGCAAATATCTATATAGGGATATTGATTTGCATTGAATAAATTAAATACCACTTCCTCCTCTCTAACTTTGAAAGTTATTTTGCCATTCTTCACATCAATAATTGCTCTAGTTGTAGCTAAGAATGGTCATCCCAAAATAAGAGGAATTTCAACATCATCTTCAATCTCGAGCACAATGAAGTCCATCGAAATGTATAAATGCCCAACTTTAAGCAAAACATCCTCTACAATCCCAATTGGGTACCTGATTGTTCTGTCTGTTAATTGCAAGGTAACTGTAGTAGGTTGTATCTCTTGAAATTCAAGTTTTTTGGCAATAGACAAAGGCATTATTGAAACACTAGCACCTAAATCACAAAAAGCTTTAGAAATTTTAAAACCACAAATAGTGCAAGGAATAGAAAAACTCTCTGGATCTTTAAGCTTTGGTGGAAGCTTACTCTGGATTATAGCACTGCACTCTTCAGTAAGTGCAACTATCTCAAACTCTTCCAATTTCCTCTTTTTGGTTAGGATGTCTTTCAAGAATTTAAGATAACTTGGCATTTGTTCTAAAGCTTCAGCAAAAGGAATATTAATGTGCAGTTTTTAAATACCTCAAGAAATCTCTGGAATTATTTGTCAACTTTTTGCTTTTGAAAAACATTGAGGAAAAGGTAGTGGAGGTGTGGGAGCAGTTTTTAATTGTGATTTTTCTTTTGAATCTCTAGTAGATTTTTCAACTATAATTTCTTTTTCAGCATCTTTTTCAATTTCTTTTTCATCAAATTGAATTGAAATTTCTGAATTTAATTCCTTACTTACCTCTTTATGTACCTCTTTTCCGTTGAGGAGAGTGATTACCAAACAATGTTCCTTACCTTTTCTTCTTGGGTCAAGTTCAGCATTAGTTGGTAAGGGACCTTGAGGTCAGTATTTAAAGCACTAGTAGTTGGCCTACTTGTATCTCAAGATTTCTAATTGAAGCTGCTTGATTTTGAATGGAGGTATTAGTCTTTGTCATGAATGCATCGGTCTTTGTCATGAATTGCATGAACATATCCTCCATTGAAGGCTTTTTCTCTCGCATAGGGGCTCTAGATGGAAATCCAGGAGGAAAGTTTGACTTAGCTGCTGATGAAGACCCTTGGTTGTTATTCCATGGAAATCAATGTACGAGACTAGATATCACTTTTGCAATAAATTTGTTGACACGTTTTAGTTCTGAGCTAACTTGGAGACATTGGAATAGGATAAGACATATCTTCTGTTATCTCTGAAGAATCATGGATTTGGGATTATATTATTTCAAGGATTCCACTAACTCTGGTTAGTTGGACACGTTGATGCAGGATATAAATATGATTTGCATAAGGCTCACTCTCAAATAGGTTATTTATTTTGCTATAACAGCATCGTCATTTCATGGTGTTTTACTAAGCAAATGCTAGTAACTACATCCTCCAACCATTTCGAGATTATCACTCTATATGAAGTTGGAAGAGAGTGTGTTTGGTTGAGATATGTTATAACGCATATTCATAATTCTTATTGTTTAACATTGGTTGCAAATTCTCCCACCATAATTTATGAAGATAATGTTACTTGTGTTGCCCAAGTCAAGGGAGGATATATTAAATGTGATGGGACCAAACATATCTTGTCAAAGTTTTTCTATACTCACAAGCTCCAGGAAAGTTGACAAATTGATGTTAAACAGATTCGTTTCACTAATATTCTTGTAGATCTTTTTATCAAGTCATTGCCAACGTCAACATTTGAAAAATTAGTATATGGCATTGGAATAACATGAAAGATTGGTTTGCCCCTGGAATGGAAAAGTATCATTCACCCCAGAAGTGGCAAGCCTTGAAAGTGGTAGACAGAAGTGGCAATATGGCTAAATTGAAGAGGAGCAATTATGAACTTAATGCATTGTACGCTTTTTCCCTTTTGTCCAATTTTTGTCCCACTGAGTTTTTTCAGCTTAAGTTTTTAACAAGGCAGTAATAACATGTCCAATTAGGCCACCACAGTGGTTGTTCCATCCAAGGAAGACTGTTATGGAATATGGACATATCACACCACGTTAGACCAATTCAAATTAGAGTAAATTTGATAAATGATAAATGTATTATCCATATTCTAAATATTTCAAGATTTATCTACATGTGGAAATTATCTAGTTCATAATGTGGGATTTATCAAGAAGATACTGTAATTTAGAGATATATCTTATTAAGAGATTGTAATAGCCATTGATCTGTTAAGGGCTTCAATTATAAATAGGGGGTCACCCCACCCTCATTTGAAGAATAGTTATTTTACATTCCAAACATTGCTTTAGTAATACATAAAGAGCATTCTCTCAATATCTCTCTTTTCTTCTTGTTTTCATTATTTCTTTTACAACAGAATTATCTTTCTTGCAATTTTTTTATGAATTATTACAACATAAAGGGATAGTACAAAAAGATATCATTTAATATATATTACTACATATTAATGGTTTTTTTTTGAAAAAAATTTTATTTATCTAAAAACTCAAATGAACTTCTCTTATAAGTTAAAAGTTTTGAAATTTTAAGAGCCAAACTCTTTGCATCTATTTTTGCAATAGAAAAACTCTTACATAAGTTGGTCTTATACTCACTACATAATAAATTTTAAAATTAAAACTATTAAAATATTTTATATATTTTGATAATAAAATATTATGAAATGGGCAAACCGTATATATCAAAGCTTGACTTTTGAGCTAAAAGAAAACATGATAAATTGACTTGATCTATAAATACCTTTAATCACGACAAATGTTTGGGTTCATATATGAGGTATTTAAAAAAATAACCTTCAAAGATAAGATGTTTTTAAAAATAGCTCTATTTATAATTTTAATCGTTTTTAGTAAAGTTGGACAAAATTACCTTTAATGAAACCTCTTCATATTTAAGTACACATGATGATACACGTCATGCATATGATGTTACATCCAATGTTGAAAAATATTATTGTTACACGTCATGTAAAAAAATATGTTACATGCCATGGTTAAAAAAAGTTGTCATATGCTATATTGAAAAAAAATATTGTTGTTACACTCCGTGTTGAAAAAATATTATTGTTACACACCATGTTCAAAAATTTTTATTGCACTTTAATGCCTAAAATATTATTGTTACTTGTAAATCAAAACTTTAAATCCTTTCAACTCTCTTCCTTTCTTTTTTTTTTTTGACAATATAGCATCGATTTTAATGTTTCCAACATGTTTTCATAAATTAAAACACAATGTTCCTTATCTAAGAAACCAGTTTTGGCTAAAAAAAAAAAAAAAATTCCTTTGAAACCCTAGGTTTATAAATTTCAAATTCTTGAATTTATTGGTGTCTAGACCCTGAATTGATTTAATTAAAAGCTATTTCAAACATTTGTAATCATTTATATTTTTTTAGTTTCATCCGAAACACTAAAAAATCAAATTCTCCAAATAACCACCCACCTCACGCACATCAAAATCATAGCTCGACGTCTTGAAAGCGCAAGAGAGAGAAATCGGGAGTACAGTAGAAGGATGCTAAGGAGAGAAATCGATAAAATTAAAGAGAGCTAAATGGTGAAATAGAGAAATCGAAAGAATAGATGGAGAGAAATTGTGATGAATGATTTAATTTATTTGGAATGATTTCAAGGGTATTTTTGTTAAGTCACCAATAAATATGAGTAAAACCAATTAATTTTATTTTAGGAGCTAATTTTGAAATCAAGTTATCAAAATGGTTACTTCTCACAATTTTCTCTTCATGTATTTTATCTTTGTGAACTGCATTAATTGAAAGATAAATTTAATTAGATGACTAAATAAAAAAATTAATGACGACTTATGTTTTACGTTGAGTAGTTGAATTATGCACGATGCCAATTTAAATAAGTTAAGAGTAACGAGAGTTCTAATCTCAGCTCAAGTTTATTAAGAATATCAAAGTGCCTACATTTCGTTTCTGTTTCTCTCTCTCTCTCTCTCTCTATATATAGTTTACCCCATTAGTCAACACAACGCGGTAAGATGAGCGAATCTTATAGCAACCATTTCTTGAAAAATGTCAAATTACAGGCCTGTTGTGTGAGGCACGACCCTCGGCTTCCTTTTGGAATACTTTGGATACCATATTGACCATGATAAGAAAAAGAGCTCCTCCAGCAATTTTTTTTTAAAGTAAAGGAGTTATAATATTAATAAGGGCAAAGGTACATAGAAATATCATTAATACATTTTAAATTTCTCTAGAGGTATAAATAATTAATTACAAACGAACATCATATTTCGAATTTTCTGCATCTCAATTTTGGCTACTTATTTGTAAATCAGAGTTATTTGTTGAATTTGACAATTCTCCATATGAGTTTTTACTCTCTCAATATTCAAAACAATTTTTCTCATTTTTTATGGAGCACAATAAGGGTCTATAATCCATTTCATCACGTTAATTGCTTTGACTCGTCTTTTTTTTTTTTCATTTAAAAAAAATCCAATAAATTCGTATACTATATCTTTGTGGATTGCATTAATTGAATGATTCCTTTGTGATGCATCCACAAAATAAATATTTAGCTTGAATGATTTTTAAAGGATGAATTACGAGTAGAATAGATGTTGGCCCGGCCCTTAATTTCATGTTAATTACAGTAAACAAACAATAACGTATTATTAACATAATTTATATTTGTTTTTAAAAAAACATAATTTATATTTAAAACAAAGGCAGGATAGTTAAATAAAAAAGAGTGTATGGCAAAATGACGATCAGGGATAGGCTTGTCTTAATCCGTCGTAGCTTGTTGTGAGTCAGCTGACAATGTGCCCATCCACGGAGGTGGTAGCATCCCAGTTTGCTCATGAACCGTCTTAAACAAGGGCGGCAACATCCGGTAAACACCAGCAACCTCCTTCAATGCATTGCTACCATTACCATCCATTGCTTCAGATCCACCATTAGTCCAAATGCTAATCCTAGGCTGCAGTCCCCGAACGGCTTCAGCATTGATCTTAGCAATCTCTTGAAACATTCCACCATTGATCATCAAGTAATCCCTTAGGGCTGCGTAGTTGCCTCCCAACGCTTCTAAAAGGGTTCGTAGATAAACACCTTGCGCTTGTGCAAGTGCCATGAGTCCTTCCGCTTCTTTTTGCTTTGCATACAATTCTACATCAGCAACCCTTTGACGGCCGTAGAATGTTGCATCCGCAATTGCCTTTTGCGCAGCTGCCTCTTTTTCCTTCTCATACAGAATTGCCTCTGCTTGTTTCTGTTTCTGGTACAGTTCCCAATTTGCTTTTTGCACCTTCATTTTAAATAAAAAGGTCAACAGAGTTAGATAAGGAAAAATAGAATTGAAAAGGAGTTGCATAAATTTTTAAGAGAATTATCTTCACCTTGGTATCGTACTCAACACTTGCTTGGCTAAGAAACTCAGCCTTAAGCTTCTCAGTTCTGGTCAAAGCATTCATCCTCTCCACCTCTTTTTGCAACTCAGCTTCCCTCAGAGCAACTGCCTTGGAGGCCTCCACCTCCGCCACTTGCGCCTCCTTAGCCCAACCTGCCTTCTTCTTTGCCAAATCCGCATTAGCCTCAGCCAACTCAGCTTCTCTTTGGTTCTCGAAAACCTTCACCTCTGTCTTTACCCGTATCTCCTCCTTCTTCCCCTCTCCTTGCCTCTGTGTCGATATAATCTTCGTCTCCGCATCGATCCTTGCAGCGTTTTGCAGCGTTTGCCCTTCCCTCAGCTTGGACCCGATCTCTCCCTTCATTTTAGCCTCTGCGACATCCACTTTGGCCTGATTAGCAGCCTCCATTTGAGTCTTTTGACCCAAGTAAGAAAAATACTCATGTCCAGGCACATCCACAAGCTGTTTAACATTAGCATTGTAGATCAAAAGCCCAAACTGGTTGAGCTCAAGCTGGACTTTCTCAAAAACCTCTAGTTTGAACTCTTTGGTTCCTTTGAAAATCTCTTCCATGGTCATTGAAGCTGCTAGGACCCTCGTTTCTCCTTCAATGATACCTTGTACAAGCTCTTTAACATGGTTAGAGAGCTTGTCATGAGGAGAGATAAGCTTGGCATACTTGAGGAGGCTGTGCTCATCATCCACACGGGGTCCGATTGTGAAGACTGCTGGGAGAACGAAAGGGAGCTTCTCGGCACTCATGGCCTGGACTTCGAACGTGTAGTTTACAGGCGAGACGTCGAAGACAGTGCAAGACTGACCAGGGAGTATCCATGCCTTTTTGGCAAGCTTTATGTCTGGGATACCTATGCCAGTGATCACCAGAAATTCTGATGCATTTGCTACCTTATACATTATGTTTTTTTTTCTTTCTTTTCACTCAATTACAGGGGAGAGGGATTGAGAGAAGAAAATATAAGTATTTGAGCCCTCAAGTCTGGACAAACGAACAGAACCAGAACAACATATATATATATATATATATATATATATATATTTAGCGGAAAGAATTAAAATATTCAAGAAAATCTTGTATAATATAAAATTGTATACATTGTAGAAAAATTGAAATTGTGTAATGAAATATATATATATATATATATATATATATAAAGGTTAATCCTAATTTTATTTATAGTCTAACTCTAATGGACAGTATTAATAAGATATCGAAATGTAGATATACATCAAGGAGTCTATATAATTGATGTTAAGGCTTGACAAAGTCGCGTTTTGAATGGAGATTTTCTGATGTCTTTTGCCTCTTTGCCACAAGGAGAATCTAATAGTGTAGTTTCTCAGTTTGTTCGTAGTGAATTTATACATGTTTGAACTTTGAAGACTCAATGTGCTATGAAGTAAAAAAAATTACAGTGTCAACTTGACAATAGAATTTTCCGTGATTTTTCCATACAAGTTACGCATGCAGGTAGCCAGCATACACACAATGCATGAATCATGAATGGATTCCATTTTCAGGATTCTTAATTTGTGCATTTTCAAGTGGTGGCAGGCTGCCTCTTTCCTTTTCAAATTCAATAACGCGTTGACATTTATGCCGGAATGGACAAAAGAAAAGAAATTTCATTGCTATGATTGAGAAAAGGATGGATAAAACAAGGGAAAACACGCATTTTCCTGGCATCTAGCAACGCTTGGTGTGACTTTTCTTGTTATGACCGCTAGTTTTATCAATTATGTCCAAAAACAATTCAAAAATATCCTACCATACAGATACAAAAGTTACATGACAAAACCTTGATACGATTTAAATCAAGTTCATCTAGGTTTTTTTTATTAAATAATCCTATTTATTTATTTATTTAATTAGCATGTTGAATCAATTGCAATACTAATCCATCCAATCTGAATTCCGGAACCAAATGTTACCTAACTATATGATGGACTGATTTTAAGCCGGACGACCCACCCTTAGAATTGATTCACTTTTTTCATTTATTTCATTCCTTTTGCTGAACCTTAAGTCTAAATATGTAATACTTCATATTTAACATTTCTGTTTGGTGGATTAATTTTTTTTAAAAAAGTATGTGTTCGTAGTATTTTTAAACAAAATATAAATAAAAAAATGTTTTATGATGTTTGATTTAGATTTTAACTAAAATTTTACTTTCATTCAACCAAATATGAAAGAAAAAAACACATCGCACATTAAGTAATAAAACTTGCATATGAACCAACAAGTTGAATTTTTTATTGTATAATTTGTTTAGAAAGAAACAAGAACGTGTACATCAACCCAACTTGTGGTATAGTCCAAATGGTTACATTGAAAGATGGGCTTGATTTAATAAAAGTTAAAAAATCTCTAAATTATTCAAAAAAATTTAAATAAATTTTTATTTTTTTATTATGTTCAATCAATTTTTTATATTTTTATTTTGAGTCAAATAAATCATTACATTTTTTTTTATTTTTAGCCAATAAATTCTTATGATTATTAATAAACTTAATCAAATTGTCACTAGTTATTCTATGTCATGTAGTGCTGACGCGATATACTAACATGTCATAATGAATGACGATATGACATGCTAATGTGACATCATGATACAATTATGTGACATTTTTCACCATTCACATCAACATCATTTGGGTATAAAATGACAAGTGTCATTTTAACTAATAACAATTAATCAACCATTAATTATAAGAGCTTATTTGATCAAAAATAAAAATATAAGGATTTAATTGAACGTAATAGAAAAATGAGTGCTTATTTGAATTTTTTTACATAGTTTGGGAGTTTTTTTTCGAGCATTATGCCAAGTATAATACTTAAAAGCCCTTAAACTATTAAAAAAATTCAAATAAATTCATTTTTTATTACATTCGATCAAGTCTTTATATTTTTATTTTTAATTAAATAAATACTTAAAATATATGGTATTATAAACGATGAGATTATATTTGACCTTAAAATGTCGGCTTGAATGGTATTTACCCATGAACTATATGTATCACTTCCAAATACTATTCGGATCATTCCCATATATTTTAAATTTTAACACGATAGTGTTGATCTAACAAACAGTGAAGCTTGGAATCAAATGATTTCAAAGAAAGTTGCAAGTCACTCACTTTATTTTCTTGCTTTTTTTTTAAAACTTTTGTTCTCTATATCTTTGTTGTTTATGTGTATATCATTTGTATTAGTTTGTTTCAAAAGTTGAAATAAAAAAAATTCTGTTCCTTTGCCAATTTTTTCTTTCAAATCAAGATTAATAAATATAGAAATTGAAATAAATAAAATACAGGGTAAAGAACAATAAAATCTAAAGAAATCTTAGTGAACTAATTAGAATTTTTTGTTGCAGAAAGTGACAATCAAACGGTTTCTGTTTTGTTATTTGAGTTTTTTGCCGAGCTTAAGAAAAATTTTTGCTTTTTGTTTATTTTATTTCATTTATATTAGTTAGTTTTAAAAGTTGGAAAGTAAAACTCTATCTTTTGACACATTCAAATCAAGATTCATTAATATAGAAAATAAGTCCAATATAAAGAAACTATGAATAAAATCCAATAAGATATTAGTAATGAATGTTATGAATATATGTGTGAATATCCATTATGTTGTGATCCAAGAAGTTCAGACCAAGTCAAATAGTACAACAGGCAGAACCAAGAAGTGTAATCTGATTTGAACTCTTATATTTGATTATTTATATTTAGATTTTAAATTTGATTAAGATTAAGATTTAAGAGTTATTAGTCTATAAATGAGTCTCTTTACTTTATTTGTAAGCATACTCTCGAATAAGATCTTCTTACTCCTTCTAAATACTATCTCTCATAGTTGTTCTTTCAAGTTATATAATTCATAACATGTTATCAGCATGATCCTTTAATCTCTTAAGTTTTGATATCATTTAGTTTTCATCATTATCTCAAAGTCGAAGTTTCAATTTTTTCAAGCTTTAAAAGGATTTTAATTGTTTGTTTTGTTTTGTTTTTTAATTTTAGTGAATCAGGTAAGCAACTTAATATCTTTTCAGTGTTTTCATCCTTGAAAATTAACTTTAAAGTGAATTTGCTGTCATGTAGTATGTAATATATTTTGTCTCTTGATTTATTATTTAGAATATGAATTTCTATCATGGACTATGTATCATATTTTATCCCTTGATTTATTAAATCAAATTGAGTATGAAAATAAATATAATTATATATGATCTCTTTGTTGTGGCATTGGAATATGATTTGCTCAATATAAGAGTTTTTTTTTTGAATTTCAAATATGATTATGCTCTATATATGTAAATATATTTTGATACTATGAGATTTTACATAAGATATTTTGAATTGAACATATGAAATTGACTTTATATAATATATGATTTTGTATGATATCTATTTTGTAACAAATGAAAAATACTATACTTTAGGTACTTTGAATATTTTTTATTTTGCATTTCATATCTTTTTGTGATTGAGCAAAATAATGAGTTACTAATGAAAAATCATGAACTGCGTTCATTCCTTGAAATGAATGTGACATTATTTAATAATTATGGTTATGGACGTGAAAAAGGTTGCCATAATTATTGCAATTGTGATGGTTACACGAATCATTATTCTAATAGTAATTATACTTTTAACCACCAAGAGTGGATGAATTCTTTTAACCACCTAGAGTGGATGAATAACGAAGAGATATAAGAAAAAGACAAATGTGGATAGAATAAAAAGAATATAGAAAATGTTTGTTGAAAGGCCATTGGTCACATACTGTGAAATCCCACCCGTAATGTATAGTGTTCAATAAGAAATCCTTAGGTGAGCAAGTAATTGACATACTTTGAGCATTTGAAACTAAGTTTTTAAGCTTTAAAAATTCATGTTTTAATGTTTAGATATGCTTTACAAAGTTTAAGATTGAAAGGAGTCCAAACAGACAAGGTTTTAAGTTTATTGTTGCTTACTGGAGTTTATCTATTGATAGATGTTCTTTGTTTGAACCTAGAAATGATTTTGATAAATATTTATTGACAGATGCTCATTTTTATCAATAGACAAGCCTATTTATCGATAGATGCGTGGCATCTATTGATAGATAGAACCCCGAGAGGTTTTTAAAACATTCTGAAGCCTATCTATTGATAGATTGCTCCCATCTATTAATAGATGATGCCAATTTTTGAAAAAATATAAGAGCATAAGGGTATTTTCACACTTTAAACTATAAATACCTTATTCTCAATTAGGGTTATTAGTTTTCAACCAATTTTCAAAGGTATTCTCTCCTTTTTAAGGCTTTATCAATCTATTTTTCACTCAATCCTTATTTTTAAAAGATTTGAGCTTGGTTTTGAGTTTTAAAAACAAAGGTGATATTTTTCACTCTTGAAACCTTTAAATCTTGAGTTTTTAACTTTGAAAATATTGTTTATTGTTCCAAATTTATTGATTTCTACAAACTAAAGAACTTCGATGGATTTTCTCCTTGTTTAGAGCTCAACTAAGGTAGGGATGATAGATTTATGAATATCTTGCACATGGGTATTTGTAGAACAGTGAATTTAAGCTAGAAATTTAGTTGCAGATGAATTCGACTAATTTTGAAATGGATTAGTTAGATTATTACATGGTTTGTGGATTGAGGAATAAATAATATGATTATTGAATGTATAGGAACGAATGAAACTTCAAGGGAATTGCTAGAATAGGATTGTGCTTGGCTATCAAAGCTGACATTTCAAGGTGAGTGGGTACACCACTTTTGAAACTATTTTAGCATATAAAGTTGAAAGCATGGTTGAATGATTTGATGCATTATTGATAAGCATGTTTTCCATAAATAAAAATGTGATTGTGGATGAGAAAATGTTTTGGAAGTAGCTTTCAAAACTATTATGTATAAATAAATATCTTACTATGTAGAGTTTTCAACAAGGGTGGACAAGCCCTTTCAATATTTTGAACATTTCCCTCGATTACTCCAGCTTCTGGGCTAGTGTGGGTACGAGATATTAGATGAGATAGTGACTGATAGTGATTGTGATTATTGTGAACATGGATTGAGAAGGTTTTCATTTTATCATGACTTATGAAATTGATATCATTTGCTATTGATACTTGATAGTGGTATGATCTTGTAAGGAATTATGATTGTGTTGTGTTTGGGTTTAGTTCTGATGTGGGGGTAACAATACCACAAGGTTAGGTTGGGCATCATACCACTTTTCCCCTATTTATGAGTCTTGGTGTGGGGGTAATAATACTACAGGGTTAAGTTGGGTATTGTACCACTTTTTTCCTTTTTACCAGTATGGGTGAGGGGGTAAGAATACCGCAGGGTTAAGTTTGGCCAATGTGACACCTTTTCCCTTTTTTCGTGTTGGCTCTAGTCTCGATGTAGGAGTAAGAATACCACAGTTTAAGTTAGGTTTCGTACCACTTTTCTCCTTTTGTAAATCCCAGTGTGGGGGTAAGAATATCATAAAGATGAGTTGGGTGAAAGTATCCATTCTCCCCTTAATTTGATAATGGTATGTATTGATGCGATATTTGTATATTCAATATTGTGATGCTAGATTGGCAATTAATGATTATTGTATCTATATGGAAATGATGAGATGAATTGTTGAATGAATGATGCCTTCTCGATTTTAATGTTTGATGTTAAGTTTGAAGGTTTGAGGATTAACTTTTGTTATCTTTTTGCAAATGTTTTGTAAGTTGAGCTTGTATTTGGTTATTATATTTTATGTATTTAAAGTTATCAAATGCATTTATGATTATTGAAAGGAGTTATATGATTGTCATATTGTTTTGCAAATTATGGATTATTGCAAAACTTTTCCCTTTTGGCTTGTCCCTTTCCTCGTACCACTCATGGAGTCTCTATGACTCACATGTTATTTTTCCTTTTTTTTTTGTTTCCAATCATTAGCTTACTTGACTAGACGACTTGTGGAGTAGTCGAGCAACTCATTTGTTGTAAGTGTGGTAGAACTTTCATTCCAACCTTCCACTGTCATACACTTCGTAGCGTGTCGAGTCTAGTCTTTGAACCATCATGTTTAAAATGACTTGATTATGTAAATAATGATGATTTACTCATATTTGTTTATGCTTTTGCACATTATCGTGGGCCCCGAATGTGGGTACATGTGAATAATAAGACTGTTGTAGGTGAGCCATAACATTTAGGCATGGGATGCGTGCCAAACCACAATTGATTTTAATATGTGAATATTTATATGAAATGTGAAAGAAAACACACTTTACGTTGAGAAGTTCCATAATGTGGTGGTCTTTGATGAATTAAATGCATATTCATAATTGATGATGAATTAATATGTGAATGTGATGGATGACTAGCCCATACATTATTCAATTAGGCTTGCTTCTACTTAGTAGGCCATACCCATATAGGTCCATGCGTTGATCACGATTCCTTTAGAAAGTGGGATGTGACACGTACTTGTTGAATGCCAAAACATCTTATTGAACTTTATTAAGTATTATTGAAACCTAAAAGAAAAAAAAGAATATCGAAATAAATTTTGTTCAGGATGATTTTAACCATGGCCAAGTTGATACAACTCATTTAAATGCTGTTGTTTTTCTTGTCTTGCTTAAAGAAGGAATTAATTATGTGATTGGTGATTAAAATATCCAAGTATGAAATTTCTTAAATAATTTGTTGGTATGTTTTAGTATAGCTGTCACGACCCGGAACCTCCCTCAGGCCCATGACAATCGCCGCGACGTCCCGATTGACACTCATTATCCGAAATGCCAACCGGAACCCCGCAAGGCTTACATATCAGTTTCCTTCCTTTCCTGTGAGCAACCATTGTTAAATATCGAGTTTTTAGAGAATATATACTATTTTAGATAAAAAACAATCAAAATAAAATTTTCGCCACATAGGGGAATTTTGGTCATTTTTTTCTCAAAATTTCGAAACTAGCTAAAACGTAATATACAAGTAAAAAACCATAATTCATATTCAAATGAGTTTAAAGTCTAAAATCTTCATTTAAAACGAAATTTCGATTATTTGAATATAATAAGAAAATAAAAGAAATGTTAAGTAAAATATTCTATTTTCTTATAAAACAATATTTTTAGAGTTATA
>NC_030854.1:25876637-25885596 GCF_000208745.1 Theobroma cacao | reverse complement strand
ATTACGATTTTGCCCCTACACTCCAGAAATCACCAGAATTAAACTTTTTCACTTCCTATCATTAAATTTTACTCCAAATAGTTAATCTTGGTAAAAAATTTCACTCCATGATCAAATTATTATCTTAAGTGGCAAAATGACGATTTTGCCATTGAATATCAAAATTTCTAATTTTACCCCAAATGAACCTTCGAACTCCGAACAATAATTTTTAGTCATTCCTGGACTATCAAATATTAAATTTCATCCTAAAATTCCTATTTGAACTAGTTCGAGGTTAAATCAACTCAAGTGTACCGTTAGGTACGATATCGGGTTTCGTCTTTTCTTAGGTGCTTTCCTAGCATAATAACATGCTACTCAGTGCATGTATGTCATGACATGTATTTATAGGGTCGGGTTTTACAATAGCTTTATATGTTCTCATTATATTTAAATGATATGTTTTTATGTGTTTTAATTAGTAAATTATATATATATATATATCTCTAATGCTATCTTATGTTAACTTATAAGTTTCTTATTATATATGTATCTTATTTTATTAAAGAAAAATATGGATACTCATTTGGTTGGATCTAAGATTAATGATGAAAATATATGTTTAACAAACATTGCTGCAACACACACTGTATGTAAAGACAAGAAATATTTTTCTCACTTGATAATGGAAGAAACCAATGTCGGTACAATATCTAGTAGTATAAGATAAATTGAAGACTCTAGAAGAATCAATAGTTTACTATCGGGAAGAGCAATGTTTATAATAAAAAATGCATTATTTTCTACTAAGTTTCACAGAAATTTATTAAGTTTTAAAGATATTCGTCTGAATGGATATCATATTGAAACAATAAATGAAAAAGACATTTAATAACTCTATAGTACATCTATTATCTCAGGTAAGAAGTGTGTGTTGGTCAAATTACCCATTTTGTTCTCTAGATTATACTACATAAATATCAGAATTATTGAAATTCATAATTTAATAAAACCAGAATTTTACTAATGATTTTAATATTTGGCATGACTAGTTGGGTCATCTCGAATCAATAATGATGCGAAAAATTATTGAAAACACATGTGATTATCCATTGAAAAACCAAAAGATTTTTCAATCTGATGAATTCTCATGTGTTGCTTGCGTTGAAGGCAAATTACTTATAAAGCTATCACCATCTAAACTTTGGATTGAATCCCTAACATTTTTTAAACGTATTCAAGGTGATTTATGTGGATCCATATATCCACCATGTTGACCATGTAGATATTTTATGGTTTTAATTGATGCATCGACTAGATGATCACATGTGTGTTTATTATCAACTTGTAATTTGGCATTTGCAGATTACTCACTCAAATAATTTGTTTGCAAGTAGATTTTCTTGATTATGTAATCAAAAATATTTGTTTTGACAATGCTGGTAAATTTACATCTCAAGCTTTTAATGAATAATGCATATTAGTTGGAATAGCTGTTGAATAGCCTATTGCTCATGCTCATACGCAAAATGGTCTAGTAAAATTATTTATTAAACACTCCTAATTGATTGCAAAGCAATTAATTATGAAAGCTGGACTTTGTGTTTCTACTCAATACTTTGGGGCATGCCATTTTGCATGTAGCAGCACTTATATCTATGAAGCCAATGATTTATTATAAATTCTCATCTATATAATTGGTTTATTGTTATAAACCAAATATATATTTCCCATATAAAAAATTTTGGATGTGTGGTATATGTTCCAATTGCTCCATCACAAAACATAAAGATGAGTCTTCAAAAGAGATTAGGGATATATATTGGATATGAATCTCCATCTATAATTAAATATCTAGAACTATTAACAAGAGATTTATTCATAGTAATGTTTGCCGATTGTCATTTTGATGAAATAGATTTTCCAACATTAAGGAGAGAAAATAAGCAGCTAGAAAAAGAAATTTCTTGAAATGCATTTTCATTATCTAATTTTGGTCATTGCACAAATCATTGTGAACTTGAAATTTAAAAGATAATTCATTTGCAAAATATAGCAAATCAGTTGCTAAATGTATTTATTAACCTAAAGAGAATAACTAAATCTCATATACCAGTTGCAAAATAACTAAATCTCATATACCAGCTGCAAAAACTCTTATTAGAATTGATATCTTAGTAGGATAATACAAGCCAAAAACATGGAAAGCAGTCAGTTGTAAAGATAAAATCCTTGTAAAAGAAAAAGAGTAAATATATAAGATGGTCAAAACAAGGAAACATAAACTTTAGAGGAGACCCTTGATATAATTGACAAAATTATAGAAAAAATTCAACTATTTGAAATCAATGAAAATAAAGTTGTCACGACCCGGAACCTCCCTCAGGCCCATGACAATCGCCGCGACGTCCCGATTGACACTCATTATCCGGAATGCCAACCGGAACCCCGCAAGGCTTACATATCAGTTTCTCTCCTTTCCTGTGAGCAATCATTGTTAAATATCGAGTTTTTAGAGAATATATACTATTTTAGATCAAAAATAATCAAAATAAAATTTTCGCCACACAGGGGTATTTTGGTCATTTTTTTCTCAAAAATTTTGAAACTGGCTGAAACGTAATATACAATTACAAAACACATAATTCATATTCAAGATGAGTTTAAAAGTCTAAAATCATCATTTAAAACGAATTACGGTTATTTGAATATAATAAGGAAATAAAAGAAATATTAAGGAAAATATTCTATTTCTTTATAAAACAATTTTTATAGAGTTATACGTGAATAATTTTTATAGCGTAAAAGCTAAATAAATTTATACATACTGAAATACAGTAAGCCAAAATATTTAATTTAATTTACAATAACAAGAGGGCCCCCGAATAAACAAAAGTAAAGAGGACTGTGAACCTACGGTTTGGAAAATGCAGATCCAATGGTAGTCCTCGATGAGATCAGCTATCTACAGTCTATACTGAACCTGAAATGGGTGGAAAGGAGTTGGGTGAGATTTTGCAATCCCAATGAGTAAACAGACATTATCATAAATATCTAAAGGCGAGTAAAATGGAGGCAAGTTTAAACAACAAATTTCAACCCATTTCATAATGTTTTCAATTTATTTCTTAAACCATAAAATATTTGTAATTTACCAAAACAGTTGTTAAGGCTTATGTCTTTTATTAAAACAAGGCTCAAGCCAAAACTAATCCTCGGGGATACCTTGGCCGAGGCATCTAACCGAGTCCGCCAAGGGTGTTAAAATATTCACACGTGAAACACATTTTTATTTTTAAAACCAGCCGTTCCTTGGCGTTGGCCGAGTTACACATTCACGTGGGGGTTCGACGTGAAGTGAGCTCTAATACTACCCCGGGAGTTACCCTCCTCGCCTCTACAACCGGAGTAACTATATAACCGGGTTTACCGTGCCCCTCTAATAGGCAGTCCACGAAAACCCGTCACTGCAGTGACTAAACCCACCAATTTTAATAAAATTTCGACAGTATAACGTGGCTTTTATTTATTTACCCAGCCTGCATAGTAAAAGACAGCTTACATAAATTCCCAATGCAATTATAAAATATAGCCACATATACTCATATATCATAAGCCATTCATAGGAAAATATATTTTTCAAGACAATTGGCAGCCTCCAATTACTCAATTTCATGATCAAAAGTTTCTTATTTCAGATAATCAACACAATATATTTATTTGTCACATTTATTTCTAAAACATCAAAAGTCCCATTTTAATCTCATTTTCGTTTCATAAAATACATAAAGAGCATTTAAAAATAAACTCTAGATAATTTACAATAATAATAGGTTTACTCACCGTTTGTACAGATGAAATGCTTCCTAGGTGCCCCGATCACTATTGGTCGGGTACTACTTCCTTGCCTTTACCGGAAGGCTCTCCTCCTAAACACATTACAAAATTTACACAATTCACCACATTGATGCTAAATCACTATATAATTGACTTAAATCCTATACTAATGCATGGTATGAAATGCAATAGCCTAAAACGGCTTAAACGCGGTATTAACCTATTTTTGGCACTTTACCCGATAAATTGCTAACGCGCTCCATTTTAGCTCTAAATCGTCCCATTCTCTCTCCAACATTTCTAACCATTAAATATCAGCCAATAACCTTCTAAAATCACCAAAATCAGTTCACTTTCCTCCTTGGAAAATTCAGCCAAAAATGGGACATTAACTCGGTAAATTTTCCACTTTGTTTTTCTATCACATTTAACCATTTTTCATCATTTTCTCTTCATTTCTCTTAGAATAAAAATCAGTTCATCATCATTGTACATCATTGAATATTCGGCCAAGGGTGGGTATTGTGAGAATTTCATGCTTTCTTGCCCAATTTGATTTCTATACACATTTAACTAACTAAAACTACCAATTTAACTAAGAATCAAAACCTAAAAATTTCAAAATCCTCCCCCTTGAAATTCGGCCAGCCCTTGGTATCACTTTTTGATCTCTCTCCTCAAGCATGCTAAATGGAAACAAAGGCATAGGAAAGGTAGAAATCAAGCTAAAGTCGAAAAATCTTACCGTTAGACGCGTAAACTGACGAAAAACGCGAATTCCCCTTTGAATTTTCTAGTTTTCCTTTGGTTTTTCTCTTTTCTTCCTTTCCTCTCTATTTTCCCTCTTATTTTCTCCTTATGGCCGACCATCACCTGATGTGGGGTTTAAATGGGCTGATTTTCCTTTAAAATAATATTAAATCATTAAAAAGTGCCATGTGTCACTTTTCCATTGGCCCGTTTTTAAAATTTCATCCTTTAAACTTCAATTTTTCACCACTTAAAATACCATAGTTATTCATACCAAAAATAAATAAATCCTATGATTTTGACAAGTTTTGAGTGGTGAAAATTACTATTTTACCCCGGAGTGACAAAATTATTGTTTTGCCCCTTATGTTTCGAAAATTGCCGGAATTGAAATTCTTCACTTCCTATCATTAAATTATACTCCAAATAGTTAATCTTGGTCAAAAATTTCACTCCATTAACAAATTATTATCTTAGGTGGCAAAATGACGATTTTGCCCCTAAACATCTAAATTTTTAATTTTACCCCAAATGAACCCTCGAACTCCGAACAACATTTTAGTCATTCCTTGACTATAAAAAATTAAATTTCATCATACGATCTATTTGAACTAGTTCGAGTTTAAATCAATTTAAGTGTACCGGTAGGTACAATATCAGGTTTCGTTTATTCTTAGGCGCTTTTCTAGCGTAATAACATGATACTCAATGCATGTATTTCATGACATGTTTTTATAGGGTCAGGTTTTACAAAAGTGATCTGAATAAATTATATCATGATGGGAAAAGATAGAACCAGAATGAAATTAACATCGATTATAGATGAAAAAAGATGGAATCGAAATGAAATTAATGTCGATGATATTTTTGCATATAATGTAATGCTCAATATTATAAATAAAAAAGGAGAATGTTGAACTTACATTTATTGAAAAATATAGACATAGAATGATTGACCAAAATGGGAAGACGCAATTGAAGTGAAATTGAATTTACTTACAAAACATGAATTTTTGGACATATAATGAGATATAAATGGGTATTTATGTAGAAACCATTTTTATTTATTTAAATTAATTTTTTATTTCTACTTTATTTATATTTTTGCTTTTATTTATTTAGTGGACTCATATTGAGCTAGATTAGAAATTGTATTTGCCATGAGCCTTTGGGCTTTGATGATGTCCAAGTCTCGCTTGGGTTATTTTTAGTGTTTTGTGGATTTTAAATCTTGAACCCATTACCAAAGCCTTCTTAATAACCCCAAAACAAGTTTAACAGATTGATTAAACTTAAAATAGATCAAACACAATAGATTAAATAAAATAAACAAGATTCAAGAAAAATTGAATTAAGAACAAGGAAGCTAGCTGGCCAAAAACTTGCAAAATGCCAAAAATCGTACTACCACAAAGAGGCAAAATGCCTTCAACCAAGTGTGATTTCTCGCACCTGATAAGGGCTACCTAAGGGTGAAATCCAACGGTTGGCAGAAGTTGCCAAGAACGACATCCTTTGCCATATAAATATAAAAAATGAACATTATGAGAAGGGGGAGGCCTTTAAAAAAAACCTAAAGAAATCAAATCCTAAGAAACAAAAAAAAAAACGAATAAAAACCCAAGCTTTTTTTTCCTTTCTTTTTCTAACAACTGGTACTACACCAAAATAAACAAAAAATAATTGTAAAAAAGGAGAAAAATAGCAAAAAAAATGGTGAAAAACAACTAGTGTTTTGGGAAAGAACGACTTTTTTTTGTTTTGTTTTTGTTAAGGTTTTGAAATAGGGTAAAGGTTTGAGGTTGAAAAGGAAAAGGAAGCTTGGCCATTTAATGGCATTGATGGAGTGAATGGGGGCCTCATGGTGGGGTTTTTGGGCTAGGGTTTGAGGAAAAAGAAAAGAGAGAGGTTTGCTAGAGAGAGAATAAGGAAGAGAGAAATGAAGAGTGAGAGAAAGAGAAAGAAAAAGAGGTTTAACTACTTGGGTTTTGGAGGTAGAGTGCCAAAACGACACTATTTTTCCAAAACATTACATCATAAGGATAATAGGCTCTTGATGCAGATTTGTGGGACTCTACCTAGCCTAATCCTTTGGTTGATTCAAGCCCAAGCATGGTATGACTTTCTTTTTTGCTTTTTGGGTTGCTATGTTGGGCTATTATTCTTTTTTTTTCTTTTTTGGAAATAGGGAAATATAGTTTTAATAAAAATATGATAAGGTAAAAAATTTTAGAAAAATATATTTATAGGTCTATAAAAAATAAAAAATTGGTAACAGCTTAGTAAAGAAAATAAATAATATTTAGAATTTGTAATATTAATGCTTAGGAAAGTATAACACTTATGTTTTAAAAAATAGTAATAATAGTAAGAATAATAACATATTATTTGTATGGGACCAATAAAGAAATATTTGCTTGAGACGTGATAAGTCACAATCCCGAGTTAATTTTATTAGTTGAAGAATTTGGTTAAAATTCAACTAGTGTGATGCTATTGTTTTAACCTTCAGTCCCAATATTTCTTAATCTGAATAATATTTTAAATTAATTAATAAAAAATATATTAATAAGATAAATAAATAATAATAATAATAATAACAATACTAAATATATGGTATAAAAGACGATAAGTATCAAAATGTATTACATTTCACCATCGTATCATTTAAATGTCATAGTATCTCGATATATTTTGTACACAAGTCAAGGTTTCAATGATTAGACCTTTTAGGGGAGTTCATAAAGATAAACTTTCCTGATAATTTCTCTAGGTGAGGATTCGTTCTCGGGTTTTACCAAAAAGTTAAGAGGATCCGAAAAACATTTCCAATAAAAGATTTTGATTCGTATTTAATAAATTGTAATGTGCATTATACAATATGTTGGTATTTTGTACACAATTAACGATCTTGATGATGAGATTTCTCCGAGAAGCCTATAAGGATAAGTTTCTTCTTGGTATTCTTTAGATGAGATGGCATTCTCGAATTTTAGTAGAATGATGGAAGGATCCAAGAAATGGCCTTGACAAAAGCTTGTCAATTGTAATAATTAATTACCAATTTTGCATGTCACCAACACATGTGCGTATTCAAACAATGATCCCAATAATGAGATTTCCTCATGAAACTTGTAAAGATAAGTTTTTCCCAAGAAATTCTCTAGGTCAAAAAGTATTCTTGAATTCACTAGAAGGATGGAAGGATTCGAAAAATGCCCTTAATGAACTATCTTAGTTTGTATTAAATAAATAACAATTTATAACATTAATTTATCATGCCTTCATTACATATTCATTTCATGCACATATAAATATTAAAATAAAGTTCCATTGATAATCCCTATGATTAGATTTTTCCCAAAAAGTTTGTAAAGATAAGTTTCTAAAGAAATTCTCTAGGTGAGAGAGCATTCTCAAATTTTGCCAGAAAAATGGAAAGATTCGAGAAATGCTTTCAATAAAAAGATTATCATTCATAGTCGAATAAAGTAAAAAATAAGAATAAAGAACGAAAAAAATAATGATTAAAGAAACATATATAGAAATAAAATTAAAAATAAGATTAAAATAGGATAACATATGATTAAATGGTATTATTCGTGGGACAAGTGTCACAGAGGTGCTAATTCTTTCCTGTGCAGAATCGTGCTCACGAATTCAACTCTTAAAAATGCAGACCATGTTATTGTTCTTTAGATGGACCTAAAATCAATTTAATATTTTGTCCAATAGAACGAATCTAATAGGTGACCAAACACAACTAGATAAAAAAGATTGGTGCCGACTCCTAAACTTCCACGTTGCACGTAGCGACAATTTGTGCTAAAACAAAGTAAGAAAAATGAGATTATGAGATATAAAGTATGGCTTGTTGCACAAAGTTTTCCCTAAAGATCTTGTGGTGGATGCAATTACAATTCTATAACTAATTAGTTTGGTAATACATGAGAATATTGAAATATGTCTAATGAATGTAGCTACAACCTATTTATATGCCTTACTTGATATTGATATCTATATGAAAATTCCTGAAGGATTTAAGTTACCTGAAGGATTTAAGTTACCTGAAGCACATAATTTGTCACGACCCGGAACTCCCCATCGAGCTCGTGACAACCGCCGCGAAGCCTCGACAAACATTCTTCACCCCGAATGTCGATCGAAACCTTGCAAGGCTCTCGTATCAGCTTTCGCACTTCCCCGGTGAGTAATAGTTATCAAATAATCAAAATACGAAGGATTACAAATCGTTTCCAAATCATAACATAACATGTTTTTTTTTTTTGGCTCACAGGGACATTTTTCGTCATTTTTTGTCGAAAACCTCCAAACTTGCTAAAAATGTAGTAGGTAAGCCGAAAATATATATTTAATGATAAAAAAAAAT
>NC_030854.1:25816873-25870352 GCF_000208745.1 Theobroma cacao | reverse complement strand
GATAGCGAAAATTCCAGTTTGACTCCAAATTGATCCTCGAACTCCGAATCACCATATTAACCCATTCTGGGACTTTAAAATTCTTAATTTCATTGTAAATTCTCTATTTGATCTAGTTCGAGGCTTAAATCAACTTTATTGTACCTCTAGGTACAATACCGACTTTTGTAAATTTTTCAAGACTCTCTTAGCATGTAAACATGCTATCCACCACATGTATGTCATCACAAATATTTCTGTAGAGTCGGGCTTGTCATCTTCTCCCCCACTTGGATCAACCATATGATCCTCCTTCTTGATTGACTTCGACATCCGGCTAAATATTAATATTTTAATATTATTTTATTAATAAAATATTATTTTATTCTAAAAATTTTATCTTGTCTCCTTGGTACCAAAAATACCTTATTATGCCTCACTTGACTTCCAAATCGCCTTTTATCTCACAAATTCTCCTCCGATAAAATTATTATTATTTTATTATTATTTTCTCACTTGCGAAACATTTTATCCTAAACTACTCCTTTCGTCTTTTATCACTTTTAAACATTTTAATTGACCTCAATTTGCATTCGATCAACTTTATTTATCACCATATCAAAGTATGGGGTATTTCATAATTCTTAGGAAATTTATTCGATCAAATTAAATAAATATGTATATGGATTAAAGCAATCCAGATGCATATGGTATAATTGCCTTACCGAATATTTGTTAAAAGAAGGCTATAAAAATGAACTTATATGCTTATGTGTTTCATAAAAAGATTTGGATCTGAATTTGTTATAATTGTTATTCATATTGATAACTTGAATATTATTGAAACTACTACTAGAGATAAAATGCACCAACTTAATGATTCTTTATAATTTCCTCAAAAGTATATCTATAAATCATTAACCTTAGGAAAAATAAAAGTCTCATTCAGATTCATGTTTCAATTTTAATGCAAGCACATTCTTGAATGGATTTCCGTGTGTGTGTGTGTGTGAATCTTTTACCAAGAATATCATGATATCCGGATGAGTTTATGTCAACACAAATTTCAAATTAGTACTAGATTTTCATAGGTTGACTTTTCATATCTTTCTCCACTAATGTAGACCAATACAAAGCTAGGGATCAATAGAACTTTATAAAGCTTGTAATGTATGGGTAGGGTCAAGGTGTGATAAAGGATATTAATATGGCTCAAATCACCCTAAGCACATAATTATTCTAGGACCTATATATAGAGCTCTATTTTCCTTCTCCTAGTACACCTTTTCTTCCATATTTGAACTTTTCTTTCATCCAACACTTTTTTTTTCACAATTTCACACCCCCAAAACTTATTTTCTTTGTGTTGTAGGTAGTAGGGTTATTTTTTTTCATATTTTGAACTTTTTTTTTCATCTTTTTTTTTTTCACATCAACATCACCTTTCCACCTTTTTCAACATTTAGCTCAATTTATATTTCCTAAAACAATATACATGCTTAGGAGTGAAGGTTGCAAAATTGGAAATTTAATTTTAAGGCTAAGCTAAATTATTATGTAGTTAAACAAAGAAAAGGGAAATTAAGCTCAAAAGGGGTATACTAGGGATAAAAATTTAACAAGAGTGGCTTTTTAAGCTCAAACGGTCCAAAGATGGCCTAGATTATCTCCCTAACTAAGTATTGCCTAGGATTTCGCCTCGAGAGAAAGTCAAGTAAATTTTAGAATTCATAACATAATCTAAAATTCTCATCAATATAAACCTTCTCTAAATATTCATAATAATTCAAAGTAAAAGATATAGTGCTTAAAATTGTGAAAATCACATCCTAAAAATAATACTTAACAAAAAATTTAGCATGAATCCAAACAAAAACCTTATTCACCAAAAGTTAAGAATTTAAGACAACTAGTTATCATCATTGGATAAAAAAATCATTGAAAAAATTAGCACAACTTTACCCTAGATTCTTAAAATTCAACAAAAATTAAATTCTTTTACCAACTAATCCTAAATTATTTATATATCTAAATAAACATGCACATAAAATTAAATTTAAAACTTCACAAAATATTCACCATTAGAAAAATAAATTCACCCCCCCAAACTTAAACTAAACATTGTCCTCAATGTTAGAAAAAATAAAGGAAAAGTAAAGAATACTCCCTTGATGATTAGATGAATTTTTTAGAATCTCTAATCCTCCTCTTTATTGTTATCATCTTCCTTACCACTCGGAGGATTTTTTTTATTGCAAAAAAAAATTATTAATTAATTAATGTAGAGAAATAAAATAAATAATAAAAATAACTAAAAAATAAATAAATAAAGGAAAAGTTTTTGTTGGGTAATGGGTAAAGGGGTTAGTGGGTAAGTGGGCTAGTACAAATTAAGGGGAATTGGGTTGGGTTAGTGGAGGGTGGTGGGTAGTGGGCTGGCAATAATTTAGGGGGGGTAGTGGTTAGTGGGTAGTGGGCTACAAATTGGTAGTCCACTTCAAGGGGGCCATGGCCTACCCCATGTGGGAGTCGTAGTTGACCTTTTTTTTTTGAATTTTTTTATTTTTTGTGAAATTTTTTTTTCGTGGAGCTGCGGCTTAAAGCCTGGTGAGCCACGACTCACGTTCTTTACACCCCGTTAAGCCGCAGCTTACCATTTTTTTTTATTATTTTATTTTATTTTTTTTAATTTAAAAAAAATTTAAAATTTTTTTATGAACTTGCACAAAATAAAAAAAAGTGTTAATAATTTAGTAATTAAATAAATAAAATAAAATAAAATAAACAAAAGTAAGTTAGGGTGCTTTGGTTTCCTCCAAAAAAGCGCTTCTTTATTGTCATTAGCTTGACTATGGTACCCCATTCTGCATTACTTTATAGGACTCGAGATTTTCTTTATTGACCTTGACTGCTCCGGTAAGTCCACTATAAATCTCGATCACATCATAAGGATGAATTTTTTTTACCTTAAACTTGTTCCCCCAATATGATCTAAAGATTCCATGGCAAAAGATGGAGTTGTGAATCAGAAAGTACTACTCGTTGTCCAACCACAAAATCAAGACAGTTGGAAAGTGGTGGTGGTTTTGTCTCAAGAATTGGCGCCTATTCTGTTGAAGGTGGTGGAATAGGCTTACTTTTATCCTTATTGACTAAATCCACTTTATAGCAACTATCTGTATAGGGATACTGAGTTGCATTGAACAAATTAAATACCACTTCCTCCTCTCCAACTCTAAAAGTTATTTTACCATTCTTCACATCAATAAGTGCTCCAGCTGTAGCTAAGCATGGTCTTCCCAAAATAAGAGGAATTTCAACATCATATTCAATCTTGAGCACAATGAAGTCTACCGAAATGCATAAATGCCCAACTTTTAGCAAAACATCCTCTATAATCCCAATTGAGTGCCTGATTGTTCTGTTTGCTAATTGCAAGGTAACTGTAGTAGGTTGTATTTCTTGAAATCCAAGTTTTTTGGCAATAGATAAAGACATTATTGAAACACTAGCACCTAAATCACATAAAGCTTTAGAAATTTTAAAGCTACCAATAGTGCATGGAATAGAAAAACTCTCTAGATCTTTAAGCTTTGGTGGAAGCTTATTATGGATTATAGCACTGCACTCTTCAGTAAGTGCAACTGTCTCAAACTCTTCCAATTTCCTCTTTTTGGTCAGGATGTTTTTCAAAAATTTAAGATAACTTGGCATTTGTTCTAAAGCTTCAGCAAAAGGAATATTAATGTGTAGTTTTTTAATTACCTCAAGAAATCTTTGGAATTGTTTATCAAGTTTTTGCTTTTGAAAACATTGAGGAAAAAGTGGTGGAGGTGTGGGGGTAGATTGTGATTTTTCTTTTAAATTTTTAGCAGATTCTTCAACCACAATTTCTTGTTCAGCATCTTTTTCAATTTCTTTCTCATCAGATTGAATTGAAATCTCAGGATTTAATGCTTGATTACTTATCCTTTTACATAACTCTTTTCCATTACGGAGAGCGATTGCCATGCAATGTTCCTTACCTTCTCTTCTTGGGTTGGGTTCAGTATCACTTGGTAAGGTACCTTGAGGTATAGTATTTAAAGCATTGGCAAGTTGGCCTACTTGTATCTCAAGATTTCTAATTGAATTTGCTTGATTTTGAATGGAGGCATCAGTCCTTATCATAAATGCATCAGTCTTTGTTATGAATGCATCAGTCTTTGTCATGAATTGCATGAACATATCTTCCATTGAAGGCTTTTTTTTCTAGCATAGGGGCTCTAGATGGAAATCTAGGGGGAAAGTTTGACTTAGCCATTGATGAGGACTCTTGGTTGTTATTCCATGAAAAATTAGGATGATTCCTCCAACTAGGATTGTAAGTGTTGGAATAGGGATTGTTCTGTTGCGTATTTCCAACAAATTGACAAGACTCAGAATATATGGGATAATTGTCATTGGAATGTCCTTCCCCACAAAATTCACACGTCATAAAGGAGTTTCGAATAACATTAACACTCAGTTTATCTATTTTCTTTGCGATAGAGGCCAATTGTGTAGAGACAGTGTTTATCACATCTAATTCATGAATTCTAGTAACTTTTCTTATACCTAATCTTTCATATGGCCATTGATAGTTATTAGACGCTATCTCTTCGAGCAAATCATAAGCCTCATTAATGGATTTACTCATAAGTACACCTTTAGCGACAGCATCAATGGTAGTTCTAAAAGGTCTTAGCAAACTATTATAAAAAGTCTGAACTTGCAGCCACTTAGGTAATCCATGGTGAGGACATCTTCTCATCAAATCCTTATACTTTTCCCAAGCCTCATATAGTGATTCAGAATCAAATTGCATGAAAGAAGTGATATCATTCAGCATCTTTGCTGACTTTGCAAGTGGGAAGAATTTTGCTAAGAATTTTTGAGCCAAATCATCCCAAGTATTAATGGAACCAGCAGGAAGCGAATTTAACCAACTCATTGCTTTATTTCTCAATGAAAAAGGGAAAAGCCTTAATCTTATGGCATCATCAGTAACACCATTAGCCTTGAATGTATCGCAGATTTCTAGAAAATTTATAATATGAGCATTCGGATCATCATTAGGCAAACCCCCAAATTGAACAGCAGTTTGAATCATCTGAATAATTGATGGCTTAATTTCAAAATTGTTGGCTTGAATAAGAGGTCTTCGGATACTAGAGTGAAGATTTTGTACTTGTGGGACTGCATAATCCCTCAAAGGCTTGGTCTCTTTCTCTTGTTGACTAGCCATTATTTTACTTGGAGCAGAAACTTTTTTATTTTTCTTCCAAAGTCTTCAAAAAGTCTTTTCGATTTCTGGATCAAAAGGACGAATTTCCAAAATTTGAGCTCTTTGCATACAACGACCAAAAGTACCTAAAAAAAAGAAAATAAAATTAAAGAAAAGAAAAGTCTAGATTAAAATTAAGAATGCTTGGTATTAATAATAACAAAAAAGAATTAAAAATCAATTTCTCAGCAACGGTGCCAAAAATCTTGTTGTTGAATTTTTACTCACGTAAGTGTACGTATCGTAAAGTTAATATAGATATGAGTAGAGTGTCGATCCCATAGAGAATTGAATTAATCTTTATTGTTAACTACTAAAATAAACACACCCTAATTTTATTTAAACAATTTAAATTAATAAACTAATAACGAAAACTAAAACTTAATCTAAAATCTATTAGCAAATTTACTTTATTAAATGTGAATGACTACCAGACCTAAGATTATCATATCCCTCAATACTTTATCTGATTATTGTTTCTTTCTCTTAACTTAGTTTAATAGATTAAATTGCTAACTTAGAGTCCTAAATTATTTACAAGTCTCTGTCGAGTTTTTTATAAAAATACCTCTCTCAATCAATTTACTATATGTCTATGCAAATTAAATTGAAGATTTATTAACTTTGTGCTCTAATCGTGGCTACGTATGGCTTATAGGTGTATGTCTACCCTATATGCAAATCAAACCACCTAATCAACTAAGTGTATTCGATCATACGCTATTTTATTCAAGGTCTACCTAAATCTCCTTCGTCAAGGTTTAACCTAGGTTTTCGATTCAATCTAATTGGTGATCAGGCAATTAGAAGCATTAAGAACAAAATAAAATAAACAGCTTAAATCTATCAAATATAAGTAAAAAAGAGATAAATAATTCAGACTACATATTGAGTTCAATTATAATCTTAGATTAAAAATTTAGTTTCCCATCAAGTCACACATCATCATTGAATAAAATCTAAACATTAAAATCAAAACCAAGAAAATAAGAGAATAAAAGAAAATATAAAAAAACTCAAGAATTATATTCTTGATCATCAAATCTCCTTGAATTTTGCAAATTTTTCTTAGCTTCAATGACTCTGTGGCTTGACTCTCAAATGTCAATCTGGTGTTTTTTTTTTCTCTCCTCTCTTAATTCCTCCGAAAGCTTGTTTTAATAGGCTTTGAAGTTAGGCCAAGTTGGATGAAGAAAGAAGTCAATTTCAGTTGGGATTTCCTCATCAAACTATGTAAATCGTAGTTTTGCCAAACTAATTAACAGAGATCGCAATTGCTCTAGGACTGCTACAGTGTGTCAAATTTGACAAGATTTTGACCATCTTACATGTCGAACTGGGTGAAGGGATAAACATAAAAGTAGTGTATCTTTCTCTTAGCTTTCCAATGGTCCAAGAATAGCTTCATTTGCAACTCTATAGAGAAAGTTATGGCCAAAATACTTAAACATATGCATTGAAAGTCTACACCTCCAAATTGCTCTCCTTCTTCCATTAAAATTCTTCTTTCAAACACCTACAAAAGCACAAATAAATCAATAGCAACCTATCGTAGTCATATTAACACCAAATTAAGCATAAAATTAACCAAAATTAGATTGACTCACCTAAAATAACTAATTTAAAATAATTAAATAAAGCCTATTAATTTCTATGCATTACTACAAGAACCTAGTCAAATTATTATCGAAATTAAGCTCAAATAACTCTATATCATAGAGTTATCAAAAAGAATTACAAAACTTTGAATATGAACTAAGAAAAAGAGCTTTTTCTATTTTGCCAAAGCGCAAACTTCACAAAGTAAATCATTTTTGCATTTAATGTTTGGAAATTGTTGATTTATTACATTGATCTTTTCCACAAGAATATGGCCTAACCTAAAATGCCATAGATTAAAAGACGTGTGTCTTGTTTTAAATTGACAGTAAAAACTTGAGGAGGCTTTACAAGATTTTCAAAATTAAAACCTGAGTAATCTTGTTCATCTTGATTATCTTGCATCAGAAAAAGTCAAAAGAAGGCCCTAAAAACCCCAATCATTGTCCATGAAGGAATTTCTTGAATAAGACAATGTTTGTCAGTGAAGAGTAAACATGTTTTCTTGTCATTTGCTATCTGTCTTATTGAAACAAAGTTGAATTTGAAACTTGGTACACACTGGACATTACGTAATTTCAGTGAAGAACTTATTTTGACAATTCCTATATGAGATATAGGAATTTTTTTATTGTTTGGTAACTAAACAAAGCAATTATTTACAGGTTTAACATAGGTAAAATTATGCAAGGAATAAGATATATGATCTGATGCACCAGAATCCATTATCCAATGATTTTGTTTAATCATGTCATTATTCACATTTCTATATTTAGATGGCATATTGTTTATTGTATTAAAGCAAAGGTGACCTGACACAATACCTACAAATGCTGAGTTTATCAATGAAGGTTTTGAAGGCTAATGAATTGTTGATTGGTTCTTACCATGTTTGCCACTAATGTCATTCACATTCAACAATTCCATCTACTTGTTTACTTGTTACTGAAAGACAAATAGCTGAGACATAAAGCCAGTTCCACCTAAATTCTCCTCCTGATCAGCTTGTGTTTCGTTTCCAGTTCCTTCACAACCTCTAGTGATGTTGTTAGCTATTGGCTTTCCTTTCTTATAGCTATTCTTTCCTTTTGTAAATTAGAAATTTTCTAGGAATCCAATAATCTTGAAGCACTTATTCTTGGTATGCCTTTTTTCCCACAATGATTGCACACTATATCTTTCTTCCATTTCTTTTTGTTATCAATATTAACCATCATGGTTGAGGACTCAATGGCTGGTTGAGTTTGAAACATGAGATTTCTTTAAGTTTCTTCTCTTAAAACTAGATTATAAAGCTTGTCTAACTCAAAGGTAGGATCCATAAGTATGATTTATGATCTAATGGCAACAAATGTCTCATTTAGACCATTGAGAAACCTGAAGACCATATCCTTCTGATATTGGTCTGAGTACTTCTTGAAACAAATAGGATTACAGTTCCCACACTCAAAGTGAGGTAGTGGTTTATAATTCCTTATTTCGCCCCAGATTCCCTTTAATTCAATGAAATAAGTATAAACTATTTTGGTTCTAAAAGAGAATTAACTTAGGATCTGAGCCACACATGTAAGAGAGTTATACATACATGGCCTGCACAGATAGATGCGCAGAGGACATCCTACATGAAAGAGGTCCGATAGCTACTAAGAAGAGTACCAAAGTAATGTATTCTAAAGCAATTAGAATACTTTCCATATTTAAGTTTTTCTTACTTGTTGATTGTTTTACTTGCACAACAAGTAAGCTTAGTTTTTAGGATATTTGTTTTTATGTCATTTACTTTACTTACACTCTAAGAAAGTCTACGATTAGAATACTTCCTTATTAATTTACTTATGTTACAAGTAGGTGTAGGGTAGACTATCTTTATCAATAGTCCCTTTATGTTTCATTGTAAAACTAAATAGGGTTTTCCCTTATTCCATTGTTTTGAAACATTATAAAATTGAGCAACGTTTTTTGACTCCATTCTTTTGAGTCATTTTATTCTTCGATCTTGAGTAACTTTCGTAGCAACTTTGCATGTTGATCTTCTTACTTATGGGTTCTATTTAGTCCATTTGGTTAGTTTTATGGTTTTTCTATGCTATCAATGCTGCATCATTTTTCTGGCCTTAGGCTACCTTGGGTTGTTATTTTGCTGCTTGCCTTTTGCGCATTAGTATATATTCAGATATGTTTCAATTTATAAGATCTTTCCAAACCGTATAGTCTTGCATTCATCTTTGGGTAGATACTTTATTGGCTCTTCAGACTTACTTGCACTGATGAGAATTTCATAATCAAGTTAGAAGCATAGCGTGCTATTTCAGCTGAAGTTGTTGCTCTAATTGCCCTTGATACATCTTTAAGTAAATGGTTAACTCATTTTAAGCTAATTTGTTGACATAATTTTTCTGGTTGGATACTTCAATTGCTGCCTATTTGAGGTAATGATTATTGACTGGATTGTTATCTTACACTACATTTCTTCCCTTTTATTAAGAGACTCTAGCTCAGCTCAACCTAAGTATTCTAACCCAAAATATCCTAGTTCTTTTTTTGTTTATCATGAATAATAATAATCTATTTCTTTTTGGGAATCTACTTTAACATAAAGCTTCAAGATGTTTTCTCAGTTTGTCTAATACTTTTTCATGAAAACATGTTTTTTTTAACCTAACAAACATTATCGCTTTATAATATGATTATGATGAACATTTGATATGAATATAAATTACTTTTCTCCAAAATGCCATTTTATTTTCTAAATTTTGCAAGGTTGATTTTCCTTTTTGTTAAAATTATAGGAAGTCTAAATGTGGAAGGAGAGGCAGATAATTGGGATTTTGGTGTAAGTATGCAACATTTGGATTGGATTGTTATATTTTAGTTCTAAGACACCTGTTAGGGTAAATCTTAAAGTTGTATACCCAGTATCAAACTATTTTATCTTTTGTAACTTTAATTGTTGAGGTCTCTTCTTGGAGTAAATAATCTGGCATTTCAGTTCCATGTTGCAAGCTTTAATTGGAATTTTTCATTTTATTTTATTTTTTAATTTTATCACTCTTTCTTTCTGTTTCCTTTATTGTTGAATTTTTCCATCAACAAAGTTGACAAAGTTGAATTTTAAGTGCATAATGATCACTAATGATGCATGATTTTGAGACAACAATGCCACATGGATGAATATCCTCCTTGTAAAATATTTTGTCTAATGAAAATATATAAGTGTTTATTAATTTCATAACCAATTTGTCATTTTTTTTAATTTTTTTCACCAACACTAATGTAATGCACGCATGTTCATTGGGTTTAACATATACTGAAGATATCGAGTGTGGCTTCAACTCACCCATACTAGCACTTGTTCAATGAAAGAATGATTCTCTCCAATGCTTTCAAATGCAATTTTGATTAGTTTTTCCTTCCCTGCCCCCAGTATCCCTACTTTATGGGAAACACTATTGTCAAATTTCAATAGAGCATTGCTAGATAATTTCCTTACGCTATCTCATATGAATAGTTGCTCTTTATCTAATTAAGTTTTATTCCTATTCCTTTTATATTTTTGTTTTTGCATTTTCAAATTTAAATTAAGTGCTGGAGTTTATCTTAATGCTCCACAAGAGAAGTGGAAGAATTGGCATATGTACGATTATGTTGTCAAAGAACTGCCAAAACTCTAGAGTGAAAATTTCCCTCAACTTGATATATCAAAAGCATTTATTTGTGGTCATTCAATGGGTGGGCATGGTGTTCACAATCTATCTGAAAAACCATGACAAGTATAAGGTAGTTGATAGTGGTATTTGCTCCTCATGCTCTTTTAAGATTTTACTTTATCTAGCTTAATGACTTCTCAAAATTCCTAATTTTTTTTTAGAAGAGAACTACATATGTATTGTCACGACCCGGTACTCCTTTCGAGCCCGTGATAACCGCCGCAGTGTCTCGATAGACATTCATTACTTGAAATGTCAACCAAAACCTCGCAAGGCTTTTGCATCAATTTTACGTCTCTCTTGTGAGCAACAGTTACTAAATATCATGTTTTAAGATAATATAAACTATTTTTAAATAAAAAATAAACAAAAGTATTTTTTACCACACAGGGGTATTTTGATCATTTTTATCTAAAAATTTTGAAATCTGGTGAAAATACAACATACGATCGAAAAATATACATTTCTTACCTAAAAATAATTTTAATAATCTAAATCATCCATTTAAAATAAAATTTTGGCTAATTAAACTAAATAAAATATTTCATTTTCTTATAAAACAATATTTATAAAACTCTGCATAAATAATTTTTGTAGTGTAAAAGCAAAATAAATTCATACATATAGTGGCACACGCAGCCAGGTATACAAAATATTCTACAATGACATGTGGGTCCCAAAATAATCGCAAATATACAAGACTATAGACCTTCGATTTCTAAGGATGCAAATTCAAAAGCAACCCTCGACAAAATCAACTGTCTACAGATTGTCCTGAGCCTGAAATAGATAAAAAGAAGGGGTGAGTTTTTACAAACCCAGTGAGTAAGCAAAATTCATCTATAACATCTAAAGCCGAGTAAATGGAGACAATTAAATCATCCCATCATAATATAGTTCATAACATTCAAAACTTATTTCAATTCCTATAATACAATTACATTTCATCAAAATAATCAACAAGGCTTATAATTCTCTTAAAAACTTGGCTTGTGCCAAAACTCGTACTCAGTGACACCTTGGCTCGGGCATCCAACCGAGTTTGCCAAGGATGTTAAAACGACATATACCCATAAACCATGTTTTTACTTTTAAAATATAGCCATTCTTTAGCGTTGGCTGAGTTTCATCCTCACGTGGTGGTTCGGCGTGAAGTGAACTCTAAACTTACCTTAGGAGATACCCTTCGCGCTTCTCGTACTAAGGTAAATATAACGGGATTTTTGTGCCCCTCTAATAGGTTGGTCCACGGAAACCCGCCCACTGCAGTAAGCTAAATACATAACCCACCAAATCAATAAAATTTTAGCAGCATAACATGGCTAATATAGTACTATCCAACTTGTCAATGTAAGACAAAACAATTTATATAATTCACAAAACCACAATTTCATAAGCCATCAATTCAAATCAGTATATATATATAATACGAATGTATAGCCTACACTTACTCTATTTCAAAAATCAACATTTAGTTTCAGAATAATTTATAAATCTCATTCATTTAACCAACATTTAAAATGTTAAACACAATAATTTGAAAAATTAAGTGCCTTATTCTTTAAAATCTTAAAATAAGTATAAACCACTTTAGATAATTAAGATGAACATCTGATTACTCACAATAGCAAGAGTTTGGAGTGGTAGGAGTACTCCTATTCTCGGTCCTTGGGCACAATATCTTTACCCTTATCAGAGGGCTCATCACCTATACATAATACACAACACGTAATTCAATATATTTGTGTCAAACTGTTATAAAACTATTTCAGGTTTTATTTGAATACATGACATTGAATGAGAATTGTCCGAAGAATCACTTAAAGACGGTGTTCTACGTGGGTTCAATTATGATCGAACTGAATTGGCATTCGACCTAACTCGCACTATGCCTTGTTTAATTAGCCAAAACATCCAATTCAACTCCAAATATCTTCATTACACTTCCAATATTCCAAATACACTAAAGTACCTCAATGAGCTTAATTGTGACTTAATTCACCATAACAGAAATTCATTTCGATTTCGATATCTGATACCATAAATCATCAATTCCTAGCTAAATAACATGATTTACAACCAAATCCATCATCAACATGCCCTATAGAAAATTCGACCAAATGAGGGTGGTTGAAGAACATGTGATTTTCTTGCTCGTTTTTCCTTTCAAACATCACAAAATGACTAAAAACACTAAGATATTATGAAATCTAGCAAAATTTATCACCAAAACTTCTCTCTCTAGATTTGGCCAGCAAAGGTTCCCTCTTGAAAACTTGAATTTCAGCCATGGAGAATGAAAAAGAATGCATGGGAAAGGTAGATCACAAGCTAAAATTAAAAAATCTTACCTTTACTTGCTTGATTCCTTGAAATCCAACAATTTCTCTTGGATTTTTCCTTCCTAGGGTTTGTTCTTCTCTTTTTCTCTTTGTTCCCTTGCTTGGGCAGCCATAAGAGTGATTTGGGAGGAGTGTGTGCTGGTTTTTTAAAGGGAATTATAAAAGGATTAAAATTTACCACGTGTCACAATGTAATTGGCCCATACTTAAAACTTAACAATTAAGCATTTCATTCCCACCACATATAATCTCTCACTTAAAAAAATAATGGGTGCAATTCATGGGTTTGACAAGTGTAATGGTGGTGTAAAATTCAAAAAATTCCAATTACATCCCTATGGACACATAAAATGACCGTTTTGCCCCTATGTTCGAAAAAATATTGAAATTGAAAATTTTCACTTCTCAAATTCAAATAATGCTCGAATTAATCAAATTTAGTCAAAATATCATCCAACATTCCAATTTTGCCCTTGGGTGGCAAAATGATCATTTTGCCCTTACGTTATGAAATTCTCAAATTAACTCCAAATCAATCCTCGAACTCTGAATCACCATATTAAGACATTTTAAGGTTCAATAACTCTCAAATACATCCTAAAATCTCTATTCAAACTAGTTCAAAGTTTTAATCAACTTAATTGTACCATTAGGTACGATACAGACTTTTAACGATTCTCCGAGGCATCTTAGTATGTAGATATGTTATCAAGTACATAAATGACATGACAAGTATATAATAGAGTAAGGCTTGACATGTATTCAACTTTACTCTTAGTTACTTGCTTTTTTCCCTTCTTTTATGCTTATGTTATGCAGTCAGTGTTAGCCTTTGCACCCATTGCCAACCTTATAAATTGTACATGGGGTTAGAAGGCGTTCACAAACTATCTTGGTAATGACAAAGCTACTTGGGAGGTAAAGTACCAAGTGACTAATGATTACCCTTTCTTTAATACTTGAATTTACACCTTAGTGGAGATTAATAAATCTAAAAAATGCAAGAATATGATGCCACTTACCTGATCTCAAAGTCTCATGATGTATGTGCTTGTTGAGAAAAAGAAGAACAAATAATGGAAGAAGTAAAAAACTGAAAAACAAAAGCTAGTAGAATATACTGCTCATTGCAAGTTAGTAAATGAACTAACATGCCTTTTATAAGCTTACAGGAGTAGTTGGCGTTCCTATCATATCTACTTAATATTTATTTGATAACAACTAAAGATAAAAGTTAGAAACAAAACAATTTAAAAAAACATCTTATCCTAGACTCTTTCAAGTGAAAGACTTAGTTGACTTAATCTAATAAAAAGTTTGAATAATTCTTCAACACTCCCTTTTTATTCAAAACTACAAACTCCCATACGTAATATGAAGTGATTGTGCTTGACTTGGGGAAGAGACTTGGTCAAAATGTCTATAACTTGCTCATTTGTACCACACGCCTATAATGTAATTATCTTTTTTGTTACCAGACTTCGAATGAAGTGATAACGGATGTTAATGTGTTTGGTTCTGCTATGGAAAGTGGGATTCTTTGTCATTGCAATAGTTGCTCTGTTGTCACAGAAGATTTCTGTTGCACTAGTTTGTTCTTGATGAAAATAAAAAAGTAACCTCCTTAACCAAGCTACTTGACAGGCTGATGAAGTTGCTGAAATGTATTTTGCCTCTAAAGTTGATAATGCTACAACTTATTGCTTTTTTGAACTCCAAGAAATTGCTCAAGAACCAAGGTTGAATAAGTTTCCTAAAGTGCTTTTTCTGCCATCCAAACAACCTGCCCAATCACTATCTGTCATGACCCGACACTCTCCTCAAGCCCGTGACAACCGTCGTGATGTCTCGATTGACATTCCTTATTTGGAATGCCAATCGAAACCTCATAAGGCTTTCGCATCAATTTTACTTCTCCCCCGTGAGTAACAGTTATTAAATATCATGTTTTAAAGGAATATAGACTAATTTCAAATCAAAAACAACCAAAAAGTAATTTCTACTGTATATGGGTATTTTGGTCATTTTACCCAAAAATTTCGAAACCTAGTAAAAATACGATATACAAGTAATAAGCATCCATTTCATGTCTAAAAATAAGTTTCGTTGTCTAATTCATCAATTTAAAATGAAGTTATAGCTATTCAAATTAAATAAAAATATTTCATAAAATATTCTATTTTCTTATAAAACAATATTTATAGAATTCTGCGTAAACAATTTTTGTAGCGTAAAAGCAAAATAAATTCATACATATAGTGGCACACATAACCAAGTATACAAAATATTCTACAATGACATGTGGGTCCCAAAATAACCAAAATAAACACAACTGTAAACTTGCGATTTCTAAGGGTGCGAATCCAATAGCAAACCCTCGACAAAATCAGCGGTCTACAAATTTTCCTGAGCCTGAAATGTGTGAAAGGAGGGTGGTGAGTTTTTATAAACCCAATGAGTAAGCAAAGTCCATCTAAAACGTCTAAAGCCGAATAAATGGAGACAATTTAAAATATCTCATCATAATATGATTCATAACATCAAATCTCATTTCATTTCATAAAAATCAATTTCATTTCGTAAAAATCAACAAGGCTTATGATTCTCGTAAAAACTTGGCTCGTGCCAAGATTTGCACTTGGTGACACCTTGCGTCGAGGCATCCAACTGAGTCCGCTAAGGCTGTTAAAATAACATATGAATATAAAACTTATTCTTTTACATTTAAAAGCACAGCCATTCCTTGGCGTTGGCTGAGTTTCACCTTCACGTGGTGATTCGGTGTGAAATGAACTCTAACGTTACCTTAGGAGATACCCTCCGTGCCTCTCGTACCAAGGTAAAATATAACGGGGTTTAACGTGCCCCTCTCATAGGCTGGTCCACGAAAACCCACCCACTGCAGTAAGCTAATCATTTATCCCACCAAATCAATGAAAATTTTGGCAATATGACATGGCTAATATGTCACGACCCGGTACTCCCCTCGAGCTCGTGACAACCGCTGCGGTGTCCCGGTAAACACTTATTGCCCGAAATGTCAACCCGAAACCCCGCAAGGCTTTACTATCAGTTTCTCTGTTCCCTTGTAAGCAACCATTGTCAAATATCGTGTCCTAAAAGATTTTAAGCTGTTTCCAACTTTAAACAAATAAAATATTAATTTTTCGTCTCACAGTGGTAATTTGGTCATTTTTCTCAAAAATTTCGAAACTGGCTAAAACGTAATATACAAGTACAAAACACACAATTCATATTCAAAATGAGTTTAAAAGTCTAAAATCTTCATTTAAAACAAAATTATGGTTATTTGAATATAATAAGAAAATAAAAGAAATATTAAGTAAAATATTCTATTTTCTTATAAAACAATATTTATAGAGTTATACGTGAATAATTTTTATAGCGTAAAAGCTAAATAAATTTATACATACTTAAATACAGTAAACCAAAATATTTAATTTAATTTACAATAACAAGAATGCCCCCGAATAAACAAAAGTAAAGAGGACTGTGAACCTACGGTTTGGAAAATGCAGATCCCACTGTAGTCCTCGATGAGATCAGCTATCTACAGTCTATACTGAACCTAAAATGGGTGGAAATGAGGGTGGTGAGATTATAAAATCCCAATGAGTAAACAGACATCAACATAAACATCTAGAGTTGAGTACATTGAGACAATAAAGTAAATCATCATAAACTGGGTTATACAATTAGAACACATCTCGTTCAAAATACGTAAAAAGGCTTATGAATCTCATAAAAATCTAGGCTTGTGCCATAAATCCATTCTCGGGGACACCTTGGCCGAGGCATCCTACCGAGACCACCAAGGCTATTAAAATTCACATTTCACATAAATCATGTTTTTGTTTTGAAAACATAGCCGTTCCTTGGCGTTGGCTGAGTTCCCCCTCACGTGGTGGTTTAGCGTGAAGTGAACCCTAAACTTTACCCCAGGAGATACCCTACGCGCCTCTCCGTTCGAGGTAAGAATATAATGGGGTTTACCGTGCGCTTCTAAAAGGCTGGTCCACAGAAACCCCCTACTGCAGTGATTAATTAATATATAATCCACCATATAATAAAACTCAATAACATGATATGGCAATTTTGTAATTCGTAGTTTTTCAAGGTAACCAAACAATTCGCATTTCAATACAATTGCCAACTAACCAATCATGCTCGATTTATCATAAGCCAGTTAATTTAAACAATCAAATTGCCACAATTAACAGTCTCCGTGTACTCTATTTTTCAAAATCACTATTAATTTCAAAACAATTTATAATTTAATTTCATTGAAACTCATTTATTCATAAAACATGAAAATTTATCTTTTTAAATTCCTTTTTCCATAGAATTCATGAAAGCATCTAAAAACCACCCTAGATAATTAAAATGACAGTAAGTTTACTCACAATGTCTAGAATGCAGACTTTCGAAGCACTCTGTCTACTGGTCCTCGGATGCAATTTCCTTGCCTTTATCGGAGGACTCACCACCTTGACACAGTACAAAATCGAGAGTTTCACCAAGTTGGTACTAAATCAAAATTAAACTAATTTAGACTACCAATGCATGATATGGAATGCAAAAATGCACTGGTAACTATCTAAACCCGGTATTGGCCTAATTCGTCTTATCACCCGATTAAATTCCTAACGGGTCCGTTTAAACTCCAATTTAATTCTTTTCAGTTTCTATACCTCAATTGCACCCAAATTAACTTAATGTCCCTCAGTGTGGTGCAAATTATCAGTCCCAACAGCAAATTACGAAAATACCCCTAGTGGGTAAAAATTCGTATTTTTGCTCCGAAAATTCCCATTATTTTTCTAGGCTCATAATTCATTATTCCTTAACCAATTCTCCTAGAATAAAATCAAACTCATCCTCACTCACTACATGGTAAATTCAGCCATTAATGGTTGGGGGAGAAAATAAATTCTTTTCTTGTTGTTTTGTTTCTAAATATGCTAAACTAACTAAAAACACTAACATAAATTAAAATCAAATAAATCCAACAACTTTCTCTCTCCTAACCCATTTTTTCAGAATTGAATTCATCATGAAAACATGTAATTTAATCATGGAAAATAAAGAGAAATGCTTGGGAATAAGAAAACTCAAGCTTAATAAAAAAAACTCACCTTTTTCACTTAATTTCCTTGAAAATTCACACTTTTTCTTTGATTTTCTCTCTCTAGGGTTTTGTTTTTGTTTTCTCTCTCTTCTTGCTGGTTTGGCCGGCCATGGGGTGGAAGATGGGCTGATTTTGTGCCTTTTAAAAAGGAAAATAATAAATTAATAAAGGCATGACACATGGCATCATGTCATTGGCCCGTTTTTAAAATTTTAAAAATTTAAACATTTTATCTCCACCACATGTTTAGTCAAGGGTCAAAGATGAAGAAAAGGAAGACCATGTGCTGGAAAAAATATCCTGGTGGTGGAAAATTACAATTTTGCCCCTGAGGTGGCAAAATTACCATTTTACCCCTATACTCCAAATTATACCGAAATTAAAATTTTTCACTTCTAAACCTCAAATCATACTTCAATAAGTCAAATTATACTCTAATAAGTCAAATGGGGTCAAAAAAATCTTTTCTAAAATTCCCATTTTGTCCCCAGGTGGCAAATGACCATTTTGCCCCTAGTTAGTGAAAATTCCGATTTGACTCCAAATTGATCCTCAAACTCCAAATTACCATTTTAAGTCATCCATGAACTGTGAAACTCTTAATCTCACCTTAAAATTCCTATTTGATCTAGTTCGAGGATTAAATAAACTTTGTTGTACCTCTAGGTACAATACCGACTTTTGTAAATTTTTCGGGACTCTCCTAGCATGCAATCATGCTATCATCACATGTATGTCATGAATAGTATTTTATAAGGTCGGGCTTTACAGCACTACCCCCCTTAAAATAAAATTTTGACCTCAAAATTTCACTTACCTGATTCGAATAAAAGATGTGGATATTGGTTTCTCATCTGGCTCTCGACTTCCCACGTCATCTCCTCCATTCGAGCATTCTTCCACAATACTTTCACCATTGGAATGCTCTTGTTCCTTAGCACTCGATCCTTTCGATCTAGAATACGTACAGGCTGCACCTCGAACTTCAAATCCTCATGCAACTCAATGGGAGGTGTCTCTAAAATGTGAGAGGGATCGGGAACATACTTTTTCAACATCGAGACATGGAAGACATTATGAATTCGATCTAACTCTGGGGGTAATTCAAGTCTGTAAGCCACTGGCCCAATCCTTTCAATGATACGAAAAGGTCCAATGTATCTTGGATTGAGCTTTCCCCTCTTCGCGAATCGAATCACACCTTTCATCATCCAATAAATACCACAAATTATCACAATAGTATAATCAAATAAGATTTAATACTTGGAAATTTCAAATTATTACCTTTCCAAGGAGAAACCTTAAGAAAAACTTTATCGTCGACTTCAAACTCCAAATCTTTCCTTCGTTTATCCGAATAATTCTTCTGCCTATCTTGAGCTGTCTTTAATCGCTCTCGGATAACTTTGACCTTATCGTTTGTCAAATCAATCAATTCCACATTCACCAATTTCCTCTCACCTACTTCATCCCAACAGAGCGGAGTTCGGCATTTCCTTCCATACAAAGCCTCGTATGGTGCCATCCCAATACTAGACTGAAAACTGTTATTATAAGCAAACTCCACCAATGGCAAGTGTCTGTCCCAACTCCCGATAAAGTCAATGACACAAGCCCGTAACATATCCTCCAAGGTCTGAATAGTTCTCTCAGATTGACCATCTGTCTGTGGATGAAAGGCAGTACTAAATCTCAATTTAGTTCCAAGAGCTTCCTGAAATTTCGGCCAAAATCGAGAAGTAAATCGAGGGTCTCGATCTGACACAATAGAAACTGGGACTCCGTGTAATCTCACAATCTCATCTATATAAAGTCTTGCCAGCCTCTCAATAGAATACGTGCTATGGATAGCCAAGAAATGGGCGGACTTAGTCAATCTATCCACAATCACCCAAATAGCATCCTTCCCACTTTGTGTCCGCGGCAAACCCAATACAAAGTCCATAGTCACATGTTCCCACTTCCATTCAGGAATCGGTAAAGGTTGAAGAGTACCTGACGGTTTTTGATGCTCCGCCTTGATCTGTTGGCATGTGAGACATTTCGCTACAAACTCTGCTATGTCTCGTTTCATACCCGGCCACCAATAACTTTCTTTAATAGTCCGATACATCTTGGTGCTTCCGGGATGTAAAGCGTAGGCGGAAGAATGAGCTTCCTCCAAAATAGCTCGTCTCAATTGATCATCCTTAGGAACACAAATTCGGTCTCTAAGCATGAAAGTACCATCATCGCTGAGTCTAAACTCACTAGCTTCTCCATCTTGCAGCTTTTGAACTTCCTGTTTCAACCAATCATCAGATTTCTGCAATTCTCTTATCTGATTCAACAATGAAGGTCTCACGACGAAACTAGCAAGTAGGGTTCCATCCTCACCATTATTCAACTGGATCCCTAGAGATTTCATCTCAAGTAACATCGGAAAATAAGAACTTTGAAGTGTTGCTAACGACGATGAGGATTTACGACTTAAGGCATCCGCTACAACATTTGCTTTTCCCGGATGATAATCAATCACTAAGTCATAATCCTTAATCAACTCCAACCATCGTCTCTGTCTCAAGTTAAGCTCTTTCTGGGTGAGCAAATACTTCAAACTTTTATGATCAGAAAAAATCCGACAACGCTCACCATATAAATAATGTCTCCAAATCTTCAATGCGAATACTACTGCTGCTAACTCCAAGTCATGAGTAGGGTAATTCGTCTCGTGCTTCTTCAACTGTCGGGAAGCATAAGCTATTACTTTCTCGTCCTGCATCAACACACACCCTAATCCCAACTTAGATGCATCGCTATATACCACAAATTCTTTTCCACTAACAGGAAGTGTTAAAACGGGAGCGGAGGTTAACCGGTTCTTTAGCTCCTGAAATCGATTCTCACAAACATCATCCCACTCATACTTAACTCCTTTACGAGTCAAACGAGTCAGAGGAGCTGCTATCAAAGAAAATCCCTGAACAAATCTCCGGTAATAACCGGCTAAGCCAAGGAAACTACGAATCTCAGTTACCGTTCTCGGTTGCTCCCATTGCAAGATTGCCTCAATCTTCTTGGGATCGACATAAATTCCAGCTCCGGACACCACATGTCCCAAGAAAACCACTTCCTTCAACCAGAATTCACATTTAGAGAACTTGGCATAGAGTTGTCTCTCGCGCAAAGTTTGCAACACAATGCGCAAATGGGCAGCATGTTCATCATCATTCTTCGAATAAACCAGGATGTCATCGATGAATACTATCACAAACTTATCCAAGTATGGATGGAACACCCTGTTCATAAGATCCATAAAAACTGCCGGGGCATTAGTCAAACCAAACGGCATCACCAGAAACTCATAATGCCCATAACGCGTCCTGAAGGCAGTCTTAGGTACATCCTGCTCCTTAATCCTCAACTGATAGTACCCAGATCTCAAATCAATCTTAGAGAATACCATAGCACCTCGTAATTGATCAAAAAGATCATCTATCCGGGGTAAAGGGTATTTATTCTTGATGGTCACTCGGTTCAGCTGACGGTAATCAATACACAATCGAAGAGTGCCATCTTTCTTCTTTACAAATAGGACTGGTGCTCCCCAAGGAGAAATGCTAGGGCGAATGAAACCTTTATCCACCAAATCTTGCAACTGGGCTTTCAGTTCCTTCAACTCTGCTGGAGCCATTCTATATGGAGGAATAGAAATAGGTGCGGTACCCGGAAGTAAATCAATAGGGAACTCAAGCTCTCGATTAGGAGGTAGTCCCGGTAAATCATCAGGAAATACATCAGGAAACTCACTTACTATTGGGACATCCTCTAACTTAGGTTCCCCCTTTGAAGTATCGATCACGTATGCCAAATAAGCCGGATACCCTTTTTGCACTAATTTCGAAGCTTTGATTGCTGAGATTACACAAGATGGTAATACTCGACGTTCCCCTACAAACTCAATCTCTGCTCCCTCTGAATTTCGAAGAACAACTTCTTTTCGGAAACAATCCACGTTCGCCCGAAGTACAGTTAACCAGTCCATACCCAATATTAAATCAAAATCCAAGATCTCTAGAGGAATTAAGTCACTCCTAAATTTTTCCTCACCAACCCTTACCCCACAGTCTCTATAACAAGTATTTCTAATCAACTGTTCTCCTAGAGGGGTATGCACTACAATTTCTCCCTCTAATGGTGACAGGTTTCTATCAGCAATTGATGCAAATGTCGTACTCACATAAGATCTATCTGAGCCAGAATATATCAAAACCTAAGCATCTTTATCAAATAAAGACATAGTACCTGTCACTGCTCCAGGTCGGACTCGTGCCTCATCTTCTGTCACAGCAAAAACTCTTGTCGCGGTACAAGTCTGTGGTCTCGAAGGTGGATGTGACGGGGTATTACTCTCCACACGGGACCGTATGGCTACTCCCTGTCTCGGTGGTAACCCAGAAGAATCTCTCCTCTGTATATCAGTGCGAGCTGGTGGAGATGATGCAGCTACAGTGGCTCGTCCTAACTGTGGGCAATTACTCCTAATGTGACCCGTCTGTCCACATTGGAAACATCTTGTTGGCCCTCTACATAGCCCACTATGATAATTTCCACAATTTCTGCTTCTGTCAGAACCTCCGAAACTTTTCCCAGAACCAGTCATAGCAGATCTGCTAAACCTCGAAAGTCTCTACTGTGATGGTGGAAATGGAGGTCGAGGAGATGTCACGAAAACAGAAGTAGTGCTCCCTGAAGTCGTTGAGTCCTTGCCTCTTTTTATTAGCTGACTAGAAGACATACCAGGATTCCTCCTTTTTGCAAACTCAGTCTGAATCCTCCTATTCTCAGTCGTGAGCTTCTCAGCCCGTAAAGCCATCTGTACCACCTCCTTATGTGGCTCCCTACCAGTCACTGTCATTCGCTCTCTAATCTCATTACGAAGCCCTTCCTCGAAATAGCTGGCCTGATCCTGCTCAGATTTCACCAGATCCAGCACATATAACATCAACTCGTTAAAACGAGTCTCGTACTCCTCTACAGTTAGATTTCCCTGTTTCACACTCAGAAAGTCTCTCTTCTTTTCTTTCTGATGGAAATAAGTGAAATACTGACCATCGAATTCCCTGAGAAAATCAGACCATGTCTGAGGAGTAGCGGAATAGGACTTCACCGAATTCCACCAAGTACGAGCCCTCTTCTCTAATAATCTCGTAGCCACCATCAGCTTTAGGTCGTCATCTAATCCCATATCAAAGAGAGTCTCTGAAACTTGATTAATCCAGTCCTTTGCCACCGTGGCATCCAACTCACCCGTGAAAGATACACAACCCAATTGCCTAGCCTTCTTCAGCTTCTTGGAAATGGATACATCCTGTACTGGTGGTGGAACTAAAGGAGTAGTTGGAGGCACTACAGGTGGAACTTGACTAGTCTGAGCTTGACCAGCCATTGCTGCAAAGAAAGCTGCCAATGCTTGTGCTACCTCAGTAGGCATGGCGGGAATACCCGTAGGTGGCTGAGGAGATGGAGGATGTGGAGGACTATCGGCCTGCTCAGCAGCAGGTGCTGCCCGAAGGGTAGATGCAGCTGATTCCTCCTCTATTGTATTTGGCTGATGACGTTGGGAACGACCTCTTCCCCTCCCAAGCGATCTAGTGAGAGGTGGGCGTCTGCGTCGAGGAGGCATTGTGATCTATAAAAAATACGAGCAAGTTTAGGTAACCTTAGGTTCTATATGCAGATGCATGCATTCTATTCAACCTAACCTAACTTAACTTAATCTGGGGCCACACTGATATTGTAAATTTTTAAAACAACTTTAAAACTAAAAACTTTGATCTTTAAAACCAAAAGCTCTGATACCAATCGAATTGTCACGACCCGATACTCCCCTCGAGCTAGTGACAACAGCCGCGGTGTCCCGGTAGACACTTATTGCCCGGAATGTCAACCCGAAATCCCGCAAGGCTTTACTATCAGTTTCTCTGTTCCCTTGTGAGCAACCATTGTCAAATATCGTGTTCTAAAAGATTTTAAGCTGTTTCCAACTTTAAACAAATAAAATATTAATTTTTCGTCTCACAGGGTAATTTGGTCATTTTTCTAAAAAATTTTGAAACTGGCTAAAACGTAATATACAAGTACAAAACACACAATTCATATTCAAAATGGGTTTAAAAGTCTAAAATCTTCATTTAAAACAAAATTATGGTTATTTGAATATAATAAGAAAATAAAAGAAATATTAAGTAAAATATTCTATTTTCTTATAAAACAATATTTATAGAGTTATACGTGAATAATTTTTATAGCGTAAAAGCTAAATAAATTTATACATACTTAAATACAGTAAGCCAAAATATTTAATTTAATTTACAATAACAAGAGTGCCCCCGAATAAACAAAAGTAAAGAGGACTGTGAACCTACGGTTTGGAAAATGCAGATCCCACTGTAGTCCTCGATGAGATCAGCTATCTACAGTCTATACTGAACCTGAAATGGGTGGAAAGGAGGGTGGTGAGATTATAAAATCCCAATGAGTAAACAAACATCATCATAAACATCTAGAGTTGAGTACATGGAGACAATAAAGTAAATCATCATAAACTGGGTTATACAATTAGAACACATCTCGTTCAAAATACGTAAAAAGGCTTATGAATCTCATAAAAATCTAGGCTTGTGCCATAAATCCATTCTCGGGGACACCTTGGCCGAGGCATCCTACCGAGACCGCCAAGGCTATTAAAATTCACATTTCACATAAATCATGTTTTTGTTTTGAAAACATAGCCGTTCCTTGGCGTTGGCTGAGTTCCCCCTCACGTGGTGGTTTAGCGTGAAGTGAACCCTAAACTTTACCCCAGGAGATACCCTACGCGCCTCTCCGTTCGAGGTAAGAATATAATGGGGTTTACCGTGCCCCTCTAAAAGGCTGGTCCACAGAAACCCCCTACTGCAGTGATTAATTAATATATAATCCACCATATAATAAAACTCAATAACATGATATGGCAATTTTGTAATTCGTAGTTTTTCAAGGTAACCAAACAATTCGCATTTCAATACAATTGCCAACTAGCCAATCATGCTCGATTTATCATAAGCCAGTTAATTTAAACAATCAAATTGCCACAATTAACAGTCTCCGTGTACTCTATTTTTCAAAATCACTATTAATTTCAAAACAATTTATAATTTAATTTCATTGAAACTCATTTATTCATAAAACATGAAAATTTATCTTTTTAAATTCCTTTTTCCATAGAATTCATGAAAGCATCTAAAAACCACCCTAGATAATTAAAATGACAGTAAGTTTACTCACAATGTCTAGAATGCAGACTTTCGAAGCACTCTGTCTACTGGTCCTCGGATGCAATTTCCTTGCCTTTATCGGAGGACTCACCACCTTGACACAGTACAAAATCGAGAGTTTCACCAAGTTGGTACTAAATCAAAATTAAACTAATTTAGACTACCAATGCATGATATGGAATGCAAAAATGCACTGGTAACTATCTAAACCCGGTATTGGCCTAATTCGTCTTATCACCCGATTAAATTCCTAACGGGTCCGTTTAAACTCCAATTTAATTCTTTTCAGTTTCTATACCTCAATTGCACCCAAATTAACTTAATGTCCCTCAGTGTGGTGCAAATTATCAGTCCCAACAGCAAATTACGAAAATACCCCTAGTGGGTAAAAATTCGTATTTTTGCTCCGAAAATTCCCATTATTTTTCTAGGCTCATAATTCATCATTCCTTAACCAATTCTCCTAGAATAAAATCAAACTCATCCTCACTCACTACATGGTAAATTCAGCCATTAATGGTTGGGGGAGAAAATAAATTCTTTTCTTGTTGTTTTGTTTCTAAATATGCTAAACTAACTAAAAACACTAACATAAATTAAAATCAAATAAATCCAACAACTTTCTCTCTCCTAACCCATTTTTTCAGAATTGAATTCATCATGAAAACATGTAATTTAATCATGGAAAATAAAGAGAAATGCTTGGGAATAAGAAAACTCAAGCTTAATAGAAAAAATCTCACCTTTTTCACTTAATTTCCTTGAAAATTCACACTTTTTCTTTGATTTTCTCTCTCTAGGGTTTTGTTTTTTTTTTCTCTCTCTTCTTGCTGGTTTGGCCGGCCATGGGGTGGAAGATGGGCTGATTTTGTGCCTTTTAAAAAGGAAAATAATAAATTAATAAAGGCATGACACATGGCATCATGTCATTGGCCCGTTTTTAAAATTTTAAAAATTTAAACATTTTATCTCCACCACATGTTTAGTCAAGGGTCAAAGATGAAGACAAAGGAAGACCATGTGCTGGAAAAAATATCCTGGTGGTGGAAAATTACAATTTTGCCCCTGAGGTGGCAAAATTACCATTTTACCCCTATACTCCAAATTATACCGAAATTAAAATTTTTCACTTCTAAACCTCAAATCATACTTCAATAAGTCAAATTATACTCCAATAAGTCAAATGGGGCCAAAAAATTCTTTTCTAAAATTCTCATTTTGTCCCCAAGTGACAAATGATCATTTTACCCCTAGTTAGTGAAAATTTCGATTTGACTCCAAATTGATACTCAAACTCCAAATTACCATTTTAAGTCATCCATTAACTGTGAAACTCTTAATCTCACCTTAAAATTCCTATTTGATCTAGTTCGAGGATTAAATTAACTTTGTTGTACCTCTAGGTACAATACCGACTTTTGTAAATTTTTCAGGACTCTCCTAGCATGCAATCATGCTATCATCACATGTATGTCATGAATAGTATTTTATAAGGTCGAGCTTTACATAATATGATATTACCTGGCCTGTCAAGGCAAATCAAGACAGTTTATATATTCCACACAAACACAAATCCAGCCATTCTTGCTATCACATTGTCATAAGCCATCAATTCAAACCATATGTCATAACATATATATAACACAAGTATACAATCTCCACTTACTCAATTTTCAAAACCAGTATTCAATTTCAAAACAAGTTATAAATCTCATTTCGTTTAACCAACATTTTTCACTTTTAAAACATAATAATTTACCATTTAAAACTCATCATTCGTTAAAATCATAAAAACGAGTATAAACTACTTTAGATAGTTAAAATGATCGTCTGATTACTCACCTTAACGGGAGTATGGAGTACTCCTATTCTTGGTTCTCGGGTACGATATCCTTACTCTTACCAGGGGGCTCACCACCTATACCTAGTACACAATAAGTAATTTAACACATATGTGCCAAACTGTTATAAAACTATTTCAAGCTCTACATGAATGCATGACATTGAATGAGAATTGTCCAAATAATCACTTAAAGACGGTGTTCTACGTGAGTTCAATTGTGATCAAAATGAATTTGTATTCGACCTAATTCGAATTATACACCATTTATTTAACCAAAACATCCGATTCAACTCCAAATAGATTCATTACACTCCCAATAATCTAATACACCAAAGCATTACAATGAACTTGATTTTTGACTAACTTCACCATTTTTCGAAATTCATTCCGATTCCGAACTAACATACTAATCAATGTCTACACAGTCTCGTAAATCCATATATATCATTAGGAATCAAATCCAAGTCCATTTACTATGATTTTCTCATTTTCCATCAAGCCATTTTCTAAAGGAACTATATTTTTCCAATAACCGGTTTCGATATCCAACACCATAATTCATCAATTCCTAGCTAAATAATATGAAATACAACCAAATCGATCATCAACATGTCCTATAGAAAATTTGGCCAAATGAAGATGGTTGAAGAACATGTGATTTTCTTGCTTGCTTTTCCTTTCAAACATCACAAAATGACTAAAAACACTAGGATATTATGAAATCTAGCAAAATTCATCACCAAAACTTCTCTCTCTAGATTTGGCCAGCAAAGGTTCCCTCTTGAAAACTTGAATTTCAACCATAGAGAATGAAAAAGAATGCATGGGAAAGGTAGATCACAAGCTAAAATTAAAAAATCTTACCTTTACTTGCTTGATTCCTTAAAATCCAACAATTTCTATTGAATTTTTCCTTCCTAGGGTTTGTTCTTCTCTTTTTCTCTTTGTTCCCTTGCTTGGCTGGCCATAAGAGTGATTTGGGAGAAGTGTGTGCTGGTTTTTTAAAGGGAATTATAAAAGGATTAAAATTTACCACGTGTCACCATGTAATTGGTCCAAGATTAAAAACTTAACCATTAAGCAATTTCTCGCCACCACATGTAATCCCATAATTATCCAAAGTATAAAGTGATAATAGGTGAAATTCATGGGCTTGACAAGTGTCATGGTGGTGTGAAATTTCAATTACGTCCTCATGGACACGTGAAATGACCGTTTTGCCCTTATACTCGAAAAATGTTGAAATTGAAATTTTTCACTCCAAAATTTCAAATTATGCTCCAAATAGTCAAACTTGGCCAAAAATCTCGTCCAACATTCCAATTTTGCCTTTGGATGGCAAAATAACCATTTTTCCCTTACGTTATAAAAATTCCCAATTGAACTCCAAATAAATTCTCGAACTCCGAATAACCATTTTAAAACATTCTAAGGTTTGATAACTCTCAAATACATCCTAAAATTTCTATTTGGACTAATTCGAGGCTTAATCGACTTAATTGTACCACTAGGTACGATATTGACGTTTTAAAAATTTTTCGAGGCATCCAAGTTTGCAGACATGCTATCAAGCACATGAATGACATGGCAAGTATATAATAGAGCTGGGCTTGACACTATCAGTAAAACCAGTCAATATGAAATCTGATATTTTTTAGTACCAAATTCCAAACTCGATTGTCCCTGCAACATATCTCACTATTCTCTTGGTAGCCCCAAGATGATGCTTGGTTGGATTTTGCATAAATCTAGATACAACAGTAACAGAAAATGCAATGTCTAGCCTTGTATAAGATAAATAGTTCAAGCCACCAATAAGACTTCTAAATTACCTTGAATTAGCCATTTCAGTACCATCGTCAAGATTTAACTTTTCATTCACATTCATGGGTGTGGCTACCACTTTGCAATTCACCATATTGAATTTTTTTGAAAGATCCATTGCATATTTTCTTTTTGAAATAAAGATTCCATCATCAACTTGTTTCAACTGAAGACCAAGAAAATAATGCAATAAACCCAAATTTGACATTTTAAACCTCTTCATCATGCAAGATTTAAATTCACCAATAATAGACTTAGATGATCTTATATTAATCATATCATCAACACAAAGACAAACTATTAAAAAACATTTTTACCTTCTATCTTAAAATAGAGAGTGGGCTCATTTTTACTCCTTTCAAATCCATTTTCTTGAAAATAAGAATCAATTTTACCATACCATGCTTATAGAGCCTGCTTCAATCCATAAAGTGCCTTTTTCAACTTGTATACTCGATCTTCATTGCCACTAACTTCAAAACCTTCGGGTTATGAAACATAAACTTCCTCTTTTAACTCACCATTCAAACAGGCAGATTTTACATCAAATTGGTAAATAAGCCAATTAAGTTAAGCAACTAAGGCTAAGAAAATTCTCACCATTTCAAATCATGCCACCGAAGTGAAAGTTTCTTCAAAACCAATTCCTTGTTGTTGGGAATATCCCTTTGCAACCAGCCGAGCCTTGTGCTTTTGTATGCTCCCATCTACATGGTATTTGGTTCGATATACCCGCTTGAGTCCAATGACATTTTTTCCTTCAAGAAAGTCCACCAAATCCCAAGTTTGATTTTTTGGAATTGCCAACAGCTCCCCCCCTCATTGCATTGCACAATTCTTGCTTTTTTTAAACTTCTTCAAAACATATAGGATCAAAGGCAAATAAAGCAAATGTACAAGTTTCATTAATCTCCCTCAAGGATCTAAATTTCCTTAGTGGAGTTTCACTATAAGAGCTGAAAGATGAGGGATCATTGCTTTTTCGAGTATATGAGTTACTGTTGCTAAAAGAGGTTGAATATGAATTTGTTGGTGTTGGATCCATAGGTGGAATCACTTTAACTTCTAAAATTTGACTATGCTAGTTTTGATCTTGATTCCATTCCCATTTATCATCTTCATTAAACACCACGTCCCTACTAATGATTAACTTGCCACTAATAGGATTAGATAACATATATGCCTTGGATTGAGAACAATACCCAACAAAAAGGCCTTTCACATATTTCTCATCAAGTTTTTAAGATTGTGATTTTACCAAAGCGTAGGCTATAAAACCAAAAATTTTTAAGTGATTTACCGATGGCGTTCTACAGTTCCAATCTTTATATGGTGTTTGATTCAAGACAACTCTTGTAGGAGAAACATTAAGGATATACACAGCGATTGCAATTGCTTCTGCCCAAAATTGATTTGAAAGTCTTTTCACTGTAAGCGTGCTTTTTGCCATTTCAACTGCTGTTCTATTTTTTCATTCAGCAACACCATTTTGCTCTAGTGTGAATGGTGCAGAAAGCTTTCTAAAAATTCCATTTTCCTCACAAAAGAAATTAAATTCAATTGAAAGAAACTCTCATTCTCTATCCGTGCAAAGTGTCTTATTGTCATTCCCTATTTGCTTCCTAACGAGAGCTTTAAATTTCTTGAGGTTAGAAAAAGCTTCTTATTTGCATTTCAAGAAGTAAACCCAACTCATACGGCTGAAATCATCTGTAGAAAGTAAAAAATATCGACTACCACCAAAAGTCTCAATACTCATAAGCCAACATAAGTCAGCATGCACTAATTCAAGACAACTAGATGCTCTCCAAGACTTGCCTACTAAAAAAGATTTTTTACATTATTTTCCATAAATATAGCCTTCACAAAACTCAAGTGTATTAAGTTTAGGTAGTCCAAAAACCATTTCCTTTTGACACAACAACTTCAACCCATTTATATTTAAATGGCCATAGTGCAAATGCCACAATTTAGTCTCACTACATCCCTTAACAATCAAGGCAGAATCTTCAATAGTTGAAACTTTAAGTGGGAACATTTTATTACTAGCCATTTTAACAGTAGCAATAGTTTGGCCTGATTCTTTATTGTTGATAACATATGGCCCATTATCAAACGAAATACAAGACCCATTAACCATTAACTACCCAATACTTAAAAGGTTATGAGTCAAACTAGGAACAAATAATACATCAGACAACAGTATGACCTTACCATGGTTAATGATGGAAACTGTACCTTTTCCTTCAACTTGAATTTGTTTGTTGCCCTTTAATCTCATTGTTGATCTTTGTCGCTCATCAAGTTCTTTAGACAATGATCTTATACCTGACATATGATTAGAACATCCACTGTCTAAGTACCAAACATCATTAGAGACTTCTTTATTACAAAAATAGGCCATGAAAAGCTTACTTTCTTTATTTTCTTTCTCTGTAAAACTTGCTTGATTGTTATCCTCTTTTGATTTAACGCAGCAATCAGCTTCCTTATGGCCATGTTTCTTGCAATAATGGCACTGAATTGAGCTTTTATGTTGCTTGTTTTCACTATGTGGTCCTCTACTTCTGCCTCTTCCACGACCTCGACCGTGAAAACCACCTTTACCTTGTGTTTTTCCCATTGAATATTCTGCCTTACATTTCTGAGATGACTCCCCCTTTATCTGAAAGGCTTTTTCTTTATTCTTTTCATGTGTCCTAGTCAACCTTTCTTCATGAGCTTGCAAAGAACTCATTAGTTCATCAAAAAGTAATTAGATAAATCATGCTTTTCCTCAATTGCAGCAACTACATGTTCGAACTTTGGAGTTCAACTTCTTAAAATTTTTGCAACAACAATTTCATTAGTAATTAGTTCGCCATATGACCTCATTTGATTAACAAAAGCAAAGACTCTAGATAAATAATTTTGCACAAAATCATTATTTTTCATAAACAAATTTTTGAATTCACAACGGCAAGTTTGCAATTTTACCGTAATCTTATGGAATCTTAAAATTCCATCTTCAAAATTTTCCATGCCTTTGTTGAAGTATTTGTTGCTGCAATTCTTGAGAAGATTGTTTCATGTATTGCTTGTCAAATGAAGAATAAAGCTTTAGCATCCTTCATCTTGGTTTCTCTTAACGTTTCTTCCTCTGCTGGGTCAAGCTTTTCAACATCATCATATCCGTACTCAACCAAGTCCCACAGTTCTTAAGACTTGAACAAAGTCTTTATTTTGATACTCCAAAACTCTTATTTTTCACCATTAAAGATGGGTATTTGAGACTGCTAAGAGGTTGAAATTGTGTTGGCTATCATTTGGTCATACTAGCTATCTTCTTTGTTTACCTATTCAAACATTGAAACAAAGCTCTGATACCAGAAATGTTGAGAAAAAAGAAGAATAAACATGCAAGAAATAAAGAACTAAAAGACAAAAGCTAGTAGATTGTACTGCTCATTGCAATTTATTAAATGTACTAACGTACCTTTTATAGGCTTATAGGAGTCGTTGGCTTTCCTATCATATCTAATTAATATTTATCTGATAACAACTAAACATAAAGTTAGAAACAAAACAATTAAAAAAAACATCTTATTTTAGACTCTTTCAAGTGAAAGACTTATTTGACCTTATTTAATAAAAGACTTTGAATTAATCTTTAACACTGCTACCATTTTTATTGATCAGGTAAGATCACAATGTCTCTTATTTAAATTTCACCCAACATGGCACGCTTTGTCTCTTTGAAACTCTCTTATTTCTTTCTTTCTTCACACTCACGTCCCCTTCCTCCCTTACAATTTTTTTTTTATGGAAAGTTAGTTTAGATGTCTTCTATTTTTTCCTGTTAATTTTGAATTTACTTTTTGTTTTTGGATGCAGGCCGAGGATGACAAATACTAACATGATCAACTTTTGGAACACAAGTTCAAGGACGCATGTAGGAGTGTTAATGCTCTGCTATTATTGTGATTGCAGTTTGGTTATGATCACTTCTACCCCTTCATTTCCACCTTCATTGACGATCGCATATGCCTCCATGCTCAAGCTTGTAAGCTCTAAATTCAGTGATGTACTAGATATAAGACCTATTAATAAGTGTCTACAACTTCTTATAAAGATAAGTGAAATTTTTATATTTTTTTATTACATTATTTTTATCGAATTTAAAATATATATATTAATTATAAAAATATTTTGATAAGTGCCAATTAACTGTCTGTACAATTAAATAAATACATACAAACCATTTTAGGGTTTAATTATTGTCAAAAAGAAAGTGATGGTGTTAATTATTCAAATGATGATTCTGAAGTAGGAAAAAAAAGGCACGAACAATAGAGTAGTGAGCCCAAAATTGAGTGATGGTAAGTACCATAAACTACATTGCTCAATAAATTCCTCCAACATTTACTGAGCGTAGATTGGGTTTGGTTACAACAATCACATATATACTATCCCTTTTCTAATTTTTCTAATGTAATTACCACAAAATCTAGAAAAATTCCCTCACCAAATTGATGTAGTTGTTAGTATGACAAGTGATTAGTGTGATGAAGATAGATAGAAAGGTACTGTTCAAGATTTCAAAAAAAGTTGAAAATTGATTGATTGATTGATTGATACAGTGATCAAGCTAAGCTACTCATCTATTAGGAAAGAACAAAAACCGAATCAAGGAAATAAAGAATTACAATAACATTACATATCTATGGTATATGTAAAAGATAACTGATTGGGACAAATCGTTGACGCCTGTCATTTTCAATTAAATTAAAATTTTTTTGTATGCCTTATGTCAAAATTATGTTGTTTTTCACATTTGAAGGGTTTTTTTTTTTTACTTTTATTTATATCAGTAAAAAAATACTTGAAAACAATAATTTTTAACTTTTAATGCTTAGAGGATAGATTCATTTAATATTTATCAATTGTAATTTAATATTTTTTTTATCTATATCCTCTTATTCTACATGAACTTAAATCCATAGTATTTAGATATCTTTTTTACACATTAATATTTAAATTTCAATAAATATCTATCCAATTCATTGACCAAAATAAAAAACTTAAGAAAGTTTATTTATTTCTCAATATACATAGCACACAGTCATCATTGAATAAACAGATCAACTAACTTTGACAACCTTTAACTATTCATTTTATATATAAAAGACAGACACTACTAGAAATTAGTAACTATTTTATATTGATCAAATCTTTACATTATACTGTTGCCTTATATTCTACAACTATTTATCTTAATTTACCAATAGTATAAGTTATATATTCTCTCATTTCTTAATATTTTATTATACATCTAACAATCATTGGTAGGATTATTATCTTCGGATAAGTACTATTTTATAACCATATATGTAGGTGCAGGTTTCAATAATTGAAATCAGAGCAAATAATTATCTTCAATTTATACGAGTTTATCATTTCCTCTTCTAGCAAGAACCATACATTCATGCAGTTCAGTAATACAATAAAACACAACAACAAAAACTTAATAAATGGAAACAAATGTATATAGCAAAAGGAAGAGCAAACTATTACCATAGTTAGATATATCTGACAGTTGTGTAATAGTTTATATTCCCTTAACATTTAACTAAGTACAAGTCTTGCATCTAGAAAGTTGATATAGATCACCTTACAAAAATGAAAACCTCCAAATCACAAATGTTATTAATTTTATTTGAATAAAATTAGTATCTTCTTTAGTTAAGTACTGTTTTAAAACCATATATTTAGGAGAACTTTTAATGATTGAAACTAAAACAAATAACTATCTTCAATTAATATCAGTTTATCTTTTCCTCTATCAGTAAAAGCTATACATTCATGTAGTTGACTAATACAATATAATTTTTTCTACAAACTTTTTTAAAGGTACCAAATTGAAGTCCACTTCAACATAATCTATATTTCATGTGATCTTTTTGCAGAGTAGCTACCGGTACCATCTTAGTAAATATAAAGATCAAATAGACTGTTTCTCATTTCCTGGGAATTACTGGTCACTCTTGCATTTTGGAATCCAACTTTCATCATCTCTTTTTCAACAGTCTTTTGACATCATCTCCATTAGGGAGTCTCAATTGTCAAATTCAATCCAAAAGTTGGTTGCCCCCTCTCAAAATAGAAAACACGAGTCTCTCCTTAAAAGAACCAATTCCAAGATCTTTGGGAAACAAATTCGTAACCCAAATGTCTCACTTATAACAGACGCCCTGTATGAGCTACTCTCTTGTCTGAAAATAGATTGATAAACATTTTCCTCAGACTCGGAGAATACATTAAAGTATTTGTAAAAACGATTCTTGGAAAACTCTGTGAGCAACTAGTGAGCATAGTATTTCAGAACTTTGTAGAACCTCTTGTTGGAGATGTTTTGGTACGTGGAGAAGAAAAAAAAAAAAAGGAGAACGAAGTTTTGGTGTTAAAACACTAATAAAAACACAACTTTATAGATCATTTAACAGAAGAACCTTGTAAGTAGGTTATGAGATTTATGGCCCCCTCCCCCTGCATATTGTACATCCTCCAACTCCCCAAAGGAAAGAGGCAGAAATGAATTTGATCTCTCTCTAAAGTAGAGGTACGTGATTCCTTCATTTCTTTCAAATAACTCCGGATGGTTACAGACCTTCCATTATATAAATAAAAGTTTTCAAAATAATCTGGTACCTCCAAAACAAAAATAAACAACTTCACACGTATCTGTATCTACAGAGATCCATGTTTTGCTCAACTTGTTTTTATAAGAAGAGGGGATAACAAGAAACTAAAGAATCAATAGCTTGCTTTTCTTAGCTGAATGACAATATTCATCATATTCAGAATTTTTTTTTCACTAAGATGTCCACGAATGCTATTAAACAATTCAGCTAGAGATAACTTATTCTTAATAGCTTGATACAAAGCTTGCTACCAGGAACTCAACTTGTAGTGAACTGTAATCTCTGTTTTCCTAGTCAGCTCAGAAATCACATCTTTCTTGACTCGTGACGGCATGAAGGGCTTAAAAATTGCATGCTGCCAAGGGGAAAGGAAAGAACATGCCACTAAGAAATACCAACCCAATGAGGCCAAATAACTTATATTCCTTTTTAACTGAAAAAAGTACAGCAGTTTCAGCAGCTAGATATACCAAACTATATTAAATACAAGAGATTTATAGTTTTTACAAGTACAACAACCTCCTAATTATCCTCATAGCAAAACTAGCAAGAAAAGAATACTCACCAATCTATTAAGCTAGTGCTCATTCAAAGTACTTCCATGCACCGAATGATTATCAATTCTGATGATGTAGGAAGAGATCTACTACATAAATAAAAGGAAGCCCCTTCTTTAGTCACGTGGCAGCCATGGCAAAGAGGAGAAAACGTATTGAAGAGAGAAAAAGAGAGGTAGATAGAGGCCCGTGTGCAACGCACAGGCCATAGTCTAGTACAATTAAAACAACAGCTTTTTTGGGTTAAATGTGTCCATGGTGAAGATTGGGCTAGCATAAGGAACACATGCCCCTTAGAAAACCATTCATTGAACTGTTCATGGCTATCAAATGAGGTTGGCATGACGAAATGCAGAAGGTCCCATAATTCTGCTATGTTATTCTGGATAGATGTAACAATCAAAAGCAAGCGGTTCCGACAATGGGAACTGAGCAGTGTATTGTCTTCCACCTTATACTGCAGGCAACATCAAAATCCAATCAAAATATCAGATACAACTGAGTATACAATATTAAAATAGTAAAAAAAATGAAAAACCAGAGATGCTACTTTGAGAAGACCAACGGAACCAATTTGTAGCATACAAAAATGGAAAACTACTGATGCAACTGACATTCATAATGTATTCTCCAAGCTTTGCATTCAAAATTTGTAGCATATAAACAATGGAATACTACTGATACAACTGAGATGCAGTAATTTTTTCTGCCAGCTTGGCATGTCAATGAACGTATAAGATTCCTAAACCAGAAAGCAGATAATCCCCTGCTGCAACTGACACAGATAAAACCATAAATGAAAAAGAAAGGAAATAATAAAGTACAAAACTAAAATTATATATATATATATATATACCCATTTATAAGTTTGAATTCAAGTAGAACTACAAATCTCTTCAACAATTAACTATCTTTCACCTGACAAATACTTCTAATTTCTATTCTGAATAACATCAATATATTGCACTCAAATAAATAATAAATATAAATATAAACTCCAAATTTAAAATAATTATGGAAAATAGATAAGAACAATACATTACTTAAATTCACATGATGTTTAATAGCAAAACTAAGATTTTATAAAACAAAAATATAACCATGACAGTATTATATAAAGAGGTTGATTTTACTTCCGGTCCATAGAAAATAAAGAGGTTATTGTAGAGAGAAAAGGAAATAAAATAATGGAAAAGTAATTGGTAACAACTGTAGTTGCTGTTCTTGCCGCTATGCTCTCTAAGTCTAACTATGCATTAAGAACCTCAAATTTGAGTCCATAATAATAAAGGAAAGAAACGTAAAAAGTGAAAAAAAAAAAAAAGGGTTTTGGTTTTTGAACCTTTTGTAATTTTATTAATCTCCTCTATTAATTCTTTATTTTTTATTTTTCTTTTGAAATATTTTCAAATAAAAACAATATAATCTTAATCTTAATCTTAATTATAATGAATCCTAGCTATAGACATCTTCTACATCTAACATCTGTCTTTGGTCTTGTGGGAATTTCATAAGGACGGATTGGGGTTTGCGGGCAAAAGATGTTTGATTTGGTATTTTCACGATGTCAGGGATTGTTTTGGGTATTTTGTTTGAGATGAAGGGGTTTTTTTTTGGATATTTAGGTTTTAAATGAAGAGCTCATTCGGGTTTTAGTCTAGATGAGAGGGTTAGCATCGATTGTGTTGCTTAATTTAGAATGATTTAAGAAGATAATTATTAAGCATATACATTTGTTCAATGAACCTATTATTTTTAATGTGATTAAAATATTTTATATTTGTGGTAAAAGAAACAATATAAGAAACAATGATGAAAGAAGAATAAAATAATGAGGTAAAAAGTATGAAACCTTCCTCGTTATAATTTTTTTTTGTTTTTTCTTCTTTATTTATTCTTATTTGGTTAAATAATCTTTTTTTGAAACATTTATTATTTAAAATAATTAGTACAACAATCATAAAAAATATAAAATTTTAAAAAATAACTAACAAGTTTTAAAAGTTTTCAAGTCAAATATGATCTAGACCACAAATTTTGTCCTTCTGGTTCATCCACCCTTTGGGGGAGACTAATCCAGCCATGCCTGTATTCTAGTACTACATTGTTACCCCAAATATCCAGAAATGAAAAATAAAAATAAAAATAAAGATGAAGATAAAGGACAAAGGGTTAAATGTAAGCAATTATGGACACAGAGCCTCTAGGCTCTAGCTGGGCCAACCTTTTTAAGCTTTGCAATTGATGGTCACCACCTATGTACTTACTCAGCTGAGTGCTTGATAAAGCATAATCAAGAGCCACCGAATCACAAACATTTTCTGAGAGTTGAGAGAAAGAGAAAGTGAAGAAGATGGAGATGAAACCAACAGAGATTGGCAGTTCGAAGATGTTTGGAGGGTACAACAAGAGATACAAGCATTACAGTCCAACCCTTGGATGTTCCATGACTTTCTATATCTACCTCCCTCCTTCTCCTTCTCCTTCACACAAATTCCCTGTATGTCCCTTCCGTTTTCCACTCTTTTTTTTATCTTCATCGACAATTCTATGGCGGTCTTGATTTTCGATTTTGAATAAAGGTCTTCAATTTTATTATTTTCAATGTAAATGATGAAGTTTTCTTTCTGGGGTTTTAATGGATATGAGCTGATGGGTGGAAGTGAATTTCAGGCTGGAAACTGGGTTTGTTTGCTTTATCAAGGTTTGATTTTGATAAGACATGGATTTAGGGAGACGGGTTGATGACCAATTGGTTTTGTTCTTCGATCTTGAATACCCTGCATTGCAATTTTGCATGTTGATCTACTTGCTCGTTTACGTGGGTTCTCTTTAGGCCATCTAGTTAGTTTTATCGTTTTACTTGGCTAGCAATGCTGAGTGCATTTTTCTGGCAGTGTGCTTATATTTTGATGTTCTTTGTGTTTTCTTTGATTTTTTTGGTAAATCTTCTTTATTTCTTTCAGTTAGACTACCTTGGGTTGTTATTTTTGCTGCTTACTTTTTGCGAATTAGTATATATTCTGATATGTTTGAATTTATAAGATCTTTTCAAACGGATAAGTCTTGCACTCATCTTTGGGCAGATACTTTACTGGCTCTCTGGACTGACTTGCACTGATGAGAATTTCATAATCAAGTCAGGAGCACAGCGTGCTGCTTCAGCTGAGGGTGTTGCTCTAATTGCCCCTGATACATCCCCAAGTAAGTAGTGAGCCCATTTTAAGCTAATTTATTGACATAATTTTTCTGGCTTGATACTTCAATTGCTGACTGTCTGAGTTAAAGATTATTGACTGGATTGTTATGCTGCACTTCATTTCTCCCATTTATTGAGGGACTCTGACTCAGTTCAACTTCAGTATCCTGACCCAAAATATCCTTTTTTTTTTTTGTTTATTATGAAAAATAGTAGTATATTTCTTTTTGAGAACCTACTTGAACATAAGGCTTCAAGTTGTTTCCTCAGTTTATCCAATACTGTTTCATGAACACATGTTTTTAACCAGAAGTCATTGTTCTTCATAATATAAATTATGATTAACATAGGATATGAATATAAATTACTCTTTTCCAAAATACCATTTTTGTTTCGAAATTGTGCAGGGCTGATTTTCTTTTTTGTTAAAATTTTAGGAGGTCTGAATGTGGAAGGAGAGGCAGACAGCTGGGATTTTGGTGTAGGTATGCAACATTTGGATTGTTAAATTTTAATTCTGGGACAACTGTTACGGTAAATTTTAAACATGTATACCCAGTATCAAATTGTTTTATCTCTTGTAACTTTAATGCTTGAGGTCCCTTCCTGGAGTAAATAACCTGGCACTTCAGTTCTATGTTACAAGCTTGACTGGAAATTTTCATTTTATTTGTCTTTAATTGTATCACTTTTTCTTCCTGTTTCATTTTCATGGAATTTTTCCATCAACAAATTGAATTTTAAGTGCATAATGATTATTAATGATGCACAATGTTGGAAGGACAATCCCACTTGGATGAATATCCTTGCAAAATATTTTTTCTTATCAAAAGATATTGGTGTTTATTAATTTCACAACCAGTTTGTCGTTTTTATTTTTTATTTGATCCACCAACACTAATGTAACATATGTTCATTGAGTTTAACATGTGCTAAAGGTGTCAAGGAGTGTTTCTCTAACTCACCCACATTAGCACTTGGTTAATGAAAGAATGCTTCTTTCCAATGCTTTCGAATGCAATCCTGATTAGTCTTCTCTTCCCTGCCCCCAGTATCCCCACTCTGTGGGAAACATTGTCAAATTTCAATGGAGCATTGCTAGATAATTTCCTTACACTATCTCATATGAATAGTTGCAAATAAATGTACCAAAAGCAGATCTTTATCTGACTGAGTTTTATCCCTATTCCTTTTCTATTTCTGCTTTTGCATTTTGAAATTTAAATTAGGTGCTGGATTTTATCTTAATGCTACACAAGAGAAGTGGAAGAATTGGCGTATGTACGATTATGTTGTCAAAGAAATGCCAAAACTCCTGAGTGAAAATTTCCCTCAACTTGATACATCAAAAGCATCTATTTCTGGTCATTCTATGGGTGGGCATGGTGCTCTGACAGTCTATCTGAAAAACCTTGATAAGTATAAGGTAGTTGACAATTGTATTTGCTCCTCATGCTCTTTAAGATTCTAATTTATCTAGTTTAATGACTTCTCAGAATTTCTAAATTTTTTCTCCAGAGGATAACTACATATGTATTCACCTTTGTCCTCAGTTACTTGCTTTTCTCCCTTCTTTAATGCTTATATTTTGCAGTCAGTGTCTGCTTTTGCACCCATTGCCAATCCTATAAATTGTCCCTGGGGTCAGAAGGCTTTCACAAACTATCTTGGTAACGACAAAGCTGCTTGGGAGGTAAAGTACCAAGTGACTGATGAATGCCCTTCATTTTTACCTGAATTTAGACCTTAGTGGAGATTAATAAATCTAAAAAATGCAGGAATATGATGCCACTTTCCTGATCTCAAAGTTTCATGATGTATCTGCTACCATTTTAATTGATCAGGTAAGATCAGAATGTCTCATATTTAAATTTCACCCAACATGATACAATTTTGTCTCTTTGAAACTCTCTTGTTTCTTTCTTTCTTACCCCCCTCCCCCACTTTTTTTTTATAATTTTTTTTATGGAAAGTAGCTTAGATGTCTTATTTTTCTTTCATCTTGAAGAGTGTTTAATAAGTTCTCAAGTTATGACAGCACTTAATTTCAACATATTACTACTTTCTCTCTGCCTACTTATTGTTGGTTATTTAGAGAATTTTAGAAGGATTTTTTTTTCCTTCAGTTTTGCCTAAAGATAATTTCAGTGGTTATTTTCTATTAGGATGTAGCCAATGAACTATGTAAATGTCTTACAGCTCTCATTTGTTACCATACTACACATCAGTATTTTATGGGCAATGGATATATATATATATATATATATATATATATATATGTGTGTGTGTGTGTGTGTGTNNNNTAGTATATATATATATATATATATATATATATATATATGTGTGTGTGTGTGTGTGTGTGATTTACACAATCCTTTAATCTGCAAGGAAACCTTGCAATTTAGACAGCAATTGGAAACTAGTAATCAAAATTCAAAGATGAATAGCACCACCAGAAGGATCTATGAACCATCCTTTAGGTATTTCATTTTCAATTGAGGAAATGAAAGGGGAAGGAAATCCTATCAAGTGAATTGTGTTGGCTGTTATAATATTTGAGCTTCCCACCCTCATTGTGGTGTACATGCGAAGTTGCTTATCTGTTAATTCGCTAATTTTGAAATGCAGGGGGAGGATGACAAATTCTTACATGATCAACTTCTGGCGCACAAGTTTGAAGAGGCGTGTAGGAGTGTTAATGCTCCAATACTATTGCGATTGCAGCCTGGTTATGATCACTCCTACTTCTTCATTTCCACCTTCATTGACGATCACATAAGCCACCATGCTCAAGCCCTTAGGCTCTAAATTCGTGACGTATTCTGCCCTTTGAAAATCTAGTGATTTGAAGCCCATTTAAACAACGATGGACTATTTTCTTTCGTTCTTTTTCCAGGGTACAACTATTTCCTTTTAAACTACAAAACTGGTCTTGTATGCACTGTTGTGACTAACTACTTTCATTTCGAAAATAGTTTGCGTAAGTAGCAGTGCGTATTAGTGGTTGCACCTGGTGATGCTTATATGATTTTGCCCTGAAATTGTTTCGTTGGCTGGCTTTGCACTACCTGGGTGAAGGTTGAAAAAATGCACATGTAAGTCTTTATTTAAGAGAATGCATGACATGATCCCACAAAAAAAAAAAAAAAAAACCCATGAAATCACTTCCCTGGTCTATTGAATAAGAATTATAGCCACGGTGGAGCACTGAACCCAAAATTGAGTGATGGTAACATAAATTACATTGCTCAGTAAATTCCTCCAACTTTTACTGATCGATCGCAGACTCTGGTTGGTTACAGCATCTAAATATATACTATCCCACCTCTATTTACCCAAATTTTCTAATGTAATTACCACAATCTAAAAAAATTTCCTCCCCATACCCCCCCGAATAAAAAATCATATATACATACTATTATGGCATTCAACATGTCTTATCTCCCTCCTGTTCCAGCAATTTTCAGTCAATACAGGAACAGAATAAAAGGATGACTGGGCGCCTGTCAATCTTACTCGAAATGACCTCCACAACCATCCACAATAGATCAGGAACCTATCACGTTAATATATTACTATGCACCATTTCAGTCCTAAAACCACCAGGACCAAACTCGTGCCCAGGTGGATACTGGACCGGCTCTGAAACTGAAACTGATGCGGATGCACTAGTTATTGCCGGTTCTAGGTTTTTATTTACGCTCTTCTTCGGCCTCTTAGGCCTCTTTGGTCTCTGTGATTGCAAGTCATCATCTTGAAGGATATCATCCAAATCATTGTCCATTGGGCTAGCTTCACTCATTTTTTGAGAATTTCTTTGCCTATCAGAAGCACTTTTCCTCTGCACATACATTTAAGTTAACAAAATTGTTAATACACACAAAGTCTAGCTTAAAGAGGTTCATGCTCAATTTCTCATGGTCACCACCACTAAAAGCAAATTGCATGACACAACCACCTTCAAAGAGGATACTAGTTTTTCATTGGTTTGGAAAAGTGGGGCCCAAGTATCATCCAGAAATAATAATTAAGATAAAATCATTCTTTCCAACAACTAATATAACAAGACACAAACCAATAGGACTATGCAGCATTTAAGCATAAAATATGCTCAGATTAAGTCCGAAGTCTTCGCATAGCTCTTCTTCTTTTGCATTTTGTTTTATTAAAAATATCCTGGAATTTCTCTAATATAAACCTTCATTATTTCTTATAAAACAACATGACAGGTATTTCCATCATAATTGGAATCTAGATGAGCTTTATGAGCTTTAGTACCTTTTTATTACTGGATTTGGCTTTTTCTGGATCCGCAGATGGCTCAGTCCCAGTACCCTCAGCTCCAGTATTTGTTAAGTCTTCCAGAGATGCATCACCTTCCGCATCTAGCCGTATGCCCTTCGTTGGTTGTTTTTTCTTTATTCTATCCTTAGCCTTGAGGGAGCATCAAACATAAAATGAATATAGACACTATAAGCAGTTCTAAGACCTCTTTTGCTGCTGGAAAAAAGAACTTATACACTATCAGAGTTAAATCTTACCTGCAGTGGAATTTCTTTTAATTTCAGCTCCAGCTGTGCATCATCTAGAAGTAAAGATACAACATCCTCAGGAGCCAAGAGATCTCCCTGAACAAGGTCACCTGTCATGACAAGCTGTTGCACAGTACTTTTCTGACTTGCTCTCCGTAAAATCTTCTCCTCAACTGTTTCCTTACAAATGAGCCGGTAGACAGTAACCTACACATGTAAGATTGGCCTTAAATTTTAAACTAAAAAATCCAATAACTTTGAAAATTAAACGCACCATTACTTGCTCAAAAAACTGTTTGAAATTTTAAATATAAACAACTACGTATCATATTAGAAAAAAAATGAAAATTGTGTGCAGAATTGTGAGTGAGAAAGTTATACACAACATAAGCAAACCATGAAACAAATTTGGTGACATCAAGTAATTCACACACAATAATACTATAGAGGTAAGAAGTAGGAACCTACATCCTTTGTCTGCCCTAAACGGTGAGCTCTGTCCATGGCTTGCAAATCCAAGGTCGGATTCCAATCACTTTCATAAAAGATTACAGTGTCTGCGGCTGTCAAGTTTATACCCAGTCCACCAGCTCTGGTACTCAGCAAGAATACAAAAATGTCATTCCTGCAATACAAAAAAAAAAAATGAAGGATTTTATTTTTATTGCTTCATTACAGGAGATAAGACAAAAAGACAGACTACTGAAAGCTTTTTAGATGAGTCACATGTGAATGAAATCCCTACCGGAGCTGAAAGTCTCTGACCATGTCTCGTCGATCCATAATGGTGGAAGACCCATCAAGTCTCAGGTACCTATATTTTCTATAGTTCATATAGTCCTACAAAAATATGCAAACAGTCGGCCCAATATTTTGCAGACACAGACAAAAGTAACAAAACCCAAAGCAGTCCATCAGTATAAAACAATCAATAAACAACACTAATTCTGTTATTGTAGATTGAGATTTTGTGATTCAGATAAAATCTGAATTTTGTATGTTTAGAAATAAAACACCCATTTTTAATTCCAAAACATACAAGCAATGATAACAGTTACACGTTGCAATTGCACTCCATTATGCATCACAAATAGTACAGTATACACTGTCTAAGAGTGTTTTCAAATGCTTCTGTTTTATTACATGTCTAATCTTAATTTTTGACCCATCCACTCTATGAACATAATCAACATTTAAAAGCTTGATCTGAATGGTTTTATGTTAAATCTATGAATCAAGCTTGAAACAGAACAATCAAACATAGGGAATAACATAAAGGTTAAGGAGAAACAGGTAATACAGACCTCCAAAATATTCAGCATTTTTGTCATTTGTGCAAACAGGAGAACACGGTGGTTTTCTGCCCGCAGGCGTTTCAACAAAATATCAAGAGTCTGAAGCTTCCCAGAATCCTAATGAGAAAATAATAGAAGTTAATGTAATGTAAAAATAAATAAATATTGAAGCCCAATAGAGAAACTACAAAGTGAACAAGAAATATTCTTACTGTTAGCAACTTTGCAGGGTCAAAACTTTGAATGGGTGGACAAGAACCAAATATCTTATATGTAAGCTGAAGGGCAGGCTGTGCCACAGGTAGTTCACAATCAATTTCTTGAATTAAACTATGAGAAGCATCTGGCATTCTGGGCCCATTAAACTCAGATGTGCGAGCAAACCCAATCAACAACCTCTTAACCCAAGGGTGATGTAGCTCTTCAGTCATTCTGTAAGCAAAATTTCTATCCGGGCATTGGGCAAAAATCTATCGAGAAGATAAGAACAGTAAGTAACATATCTGATTCTAGTTTAAGCTGTCCGCCATAATACATAAAACAGATGAAATTAAAAGTGAGATCATACCGGAGGAGCTCTAGTTCGTGGGATGAAAGTGTGTGTCGAATGGAGAAGTTTAGTGTTGAATAGCAGCCTATCCTGATGAGACACAACCAAAGCCTCAAATGGATCATCACCAGGACCTGTTGCAAATCTTCTTCTAAGCGAATTGGTCTCAGATCTTGATGGCATTAACAACATCCTTGTAACACCTCTGACCGTTTCGCTCTCAAGGTAACTGGAATTGAAGTCATCATCCAATACCTCCATTAGGGAGTCTAAAATTCCATCCAAAAATTGGTCGTCCCATCTTGAAATAGAAAACATAAGTCTCTCCATAAAAGAACCAGTTCCAAGAAATGCAACCTCTGCGGGAGACAAATTCATCAAATGGGTAAAACCAAATGTCCCACTTCTGACAGACAACCCATTTGAGCTACTCTCTTGTCGGAAAATAGATTGATAAACATTTTCTTTGGAGAATACATTAAAGTATTTGTAAAACAATTCTTGGTAAACTCCACGAGCAACAGCTGAGCATAGTGTTTCAGAACTTTGTATAACCTCTTGTTGGAGAAGTTTTGGTATCTGGAGAACAAAAAAAGAGTAAGAAGTTTTGGTGGTAAAGCACTAAAAAAAACAGAAATTTTTACGATCAAAGCTACAGATCATTTAACAGAATTACCTTGTAGGATATGGGATTACGACCCCCTGCATAGTGTACATCCTCCAACTCCCCAAATGGAGGAGGCAGAAGAGAATTTGGAATCTCTCCAAAATAGAGGTATGTGCTTCCTTCATTTCTTTCAAATAACTCCGGATGGTTACACACCTTCCATTATATAAATAAAAGTTTTCAAAATAATCCAAAACTTCTAAAACAAAAAGAAACAACTTCACACAATATAATGGACAGAGATCCATGTTTTGCTCAACTTGTTTTACCATATGAGGAGGGGATAACAAGAAACTAAAGAAATCAATAGCTTACCTTTCTCAGCTGAATAACAATATTCATCAAATTCAGAATTTTCTTTTCATTAAGAGGTCCACGATTGCTATCAAACAACTCGGCCAGAGATATCTTATTCTTAATAGCTTGATAGAATGCTTGCTGCCGGGAACTCAACTTGCAATGAACTGTAATCTCTGTTTTCCTAGTCAACTCAGAAATCACATCTTTCTTTACTCGTCGTAGCATAAAGGGCTTCAAAATTGCATGCTGCCAAGGGGAGAGGAAAGAATATACCATTAAGAAATACCAATCCAATAGGGCCAAAAAACTTATATTCCCTTTTATCAGAAAAACATATAGCAGTTTCAGTAGCTAGATATACCAAACTATCTTAAATGCAAGAGAAATTTATAGTTCTTACAAGTACAACTTCCTAATTATCCTCATCGCAAAAACTAGCAAGAAAAGAATGCTCACCAATCTGTTAAGCTGGTGCTCATTCAAAGTACCCCCATGTTCAGCATGATTCTCAATTCTGATAATATAAGAAGAGATACAATTAATAAAGAAATGTTTTATGGTTAAATGTGTCCATGGTGAATACATAAGGAACACATACCCCTTAGAAAACCATTCATTGAACTGTTCATGGCTGTCAAATAAGGTTGGCATGATGAAATGCAGAAGGGCCCATAATTCTGCCATGTTATTCTGGATAGGTGTACCAGTCAGAAGCAAGCGGTTCCGACAGTTGAAACTTAGCAGTGTCCTCCACCTTATACTGCAAATCAAAACCCAATCAGAATATCAGATACAACTGAGTATACAAGATTAAAATAGTTGAAAGAAAAAAATGGAAAACCAGAGATGCAACGGTTAGAAGACCAATAGAACCAATTTTTAGCATACAAAAAATGGAAAACCAATGATGCAACTGACATGTATAATGTATTCTAAAAGCTTTGCAGTCAATATTTATAGCAGACAAACAATGGAATACCACTGATACAACCAAGAAGCAGTAATGTATTCTGCAAGCTTTGCATGTAAATGAACATATAAGATTCCTAAACAAGAAAGCGGATAATCCACTGCTGCAACAGACACAGAGATAAACCTCAGAAGAAAAGGAAAGGGTAATTATAAGTTTGAATTCAAGTAGAACTATAGATCTCTTCAACTATTAACTATCTTTCACCAAAATAATACTTCTAATTTCTATACTGAATAATATTAATATATTGCATTTAAAAAAAATAGAGAATAACATCAATATCATTGCATGTAACGATGCCATTCTTCCCAAAAACTAACTGAAACAAAAATGGGGGGATCCAATGGGGTGAAATTGCCAGCAGTCAACAAGACATTTAATATGCAGAAGAACTCACTCTTTAAATATTTTCCAAAATAGAAAACAATTAATAAGGATTAAAGCTCATAAATTTAAGGACCTAAACTGGTTTAAAGACAAATGTAAGAACCTGCTAGAACTCTTGATTGCCTGTGCTTCATCTAATACCATGTATTGCCATTTCACACGTCGAAAATATTTCTCATCAGACACTAGCAGTTGATAGCTGGTAATTAGAATATGAAATCCAGCCTCCCTGAAAAGAAAGAAATAATTAATATTTAAACAAACAATATAAGGCATGGAAGAGAAAGAGAGAGAAGTAGCCATTCTGAAACAATTCCAACTCCATAAGTATCAAGAAACTGACTTGAGGTACAATTAAACAAAAAACTAACTACCATTCAAAAACTCTCAAGTTACTTCTAGTCTATATATGCCACTAATATGCATCATTCATTCTATTGTTCTTTTTTCCCCTTAATAACATGTTAATGTAAAGTTTTAAAAAGAACATCTTAATGTAACCCTATAATGTATAATCCAAAAGAAGATGCAAGAAAACTTTATGGGCAGTAAATGGTCCCCAGCCAAAATACATTTGGCATGTAAATCCTCACTCCAAGCAAGGTGCTTGAGTGCTAAAAGCCACATCACTCTAAAGTTTGGTTGATTTCTGACAACACCAAAAGATATACTATTGCTTAGTGTATCAAATTCAAGAAAATTTAACAAACTAAAAGAACAGAGACATCAAATTTCAGATTACAAGTAGCCATTAGCCATATGGTATTTAAGCACCAAGTTACAATGTTTCACATATTTAATAAAGTAAAATAAACATTGCAAACAAAAGTAGGGTACCTTCGATAAAGGCGCTTTGGGTTGATGTTCTTTCTAAGAATCATACGCTCCTGAAGTCCACCCCAATATGGAAGAGTTTTCAGGTCAGGACAGAAACGACTAATCTCATCAGCCCAGTTATTCAAGACAGAAGCAGGTGCAACAACAAGAAAAGGCCCCCATATATTTTTCTCCTGTGTAAGACAAGCAATCCTAGTTAGGATAAGGACATTTTCTGCACATAAAACACCAACTACAGTAATTACCTCAGCCAAATGAGCCAAGAACGCCATTGCCTGAATAGTTTTTCCCAAGCCCATTTCATCAGCAAGTATACCATTTAAACCCTGAAAGAGAATAAAGGACCTTCCATCTCACAATCATATGAAAAGAAAGAAAGAAGTTAAGAAAATTGTTTTTCTAATTATTACTAAAAGGCTATTCAGCTGGAGATTGCCTTACAACCTGCTCATAACAATTAACAAGCCACTGAAGGCCCTTTAACTGATATTCCTTGAGGGAACCTTTAAACATCTCCGGTGTCTGAACTGTTGAGGTGACAGGCATAGTAGAGCTGCACAATTTGGAAGTCTCAAGTCCATAAATTCAGTGAAGAAGGGATAAAAAATCTTTAGAGTAAAAAAATCACCTCCAACTGTAGTTTTATCCAAAAGATCTAAACGAAAGAAAACTTACGGGTTATGCAGATCTATATTGCTAGACCCTGCAACTGAACTATCTTCTAAAGGCATTTCAGTTTCGGCAGATTGACGCAACTTCAAACATTCGGTATCAAAAGCACTAGTCAACTTTTTCTGTTTAGATACAGCGTCTTGAGCAGCTCTTAGAGCCTCCTTTTTCAATTCAGCCTCCTCAGAATCTTCTTCTCCACTGGGCCCAGCATCATCTTCTTCTTCTTCATCATCATTTGGTTCTTCATCCCCTGCTGGCAAGGCTTCAGAGGGCTGTGAATTTGCCTTGTTCTGCATAAAGTGACTATAAAGTTCTGTTTGTTGTATAAGAAAATTGAGCCTTTGCTCTGTCCTCTTTTGTTCTCGAAGCTCCTGTTCACGCCTCAAAGCTTCTGCAGCTTCTCTTTCCTCCTTTTTCCTCACTTCTGCCTACAAGGATAGGAATTTACATAACAGCAGGTTCAACCAAAAATTGCAGAAAGCAAAAGTGTCCAATAATGATGCAAAAATAACTCATACACTGGTTGTTTCAGTAATCAAGTCAAGCTTAGAGTACAAAATATGCGGCTAACAATACCCGACGTAATCACCCTCCTTCATATCTCGTATATCAATATGAACCATCCAATAAGCCATATCATATTTCCATTCCTAATATTTGATGTGCTCTAGGTCATCCATACTCAAAAATCATCCAGGTAAGCAATTAAGAAACAAATCATGTCAAAATTCTTAAAGTTTGCAGCACATTCACAGCGCACAGAACATGGCTACATATATATATCACTTGATACTCCATTGATGTACCTCTGTGAGAGTACATGCAATTCTCAGAAGCTTCAAATAGATTCTTAATGAACTTCAAAAAGGAAGAAGAAACATACCATCTCCTTGTCGACCCGCTTCCAAAACAACAGCATATCTCTAGCCAATTTCCTTGTGCGAAATGCAGCACCCCTCATAAATTTAAGGGACTTACTCACCTTCATTTTCACCTGGTACAAAAATTTGATCGTCACTAAACCTTCAAGATACAAGATGACAAAAGCCCTACAGTCTATGCATCAAAAAAGGTATAACAAGATACTGATGTAGAGGTCACAGAACAATATACATACCTCTCTCTGACAGTTTTCTGCAAACCTCTTTGAATCAATTAGTTGCTTTCGGTGAAAAGTGGTGAAAATCCTATGATGCTTTGGTATGTCCCTTCTGACAATGTTAACCCAAACTTTTCCAATTTTCTCCATTTCCTCCCTCTCAATTACAGATGGGTCTTTCTTCACTTTAGGTTTCTTTGGTAAGCTTCGTTCAATTATCTGCAGCCAGAAACAGGCAAAGAGGACGTTTAAGAAAAGTGCCATCACCAATTAAATAAAAAAAAGACCATCATAATTTAAATTGAACTAACCTCATACGTGTCACCTTTCTCTAAAACTTTAACATAGTAAACCTGCAATACACCACCCTCTGACAAAATAGACCGCTGTATATTTCCAGCAGCCCCCTCAGGAATTGAGGAATTCAATGCACTTTCAGATACCTTGAGGCTGAAATTCTGAGTTGAGTTTGAAGCTGCCAAAGCCTTCAATCTGGCCTGAAGTGATTCATATTGGGGCCGAGGCTCTCCCATCCCTGCTTGGCTTCGAGGTCCAAACCTTTTATCACTATCCATCATCGCTGCTAAGGACCCCAAATCTAAAGTACCCTTTAAGTAAAATTCCTCCACCCGGACATCTGAGAAGCTTGGTAAGTTCAATGACACTGCCAGCTTATCATAAGTTGGAGGGATCTTATAAGTGATGCCCTCCCCAATATCCAAATATGCAGGTTCATACATGATTCTGCAGATCATACGTTAATAAGAATTGTTGATTATTCCAACAAGTTATATGATTATGAAAAACACAAGACGGAACTTAAAAATTCATATATTTCGATACTACATTGTGTAGCAACCAAAGGAAAGATTAAATCAAACAATGCCATACTTGGGTACAAGATCTGCTTCATGATAGTTTGCAAGCCTCTGAGGACTAACATCATTCATCCATTCAGATGTGGTATCCATATCATAGAATCCTGCTCGCTGCTCATTCCCCAATTTCCTCATTTTTGAACCACCTAAATTGCTCTTTTGTGTTGGAATGCCCATTCGAGGAGGCGCCTGACTCACAGAGGTATCCTTGAACCTCCTTTTGTACTTCTGTATGTGTTCTCCGAGCATTGATCGATACCGCTCCTCTGTAATACGAGTGCCTTGATAATCTTCGTCCTCCTCGTCACTATTGAAAGCCCCCCTCCGCTTTCGCTTCGCCAACCTCAATTCCCTCTCAGACATAGTTCCATTACCATGGTTCACCAGTGCTCCACCTATTGAAAGCCCATCATTGTACAAAACAATGCACAATAATTTAGTTAAAAAAAGAATCTTTAAAGCCAACTCTTTTAACCACCAATTCTCCAGACGTACAAACAAAACCAATTGAAAAGAAAAAAAGGTGCATTACAAGCATAAAATCCAAAGGACCCCTTAATTTCAATTTGAAAAACAAAAAACCTACCTTGGCTACCTCTGCTCTCATCCTGACTACTATTCCCATAATAATCAAAATCATCATCAGGTTGTGGAACTTTGAAGTTCATCAAAGACTACAACACAAACCAAAAAAGAAAACACAAAAATTAAAAAACAAAGAAGAAGAAACTTACTTAAAACCACAATTTAACTAATCCAGGAAGTCAAATTCATCATAAGTGATACAAAATCTTAGAAACAACAAATCGAAGCCAGCTAAAAACAGAAAATCGATTGAGAAAATGAATCCAAAAGCCAAGTGACAGACCTCAAGATTGAAGAGATTGGAGTAGGACAACGAATCCTTCGATTGGCGCCTTGATTCCATGAAGAAGAGAGAGTGAAGAGAGTCCCCAATAGCAAAACCCTAACTCCGCGACGAGCATGGGGGAAGAATTTTGTAAAAAACGGAGAAAGATAAAAAAAGAAAAAACCTAACCCTAGCAGACGAGAGAAATCCAATGAGGAAAAAGAGGAGGGTGACGATGCGTAGGATAAGGTGGGTCGACAAAGATAGAGAAGGGACGTAGTAGACACAGACGGTGTAGGATTCATCGGGAGTTGCTAACTTGCGCCGTGTGGGTGACTTTTCTTAATGTGCGCACTGCTTTTTTCTTTCGAAAGCTATTTTGCTAGGACTTTTTTTTTTTTTTTTTTGGCCCTTCTCGGTTTTGTTTAAAGCCGTTGAGAGGTGGCAGGTTTGGGAGAATTTGCTGTCTGAATATTCGAGTGGCAAAATGTTTTGAGAGGGATAACAGGGTTTTGATACGGTGTAGCGGCGGCCATTTTGCAACTTTTTTCTTGTGCACGTGGCAGTCAATGACTGATCAATAATCAAACAATTTATTTTTTCTTTTTAAACCTAAAAACACTTTTCTCTCTTACACTAAAAGTATAATATTTAAAAATTCTTTCAATTATTTTTAAAAATTTAAATAAATCTTTATCCTTTTATTAAGTTTAATTAAGATTTGGATGAAATTAGAGCATTTTTAAGGGAGAGCCTACTAGAAAGATACCTTTAATAATCAACAAGAACTTTATATAATAATACTATAATCATTAGCTAATGGCTTTAGAACATTATCTTTTATAGGCACATTTGATTCACGGAATAAAATAAAATAAAATAAATATTTTATAAGAATAGGATATGATAGGAATAAAATGAAAATGTTATTATATAGCTTACTTGACGGAATAAAAT
>NC_030854.1:25760863-25816439 GCF_000208745.1 Theobroma cacao | reverse complement strand
AATATTAATAAATTTTAATATTATTATCATATTAAAATATTGATAATTTTTTATCTTTTAATTTAAAATATTAATTTTGTAGGTCTAAGTTTGTAATTTTTGAAAGTAAGTAAGGATATTTTAGTCCAAAATATTTTGGACTCTAATATCATGGGGGAGATGGTAATAACTATTATAAGAAATTATTATTCTTTCTTCCATAAACAAAACAAACGAAGGGAGAAAATTTTTTGAGAAATAACCTTTCCCTCAACCAAACTTGTCGTACAAGTAATGTACAAAAGCACCACTCACATAGAAGATGGAATGGAGTTTGACAATCAACTTTTTGTTTTCTTGATGGCCAAACAAAATCATAGAAGGAGTTTCTCTCTCACTTTCTGCATGCAAGAGTGGAAAATAAAACAATTTTTCAAACTCAAATGCCTCTTTACTTTGTGTTGTGCACAAAATGGGTAGTTTCTGAGGAAAATCTCCTCTTATTTTCTATTTGCTTCTTCAATTACTAATTAACTTATCGGACTATTAGGTTAGACTACTGAGATACCTCTTTATATTAAAATTTAGTGAGTTTAAGATAATAGACTTACTTTTATTTCTTTTAAATCCAATAAGTTTAACATATTGGGTTAGAATTTATATGTTAGGCTTAGCTAGTAAGTATAAGTTTCACAATATTTTGGGGACAAGTTAAGAAAATTAAAAAAAAATTGCATGTAAAACTAAAATATTTGGAGGCCATATTATCAAGGGAAGCCATCAAACCCTTATATTTTTATTTTGAACTAAATAAACTCTTATAGCTAATAGTTGGCTAATTGTTATTATAGTCAAAATATCACTTGACATTTTATGTTATATGACATGTTGACATGTTATAATAAAATGATGACATGATATGCTGATATAACATATGACATTATCATGTGACATTTTTCATCCTTCATGTCAACATCATGAGAGCATAAAATGATAAATGGTATTTTGACTAATGATAATTAGTAAATTATTAGTTATAATGGCTTATTTAGTCCAAAATAGAAATATAAGAGTTGATTGAACGCAATATAAAAATAAAAGCTCATTTGAATTTTTTTTAAATAATTTAAAAACTTTTTCAAATATTATACCACCACTAAAACATAAATGTACTACCTATACAATCGTAAGAGAGTTAAAAGATTAATAAGTACTCGAGGTGAAAACCAAACAAAATTCTATGTTCACCATTACTTCAATTATTAAGAAGTTTGCCATATTGGTTTTGTTTCTAATAAATTAACCAATTTGTTTGAATATAAGGTTTGTGTAACAATTAACTTAGGTGTACTTGCTAAAGTTATCATATGAAATTAAAAAATATTATTTTTTCATACTATACATTATAATTTATTTCATGAAACTAAATGATTTATTTTAAATTTTAGTTGAATAGAGATCACTTCCTCTCAATCTTATCCAACCCTTGAAACTCATTTCAAAGATAAGTGAGTTAGGGGGATAGGGGTGGCGATAGCCACCTTCAATTTTTTTTTATTTTTATATGTATAAAATTAAAATATATGGTTTTGCCACCTTTAATCAAATCAAATAAATTGTTTTGCAATAGTTGTAAGTCACCTAACTTTGGCTTTAAGAGTTTTGAATTCAATCCTTTCTAAGCCCAAATTTCAAAATTCTTTTTCTTTTCCCTTTTCATTTTGTGCACTGCACACCTACCCTTCAATGTTTTTTAAATCGTTTATTTTTTTTTATTTTCCCTTGCACATGGTTCTCACCATTTCTCCTATTCTCCTTTTTTGTAAGTCAATCAAACAATTTTTTTCTCTCAAAACCAAACAACTATACTAAACCCTTTAACTCACACAAATTTGAAATCTCTTTCTCTTATTCCCTTTTTCCATGAATAAATCAAACAATTTTTTCTCTCAAAGCCAAATAACTATACTAAACCCTTTAACTCACACAAATTTGAAATCCCTTTCTCCTATTCTCTTTTTTGATGAGTAAATCAAACAATTTTTTTCTCTCCAAATCAAATAATTGTACTAAACCCTTTAACTCACAAATTTTGAAATTCCTAACATTTATCATTAATCTATCATTATTCATAGTTAATGTTTCTTTAATTCTCATATCTCAATTCAATTTTAATTTTTACATTTACTCTATATTAGTAATATTTGAATTTATAAAGGATATTGTAGTTTTGTTATTTTATATATTGTAAATTTAATGGATATACTTTTATTCTCTTATAGGTGAAGGTGAATTTAAAAGCATGAAAGCATGTTGAGCCTAACTTACTGTTGGTCCCAAACGAATGTGCTAGAGGGAGGTGAATAACACTTTCTTGACTTTTTACAAACGTTACCTTCAAATTGGGGACAAAAGAAAGATAAAAGAGAAATTTAAAAATGAATGACAAATTAAAATAGTAGAGACAATACACAAATATTTATAGTGGTTCGATCAAAAACCTACATCCACTACCTTGATTGTTCAACCAAGGATCTTCCAATCAATTCACTAAGAACGATGAAATTCACAAGCTTTCACCAAGCTTTTACAATGGCTTTTACCAAGCTTAGCCAAAACCTTTCACAATAGTTTTTACCAGGATCAACTAAAACCCAACACTTAACTTTTCAAGGCTAAGTTAGAACCTATACTCAATCAAGCAATCCTAGCTTGAATCAATCCCTTAGAGTGACCCGCTCACTCTAAGAATACAAGGAGAGAAGTGATAAGAGTGTACCTATGATCACAAGGTTGATCTAAGTGGTACAAAGTAAAGTGCAGATCACAATTACAAAAATAGGAGTTAAGTGCAGTAAATGAGCAAAGAGTATTTATTGGTTTTTTTTAGCTCTTTTGGACTTGGAAGCCTTAATTACATTTCTAGTCGTTGGAAGCCTCTTAAATACTTGAAAAATTAGCTCTGATAGGTGTTAGGTAGTTTTTGACGGTTGGAAACAATTTTGTTGCATTTTTGACCGTTAATCTGTCTTCTAGTGCACAATTCAAATTTTCTAGCAGAATGCTCTTAGTCGACTAATTGATATCTTAGTCAACTAAGTTGTTTTTGTCTTCTGTTCTCTGCTTCTGGTAGTGAGCACTTAGTCGACTAACTTTTTCCTTAGTCGATTAAGTTGATTCTGTCTTGAAGTTTAGATTTCTAGCAGTAGACTCTTAGTCGACTAACCTATTTCTTGGTCAACTAAGTCTTTTCTATTTCTCAATACTCTTGAGCCCACTAACCTATTTCTTGGTCAACTAAGTTTTTTCTATTTCTCAATACTCTTGAGCCCACCAACTTCTGATTTGAAATTTAGTTGACTAATCCTTTATTATTCAACTAAAGAGCTTCTGTTTTGTTGATTAATTGTGACTTCTTATACATATAATTTTTGATATGTCCCTTGGAATAATTTATTTATCATTGGAATACAATTCTTATCCTGCACACTCAAGTAGAAATATTAGACACAAATGAATGGGAATGTTTTATTACGATCAAAAACTAAGAAGCCAACAATCTCCCCCTTTTTTGATGATGACAAAACATTCCTTAATTAATAATATAATGTCCATTAATCTTTTTAGTTCTGCACAAAAAAATGAGGATTTCTCCCTCTAAGTGAGTGCTCCCCCTTAGTATGTGCTCCCTCTTAGTGTGTGTTTATTTACTTATTCATTTCAGCAAATTTTTATTCATGTCATACAGACAATGACATTATACATTCAGAATATATTTATGCAGACATATAGAGTAATCAATAATAGGTGACTAGTTGACAAAATATCACCAATATTTCAATTGTGTCTATCAACAACATATTGTTACCAGATTTTATCTATGCCATTTATCAACCAACAAATATAGTATAATTAACATCCATATACATTCACAAACACAATCCATTCACAATATCATTGACAGAAATTGGTTATCATCATAACAACTCAATATTAGTACCAATTCTCAAAACAACAGCAAACAACCTCAAAAATAGATTTATTCATCAACAAACAAGTAATATAAGCAACTTAACAGCATCCCATTTTCATAAACATAATACCATAAACATGAACATAAACATCAAAGTTAAATTTAGATGTTCAATAGAACAAAAAATAGCAAAAAAATAACAGAAAAAGTATTCATTATTTTGTTCTTAAATTGCCTCTAGTTCTACCCTAAACTTTCTACCATAATTCTCCCCTTTTTTGTTAGCATCAAATCCTAAGGGTGCTCAATAATCTTCTGAAGAGGGTGAAAGGGTAGATTCATCCGTGCAATAGAAAACATTAAGGGGTTCAAAAGATGGTTTTGGAGGTGATTTTTATGGTAAGGGTTCAGGGGATGATTTATCAGGAATTTCAAGGGGGTCTTGAGGAGAAGAGATGGCTGATGATCTAGCTTTTTCAACTATTTTGGAGGATTTTAGTCTCTTGATGATTTTGGTCTTTGTTGCCATTGTCTTCATGCCTTTACCAGATTGTTCAGACTTGGCTTATGGAGCAGCAACAACTTTTTCTTTTCCTTTCCCAGATTGTTCCTTTGTACATAAAGCTGGTTCAGGGGATTCTTTTGGAGATACTAACTTTTGTGTTTTCCCTTTAGCTGTTTCCTTTTCAACTTGTTCTTCTCTAACCATTTGGTGGAAAACATCCATTATTGAGACTTCCACTGAATTGGGAGGAGAAAGCTGTTCTTGTTAAGGTTCATGATGGGATGGAGGAATTTCACCAAGTGATCCAAGCACCTTGGTACCTTGTTCTGATTCAGCTTCCTTTTGTGGCTCAAGTGAGGGGGATTTTCTTGGTTGATCCACTTCAGATTCATGACCTTCAGCTTGGAAAGTAGAACCTTCAACATCCTGACCTGCTGGTGCAGGACTTGGAGTGGCAAAGGTGTTTGCAGCTGCATGTTCAAAAGGCATTTTTCCTTTTTCCTTCAATACATTTTCAAGCTTTGCCAATTTCTTTTCAATTTTCTGCATCCTTACTCCTTGGTCAGTCAGCTTTCCATCAATTCTTATGAGCAGGTTCAAACGTATTTCATTAGAGAACTGTGAGGGAGTTGTTTTTGGTTGAGCAGGGAGAGAAGACTCTTTTCCAAGAGTGACCTTGGGGGTTTTAACATATTTCTCTCCATCAAGCTTATACCCCATTTTAGGCAAACTCCCAAGGTAAATAGTTTGGTCCTTGCTTTTCACTTTGTCCAATTCATATCTAGAGCTTCAAATTCACTTTTTTTATGGCAATGATGTAATGATATTTCCATGAGGTAGATTTATTTTTTTCAGTCGACAGACTCCTCTCATTCTCTCAATCATGAATCTACCTAGATTAAATGAAGCACCATTAAAGGCATGCTCAATTAGACATAAGTCTTGAAGACTAATGTAGCTAAAACTGCCACCTTTTCCATGAATGTTAGCAACAATAAAATAATGCAAAATTCTAATATGTGGACTTTTAATCAGACCAACATTACTCTTTGATGAATATTTTTCTTTCCTCCTTGCAATTATCTCCCACAAAGAAGTGGGATCATAGTTTTCAGGCATCTCATAGTCACCATCTTCACTTTCAATTTTAAGCAAATTTCCTAAATCAGTAGCAGTTATAACAAATTCCTTTCCATTTAAATAAACATTCAGACCATCATCAATATAATCATCAGAATCCTCAAGTTCATCCTTATCTATGGCTATGCTGGCATAAAATTCTTTCACCAAACTAGCACTATAGGATCGATTCTTAAAAGTGCTAAAATCTTTCAGTTTCATTTCTCCAAAATAATCTAACAGAACTACTTGAAATTCAGGTGACTCATTAAAACTACTCTAATCAATAGATTTACCACAAGTAATAGGGGCATTTTTTTTATCTTTTTGAACCTATCCTCATGAAATTTATTTCTAAATTTTGAGGATGAAGTCTTACCATTCTTGAAGGATTTTTCTTTCTCTTTCTTTTTCTTAGCTTTGTATTCCTTCTCTGTCTATGATTTTTTAGTTTGTCCAATCTCAGCAGTGGACACTATCTTTTTCTTCTTCTTCTGTACTTCTGCTTGCAGACTCTCTTCCCATGGACGTTTACCCTTTTTCTTCTCTAGAATCTCTTTGGACTGTGATGATTTCGCTATTTGGTTTGAGAAATTTCTGACTTAGGGTTTCAAGAGTTTGAAAGGGAATGGTTTTAGTTTTAGGTGGGTCAGTTTCAGAAGAGAGAAAATGTAGAGAAGACGAGTTAAGGGCAGTTTTATTTTCTCAAAAACTATTTGTCTCCCCTTTAAATGTTGTCAGTTTTTGTCCTGTTCAAAATTTGAAAAATTCCCTCTAAACTTAGTTTTTGCCAAGGCAGTTTTTCTTTTCTGTTTTATTACTCGATAGACAGTTTCTTTTCATTATTTTATTCCTCCTTTTAACTGACCAAGTCTTATTATTTAAAGAGACAAAATACTCTTAGTTGATTAAGTGCCTTTTTTAGTCAACTAAGTGCCTACTGTCCTTTGAGAAAACTTCAGAATTTTTCTTAAAGCTCTTGCACACTAACCATTCCCAGATTTCTCCTAATCTTACAAAATCTTTTCTCATTTAGGGGTTTGGTGAATATGTTAGCTAATTGTTGCAAAGTATTCACAAACTCAATTTTAATGTCACATTTCACTACATGATCTCTAACAAAGTGATGCCTAATCTGGATATGCTTAGTCCTAGAATGCTGTATAAGATTTTTTGAAATATTGATTGCACTTGTATTATCACAGTGTATTGGTATGTTATTCATTGTTACTCCAAAGTCTATTAGTTATTGTTTAATCCACAAGATTTGAGCACAACAACTACCTAGAGAAATATATTCAGCTTCAGCTGTAGAGAGAGCAACTGAATTCTGTTTTTTACTTGACCATGACACAAGCATACTACCTAAAAATTGGCAGGTTCCACTAGTGCTCTTTCTATCAATTTTGCTTCCAAAAAAATCTACATCTAAATATCCAACTAGATTAAAGGATGATTCTCTTGGATACCATATCCCTAAAGTTTGTGTATTTAAGAGGTATCTAAAAATTCTTTTAACAGCAGTCAAGTGTGATTCCTTGGGTTGAGATTGAAAACGAGTGCACAAACATACACTGAATTGGACATCAAGCATGCTGGTTGTTCAATAAAGTAGTGATCTGATCATACCTTTGTAGAGCTTTTGATTAATATTCTTTCCCTTTTCATCAACCTTAAGTTTGGTGGATGGACTCATTGGTGTGCTAATTGATTTCAACTTTAGCATGTCAAACTTTTTGAGCATGTCTTAAATGTATCTTTCTTGGCTGATGAAAATTTCTTCCTCACTTTGTTTGATTTGGAGCCCAAGAAAGAATTTCAGCTCTCTCATCATGCTCATCTCAAATTCACCCTACATTTCTTCAGCAAAGTTCTTGCATAAAGCGTCATTAGTTGCACCAAAAACAATATCATCCACATAGATTTGAACAATGATTAAATCATTTAAGTATCTCTTAATAAACAATGTTGTATCAATGTTGCTTCTAACATAACCTTTTTCAACTAAGAACTTAGAAAGTCTTTTATACTAAGCTCTTGGAGCTTGTTTTAGTCCATACAAAGCCTTATGAAGTTTGAACACATAATCTGGTTTTTCATAGTCCTCAAATTCGGAGGGTTGTTCAACATAAACTTTCTTTTGAATGAAACAATATAAAAATGCACTTTTTACATCCATTTGAAATAATTTAAAGTTCATAAAGCAAGCAAATGCAAGCAACAACCTTATAGCTTCTATTCTAGCAACCGGTGTAAAGGTTTCATCATAGTCAATTCCTTCCTTTTGGTTATATCCTTGAGTCACTAATCTAGCTTTGTTTCTAATAACATTTCCTTGCTCATCTACTTTATTTCTAAATACCCATTTTTTCCCAACAATAGAGTGATTTAAAGGCCTAGAGACTAATGACCTCACACGATTTTTTTTGAATTGATCAAGTTCCTTTTGCATGGCCATTACCCAGCTTTCCTCTTTTTCAGATTCTTCAAAGCTCTTAGGCTCAATTTGAGATATGAAAGCTGAAAACTCACATGTCTCTCTAACTCCTCTCCTGGTTTTAACACTTTGAGTAATGTCTCTTATGTTCAACTCTTGTGGATGGTCTTTTACATATCTCTAGCTTCTTGGAAGGTCATTATGCTAATTTTCAGTTCTTTGCAATGTTTCTAAAGGTGGAGTTTCTGTTTCTCTTCCTAGGGACTTTTCTTCACTGTTTTTCTTGTCATCTAAAGTCATTTCTTCCATTTGTCTTTCAAGATTATCCGTATCAACTTCATCAGCAGGAATTTCTTTTTGTAAGGCATTTGATTCATCAAAAACTACATGGATCGATTCTTCAACAGTTAAAGTCCTTTTGTTAAAACTTTATAGGCCTTTGAGTTTAATGCATATCCTAAAAATATTGCCTCATCACTCTTTGCATCAAACTTTCCTAGAGAATATTTTCCATTGTTCAATAGAAAATATTTACAACCAAAACTCTTAAGATGAGAGATATTTGGTTTCCTACCCTTGTAAAGTTCATAAGGAGTCTTTGATATTATGGCTCTAATTGAGACTCTATTAAGGAGATATGCTGCTGTGTTGACAGCTTCTGCCCAAAAATATTTTAGTAAATTATTTTCACACAGCATAGTCCTAGCCATTTCTTTTAAGGTTCGATTTTTCCTTTCTACAAATCCATTTTGCTGGAGTGTTCTAGGTGTAGAAAAATTATGATCCAACCTCTTTTCATTGCAAAAGTTTTCAAACTCATCTCCTTCAAACTCACTTTCATGATCACTCCTAATACTAACTATGGCAAGTCCTTTTTCATTTTCAACTTTCCTACAATGATTTATAAATGCTGGTAGTGCATCATTCTTATGAGCAAGGAAGTAGACCCAAGTACCTAGAGTAGTTATCAACTATCACAAAGCCATATGATTTTCCTTTTAAACTAGTTGTATTAATTGGCCCAAATAGATCAATGTGCAACAATTCTAGTGGTCTAAAGGTTGACACATTTTTCTTACTTTTGAAAGATGTTTTAACTTGTTTTCCTAGTTAACATGCATCACAAATTTGATCATATTCAAATTTAAGTCAAGGCAATCTTATAACCAAATTCTTTCTTATCAATTTTGAGATGGTATGCATGCTCACATGTCCAAGTCTCTTATGCCATAACCGGCCATCATTTTCAACATTTGCTATAAGACATGTTTCACAATTCACCTCAAGATCTTCAAGAAATATAACATACATATTCTTAATTATTTTTCCTCTAAATGAAACTTTGTTAGTGTTGGTCCCAAGTAAATGTGCTAAAGGGGAATGAATAGCATAATTTGGTTCTTTCAAAATTTAGCTCTAAGTGGGAACAAATGCAAGTGAAAAAAAAGAATGAAAATAAGAATAAAAACAGAGTAGATAACAAAGCAGAATTTAGAGTGGTTCGGTCCAAGACCTATATCCACTACCTTGATTGTTCAACCAAGGATTTTCCAATCAATCCATTAAGAATGGTGAAATTCACAAGCTTTCACCAAGCTTTACAATGGCTTTTACCAAGCTTAGCAAAAACCTTTCACAATGGTTTTTACTAGGATCAACCAAAACCCAAAGTGGTTTTTCAAAGGCTCAACCACAACCTTTCATAATGGTTTTTCACGGGCTTAACCCAAAGTGGTTTTTCAAAGGCTCAACTACAACCTACAACAATGGTTTTTCACGGGATCAACCAAAACCCAACAGCTAACTTTTCAAGGCTAAGTTAGAACCTATACACTCAATCAAGCAATCCAAGCCTGAGTAAATCCCTTAGAGTGCCTTGCACACTTTAAGTAATCAAGAAATGAAAAAAAGATGAAGTACAATTGATCAACTAGCTGATCTAAGATGTACAAAGCTAACTCAAACACTTTTTCAAAGGATGGGAGTGAAATATAAGTGTAAAGAGAAAGTTTTTGGTCTTCTAAGCTTAAAATCACTATGGATGGCTTCTGTCTCTTCTTTTTGACTGTTGGAGAGGCTTTAAATACTTGCAAAATCAATTCTAGCTGTTGGAGACAGAAACTATTTGTTTCTAGCTGTTATTTTATCTTCTAGTATTCAATTCAAATTTTCTGACAGAATGATCTTAGTCGACTAAGTTGTCTCTGTCTTCTGGACCCAGTTTTTGGCAGTGAGCTCTTAGTCGACTAACTTCCTTCTTAGTCGATTAAGTTGTTTATGTCTTGAAGTTCAGATTTCTGGCAGTAGGCTTTTAGTTGACTAACTTACTTCTTGGTCTACTAAGTTTTCTCTGTCTCTCAATCCTCTTGAGCTCGCCAACTTCTAATTTGAATTATAGCTAACTAATACCCTTCATTATCCAACTAAAAGGCTTTTGTTTTGTTGATTAATTGTGGCTCTTTATTCATATGATTTTTGATATGTGTCTTTGAATGATTGATTTATTCTTGGCATACAATTTTTGCCCTGCACACTTAAACAATATAATTAGACATCTATGAAAGGGAATATTTTGCTATCATAAAAAACATATAGAGTCAACATTTTCTATCTCTTATTTTTGATGATAACAAAAACTCATAGATTAAGAGTGCAATGTCTATGTTCAATATGAATGCTTCAAATCTTTATGCATAATGAGGTGCTCCCCCTTAGTCAATGCATCTCTTTTCTTTACATAATATTAAATAAAACCAAAATTGAGCATCACACACATAAATTAAACATGAAGACCTATTTAACTCTATTTGATTTAGTCTTTCTTCTTTACTTTTTCTTTTTCATCATTAAACAAGATATTCAAAACTCCTCCTTAATGAGTGCATCAAGATTTCCTCCTTAATGAGTGAATCAAGATTTTCTTTTAATCTTTAAATAAAACTTTAATGAATGAGAATCATAAGCACTCATACACCTAAGTCATACAAGCTTCTAGATATAGTTTAATAACTTCAAGAGTCAAGCTTCTGTCTATATAAAAACAAATGTATGAGAGTTAAATCATTTCAAGAAATTGTCAATGATTACTCAAACAATGTTAAAGCAAATTTGATCATTTTGTCATAATCAAAGCTATAATAATTTAAAGCTAACAATCTCTCCCTTTTTGATATGACAAAACTATGAGCATAATTTGCATTTAAAATGATTTTAAAATCTCCCCCTCAACATATGCATATAATTAAATTTGCTCATAAACCTTCTCCCCCTTTTTGTTATATCAAAAAGGTTAAGAAGAGTGAGCATTAAACACTTAAGCTCAAGAAATAATGGTTAGTAAAATCCATCAAGAATATAAGCATGAAGACCATGAATATGCAACCATAAAGTCACCAAGTCATCATATATATGCACTTAACCACATGAATATATACTATAAGCAAAATGTGCGCATAACAATTATGAAGTCCAACAAAGATGATCATAAAGATGTTCAATAAGCACATAACCCATGTTTGAACTCCAATACCAAGTGTTAAAGCTCAATATACCAATTGATAGATATAAGTAAAATCTCCCTCTTTGTAACAACACAATATCAATTATGAGAGATGGAATCATTTTAAAGCTCATTATATCAATTGGTAAAGCACTAGTAAAGACTTCCCATATCACTAAGCATTTCAAGCATATTGACTTCAAGGCTCAAAACATTTAAGAAAGATATGATCAATTTAAAGCTCAAGAGAGAAGAGACAATTATGAAGCTTGATGCTAATTTTAAAGCTAGACACTAATTGAAAAAACTTAAAGCTTGATACCAATTATGCATTTCAACATTCAAGTTTAAGTGAGAGGCGATATAAGGCACAATATCTATTTTGGTGTTTAGAAAGATGTTACTAGTAGCGAAAAACACCAAATGTTGAATTCTCACCAAACCTTGTTGTTGAAGATCTTAATTCGTTATGATATCAATGAAAATGATTAACTCCCCCTTAAGAAATCATAAACTCAACACAAATTGTTAAAGATCCTCAATAGATCAAATATTAGAAGAGAAATCATGAGCCTAGAATAAATGAGCATTCATATGGATATTCAATTTATTTCCCTAATACTCAAGTATTCATGGAACCAAAAAAGTATGAGCATTTGAATAGATGTTCAACATATGCATCACATACTCATATTTTCAAGAAGTATTTGCCAAGTAATTCCTAGGCATGTCTAAGGTATCATTAGTCTTCAAGCACTATTCTCAATTATCATCAAGTATTATCAATCATCATCAAACATTCAATATTTATTCCCAATATCAATCAGCCAAGAAGTTTCACTCAAGCATTTCCAAGAAATTCCTTAATTCATATACAAAAATAGCAACTCAATGAGAAATTAAAAAATATCATCATTAAGCATTCTTGACGAGTATTCTTCCAAATCATTTTCAAGCGGTCATTCATCCAAGTCATTTTAAGGCAAATATAGCAAGATGTATTCTCCAAATTATATATGTAATTGTCAATTCAAGGAGAACTTTCACAAAAGGCATATCATTATTAATGAAGCATGACTAAAGCATTTTGCATTTATTGCAATCATGTATGAAAGTTATGATCAAATAAGCACAAACATGATTACAAGAAATAACATGGCTATCTTCCTTAATCATGATTCCAATTTTGTTCATCAAAATTCAAGCATGAGTTCAATATAGACATATACCCATTGAAAAAATATGCAACCATTGAAGTTCAAAATACATGCAATTTCTCAAGAATTCAGATTCATGAGTGATATCAATTGTTATAGAATATTGAAAGTAAAGCACTCAACTCATGAATATATTCAAAGTGAACATTCAATCATCAATGAATACCAATTATCAAGATTCAAGAAAGAGATATTTAATCAAAGCACATTAGGCATTCATTGCTAACTAAAGCTATAGGCCATATTTTATTTGACACGTCAAGTTGTTTATGGTGACCTATAAGCCAAAGTTGGATTCACACAAAATCTTTAGATCATGTAAACATTAAGGCTCAATGAAGACATAGTTAACATTTAAATGCATATTCAAAATAAATTTCAACTATGTCAACTCACAATATATGCCATGATCAAACTTGACAATTAAATTCATATTCAAATGCATAGCTCAAGTTAAGTCTTAGACTTCAAACCTTAAGGTCAAGCATAAAGAAAAATCATATAAGCATGCGTCTTTACCAATATAGTAGATGAATCAAGAATATTTGCTTTAAGTTCAATGAGTTCATCCTAATCGAATTTGTATGCATAATCAAGAAATCAATTTTGAAACAATCATTTGAGTACAAAAGTAAAATATATTTCAAGAATTGTTCATAGACTAGCATTTGAACATTTCAATTTTCATGAGAAGATATTTTCTATATATGCACATGAAAATCCAATTGGATTAACAAATTCAAGCATTAATGAACAATTTCTCATATTTCTATTTTTCATTATAAATACATGAGAAATTATGGAATCAATATGAGTGCCATGCTTGGGAGTGTTGGTCTTGATAATATGTGTCAAGGGGGGGGGGGGGGAATAACACAAATTGGCTCTTGATAAGATGAGGAACTAATTTTCAGCACCAAAAAAAAATAAAAACAGAGTAGACAATGCACAACAATTTAGAGTGGCTCGGTCCAAGACCTACATCCACTACTTTGATTGTTCAACCAAGAATTTTCCAAACCAAATCACTAAAACCAGTGGAATTCACAAGCTTCCACCATGCTTTACAATGGTTTTTCACAGGCTCAGCCACAACCTTTAGCAATGGTTTTTCACGAGATCAACCAAAACTCAAAGTAGTTTTTCAAGGCTCAACCACAACCTTTTACACTAGTTTTCACGAGCTAAACTAAAACCCAAAATGGTTTTTCCAAGGCTTAACCACAACCTACAACAATGGTTTTTCACAGGATCAACCAAAACCCAAAAACTAACTTTTCAAGGCTAAGTTAGAACCTTAAAACATTCAAGCAAACCTTGCTTGAAACAACTACTTAGAGTGACTCCTTCACTCTAAGAATACAATAAGAGAAGTAGAAGAAAGTACCTATGATCACAAGTGGATCTGAATGGTACAAGGTTGAGTGTAGAATACAAGTACAAAGAATGGGCGTTTAAGTGCAATGAGGTGAATAGAAAATTTTCTGGTTTATCAGCTCTTAATTGCTCAAATCTTTTTTCAAAACTTCCAAAAGAACTTGTTTCTAATTGTTGGAATACCCTTTTATACTTGGAGATGCAACTCTGATGGCAGTTTGACAGTTCATGGCCGTTGGAAACAATTGAGGATGAGTTCCAGCCATTAATCTGTCTTGTAGTGCTCTGGTTCAAATTATAGACAGAGAACTCTTAGTCGATTGACTTGGTCGACTAAGTTGGTTCTGTTTCAGGTTACAGATTCTGGCAGAGAGTAGTTAGTCGACTGACTTGGTCGACTAAGTTAGTTTTATTTCTCAAACTTCTTCAGCCCGTCATTCCTCCAATTTCAAACTTGGTCAACCAACATTCTTCCTTGTTTCACTAATAAGCTTCCTCCTTGTTAGACAGTTACATCTTGTTATTTTCATCCCTCTTTCTCTTTTGATATACTCTTTGAAGAGTTAAGTAATTAATTTCATATATTAATTTTCCTGCACACTCAAGTAAAGCCATTAGACACAAATGAATGGGAGTATTTTGCTATCATAAAAAACATATAGAGTCAACATTCTCTATCTCTTATTTTTAATGATGACAAAATATTCCAAGATTAAGAATGCAATGTTGAATGCTTCAAATCTTTATGCATAATGAGGTGCTCCCCTTTAGTCAATGCATCTACTTTTCTTCACATAATAGTCAACAAAATCATAACTAAGCATCACACACATAAATTAAACATGAAGACCTATTTAACTCTATTTGATTTAATCTTCCTTCATTCCTTTTTCTTTTTCATCATTAAACAAGATATTCAAAACTCCCCCTTAATGAGTGCATCTAGATTTTCCTTTGATCTTTAAACTAGACTTTAATGAATAAGAATCATATGCACTCATACACCTAAGTCATACAAGCGTATAGATATAGTTCAATAACTTCAAGAGTCAAGCTTGTATCTATGTAGGAGCAAATGTATGGGAGTTAAATCATTTCAAGAAATTGTCAAGGATTACTCAAATAATATTCAAGCAAATTTCATCATTTTGTCATAATCAAAACTATAATAATTTTAAAGCTAACAATCTCCCCCTTTTTGATATGACAAAACTATGAGCATAACTTGCATTTGAAATGATTTTAAAATCTCCCCCTCAACATATGCATAAAATTAAATCTGCTCATAAACCTTTTCCCCCTTTTTGTTATATCAAAAAGAGTAAAAAGAGTGAGCATTAAACACTTAAGCTCAAGAAATAATGGTTACCAAAATCCATCAAGAATATAAGCATTAAGACCATGAATATGTAACCATAAAGTCACCAAGTCATCATATATATGCACTTATCCTCATGAATATATACTATAAGCAAAATTTGCGCGTAACAATTATGAAGTCCAACAAAGATGATCGTAAAGATGTTTAATAAGCACATAACCCATGTTTGAACTCCAATACCAAGTGTTAAAGCTCAATATACCAATTGATCGATATAAGTAAAATCTCCCCTTTTGTAAAAACACAATATCAATTATAAGAGATGGAATCATTTTAAAGCTCATTATATCAATCGGCAAAGCACTAATAAAGACTTCCCATATCACTAAGCTTTTGAAGCATATCAACTTCAAGGCTCAAAACATTTAAGAAAGATATGATCAATTTAAAGCTCAAGAGAGAAGAGACAATTATAAAGCTTGATGCTAATTTTAAAGCTAGACACTAATTGAGAAAACTTAAGGCTTGATACTAATTATGCATTTCAACATTCAAGTTTAAGTGAGAGGCGATATAAGGCACAATATCTATTTTGGTGTTTAGAAAGATGTTACCGGTAGTGAAGAACACCAAATGTTGAATTCTCACCAAACCCTGTGGTTGAAGATCTTAATTCGTTATGACATTAATAACAATGATTGACTCCCCCTTAAGAAATCATAAGCTCAACACAAAATGTTAGAGATACTCAATAGATCAAATATTAGGAGAGAAATCATGAGGCTAAAATAAATGAGCATCCAAATGGATATTCAATTTATTTTCCTAATACTCAAGTATTCATGGAACTAAAAAAAAAGTATGAGCATTTGAATAGATGTTCAACATATACATCGAATACTTCACATTTCAAGAAATATTTGCAAAGTAGTTCCTAGGCATGTCTAAGGAATCATTAGTCTTCAAGCACATTCTCAATTATCATCAAGAATTATCAATCATCATCAAGCATTCATTATTCATTCTCAATATCAATCAGCAAAGCAGTATATCAATCAAGCATTTTTAGGAAATTCCCTAAAAATAACAACTCAAGGAGAAATTAAAAAATATCATCATTAAGAATTTTTACTGAGTATTTTTCCAAATTATTTTCAAGTGTTCATTCATCCAGGTCATTTTAAAGCAAGCATTGCAAGGTGTATTCTCCAAATTATATATGAAATTGTCAATGCAAGGAGAACTTTTGAAAAAGGCATATCATTATTAATGAAGCATGACTAAGGCATTTTGCATTTATTGCAATCATGTATGAGAGTTATGATCAAATAAGCACAAACATGGTTACAAGAAATAACATGGCTATCTTCCTTAATCATGATTCCAATTTTGTTCATCAAAATGCAAGCATGAGTTCAATATAGACATATACCCATTGAAAAGATATGCAACCATTGAAGTTCAAGGTACATGCAATTTCTCAATAATTCATGATTCATGAGTGATATCAATTGTTATAGAATATTGAAAGTAAAGCACTCAACTCATGAATATATTCAAAGTGAACATTCAATCATCAATGAATACCAATTATCAAGATTCAAGAAAGAGATATTTAATCAAAGCACATTAGGCATTCATTGCTAACTAAAGCTATAGGCCATATTTTATTTGACATGTCAAGTTGTTTATGGTGACCTATAAACTAAAGTTGGATGCACACAAAATCTTTAGATCATGTAAACATTAAGGCTCAATGAAGACATAGTTAACATTTAAATGCATATTCAAAATAAATTTCAACTATGTCAACTCACTATATATGCCATGATAAAACTTGACAATTAAATTCATATTCAAATGCATAGCTCAAGTCAAGCTTTAGATTTCAAACCTTAAGGTCAAGCATAAAGAAAAATCATATAAGCATGTGTCCCGATCAATATAGTAGATGAACCTAGAATATTTTCATTAAGTTTGATGAGCTCATCTTAATCAAGTTTGTATGCATAATCAAGAAATCAATTTTGAAACAATCATTTAAGCACAAACGTAAAATGTATTTCAAGAATCGTTCCTAGATTAGCATTTGAACATTTCAATTTTCATGAGAAGATATTTTCTATCTAAGCACATGAAAGTCTAATCGAATTACCAAATTCAAGCATTAATGAACAATTTCTCATATTTCTATTTTGTCATTGTAAATACATGAGAATTTATGGAACAATATGAGTGCCATGCTTGGGAATAGATAGATTTATGTCATCAAAAAGGATTTCCCATTTTTCAGCAAGTTTTAAAATTTCAAGAACATGTACTTGCACCAAATGATCATGAGAGTATTCACAATGCAAGTTTTTAAGAGTCAAGAATCATCTTTGACAAGGAAATTCAGGGCAGAAAATATTGTAATGGACAAGAAGTAAAGTAAAAAGATATTTTGGAACACAAAACTTGTCCATTTTGGCTTTAAAGCACTCAAGAGTCGACTACTTATCCCTTGGGTCCACTTTTTATCATTCCAACAGCATTGTTTGCATTTTGTTCTATAATAGTCGATTAGCAATGCTGAGGAATCAATTATGCTGGATTCCTGCACATTGAAAAGCTAGAAAAAGGTGCAAAACATGCAATGTTCCAAGGTATAATGATCTCAAAACATGGATTTGTGTGAGAACAATTTAGAATTTCATTTCAACCATGTTAAAACATCATTTTAGACATGTATGATCAAAGATTCTTCAAGAAAAACATGTGAACTCAAATTTTGGCTTTTATTGCTCATTGTTCACAAGTGCTAAAAAGTTGAAATGCTCATTTGAAGAATCATGCCTTTAATATGCTCAAACATATTCAATTTACATCATGATGCGTGATTATGACTTATAACATGTATAACAAGTATTTAAACAATGTTTAAGCATAATAAGCATCAAATTTAGCATTTTCTATAATTTTTCAGCATATGGACAAAAATGCCCTTGAGGTTATTCAAGCAATCATTTGTAACAAGAACAAGATATAATGGCATTTTCAACACAAGGTATGCTTGTTCAAGTTATATATCATTGAAATCATTATAATCTCAAGGATGCCAAACATTGCAAATAGATATGTTCTTTTGCTTGAAAAATTCCATCAATGTTAAATTATCACACTCAAAATCATGCTTAAGAAATCCCTTTCAATCAATTTCACCAATCATAAGAGAAATACCAAGCAACATCGAATTTGTGCAATTTATATAAATATATCAAATCAAGTTTGCTCAATCATGCTATGTCATTAAAAATAAAGAATTAATTTCAATCAAAGAGAATAAAAAGATTTCGCAAGAAAATCAATTGATAAATATTTAATGTTTCTTTGCAAACTTTTTAACTTGAAACATTCAAGATTAGACTTGCTTTGTGAAAAATCATGAGCTCAATGTCACTCAATTTTGTTTCATTATGCTCTAAATGATTTATAAAATATGTAATGGGCATAATGAATCATGTATATGCATGTCAAGGGTCATTTGCAAATATCTCACAATTATGTTCAAAAAATGCCCTTATGACCATTCAAGCTTACAAGCAAATATGCACATCCAATAAGAACAAGTCATAAGTATTTTTCATTATGAAACAAATTTGTTCTATTCATATATCATTCTAAACTTAAAGGATGGCAATATGTTTCTCATATAAACTCATTTTGCTTTAAAAGTACCAATTCAAGTAGTCAAAACTTTCAAGCTTATTATCAACCATCTTGAACTATTCAAACAAGTTCTAGAATGTAAATCAATATTGTTCAAATGGTCGACTTATGTTAGACACAAGGAAATCAAAGACAATTTTTTTTAACTCAATTTTCCTTGTTTTAGGCTACTTGAATAAATGTGAGTGTAAGTCATCAAGTATGCTCATATTTCTATCAAATTATCCAACCTTTTATGTTTCAAAATTATGCGCAAAAATAATTTTTCCTCAAAGAAGTAGTATAGAAATAATGTCATAAATTATGAGGGAATTTTATAGAAACAATTTTCCATAATCAATCAATCTTAATAAAACAATTTTCTCAAAATAAGGATGATGACATATTCAAGATCAAATATAAGTACATACTCCATCTTTAGATTCATACTTCCTTGCAACTTATAGCATGTATCATATCAAATCAAGTTGCATAGCCAATATTTATCAATAAAGCTCAAAGAATTTTGCACTTAATATTCAAGCAAGAATAGGCAACCAAAGTTTTCAATTAAGAAGAGCAAACAATTTTAGAAATCAAGCTAAATCAATGAAACATTTAATAAATAAGTAATAAAAAGTCTCATTTAAACAAACAAAAGAGTTTTAGCATAGAGATCACTCATTTTCCTTTATGTGTGACTCAAGAGCACTCATTCTTCAAGAATTGTTTCTTCTTTCTCTAGCACACCTACAAGAGACATTTTTCATTTGATCTTTGATATCTAAATTACTTTGGATCCTTGAAAGTTAGTCTTGTTGCATAAAGTTCTTTTTGGAACCCAAATATTTCTAAGTTTCTGCACATTTCTTGTCCTAAAGCAATCATAGGATAAATGTCCAGTTCTATCACATACAAAGCATCTAGGGGAGAAATCAGTAGCATTTCTTATGAAATTTTTGCTCTTTCTTGATGATTCTTTTCTTAAATTCTTAAGAGCAGTATTTTCAGCAACTGCAGCTTGTAAAGCATCTGTTCTGTTTTTCAACTCTAATTGTAGATTTTCAAAATCTGTTTTTGAATGTTCTAATTCAATTTGTAGAAAATTTCTTTGCTAAAAAACAGAGTTGAAATCGTGTCTTATCTTTTCCAAATCATTTTCAAGAGATGTAGCTTTTCTTTTCAAAGTTTTATATTTTGATGCAAGCTTTTCAAACTGATCATAGAGACATTCATATTCATCTTGTAGCTCATTAATTGAAATATCACAAGAAGTAAAAGACACCTCAGATTCATCATCTCTGGCCATCAAGCACAAGTTTGATATTTCTTCCACTTTCTCATTTAATAAATCTTCAAATTTTATTTTCACGTCAAAATTTTCTTTTTCCAAAAAATCAATTTGCTTTTGGTAAGCTTTAAAATCCTTTTCCAAATTTTCATTTTCTTTTTCCAAATCAATTTTTGTTTTCATCAAAAATTCATTTTCAACATCGAGTGTGGAAATGATTTTTTTGTTCTTTATATTCATTTTCTCAAACTCAAAAGGTAAACCCTTAAAAGCATCATGTAATTCATTGAAAGCACATTAATTAACATGATGAAGAAGTTACCTTTAACTCTTCAAGAGCCATGAAGCATAATTCAATTCAATTTGAGGATACATCTTCACTTGATTCCTTATCTCCATTTGTCATGTTGCTTGTTGAGTATTGATTCTCGCAAGAGTTGTCTTCTAATTCCTTTTCCATATTTGTTTCTCCATGTAACTCTCCTAATTTTTGTAAAATTTCCTTGACACTTTTACACATGAACACTTTATCATATTCTCTATAATCAAGTGCACAAATAAGAGTATGCATAGCCTTAGAGTTGATTTGAACTTTCCTTATTTCAACTTCTGTCCACCTACTTCTATGTTTGGGATTTTTCTTACCATTTACCGAATTTCTAATCATTGAAATGAAAGAACCATCAGTAATGATACCTCATATCTCATAGTCAATTACCCTAATGTATATTGACATCCTAGTACTCCAATATGAGTAATTTGAGCCATAAAACAGAGGTGGTCTGTTTGTTGATTGTCCCTCAGCAACTATGAATTTTTGGAGAGCCATTTGGATCCTCTCAAAGAGTGTTAGACCTTAAAAACAGAGAACTAGCTTTTATACCACTTGTTGGTCCCGATAATATGTGCTAGAGGGCGGTGAATAATACAAATTGGCTCTTGATAAGATAAGGAACTAATTTTCAGCACAAAGAAAATAAAAATAGAGTAGACAATGCACAACAATTTAGAGTGGTTTGATCTAAGACTTACATCCACTACCTTGATTGTTCAACCAAGGATTTTCTAAACCAAATCACTAAAAACAGTGGAATTCACAAGCTTTCACCAAGCTTTTACAATGACTTTTCGAAAGCTCAGCCACAACTTTTAGCAATGATTTTTCGCAAGATCAACCAAAACCCAAAGTGGTTTTTCAAGGCTCAACCATAACCTTTTACACTAGTCTTTCACGGGCTAAACTAAAACCCAAAGTGGTTTTTCCAAGACTCAACCACAACCTACAACAATCGTTTTTCACGGGATCAATCAAAACCCAAAAACTAACCTTTCAAGGCTAAGTTAGAACCTTAACACATTCAAGCAAACCTTGCTTGAAACAACCACTTAGAGTGCTCCCTCACTCTAAGAATACAATAAGAAAACTAGAAGAAAGTACCTATGATCACAAGTTGATCTGAATGGTACAAGGTTGAGTGTAGAATGCAAGTACAAAGAATGGACGTTTAAATGCAGTGAGGTGAAGAGAAAATTTTTTGGTTTATCAACTCTTAATTGCTCAAATCTCTTCCAAAACCTCCAAAAAAACTTGTTTCTAATTGTTAGAAGACCCTTTTATACTTAGAGATGCAATTTTGATAGCAGTTTGACAGTTTATGGCCGTTGAAAATAGTTGAGGATAAGTTTTAGCCATTAATCTGTCTTGTAGTGCTTTGGTTCAAATTGCAGACAGAGAGCTATTAGTCGACTGACTTGGTCGACTAAGTTGGTTTTGTTTCAGGTTGTAGATTTTGGCAGAGAGCAGTTAGTCGACTGACTTGGTCGACTAAGTTGGTTCTGTTTCTCAAACTTCTTCAGCCCGCTATTCCTCTAATTTGAAACTTGGTCAACCAACATTCTTCCTTGTTTCACCAATAAGCTTTGTCACGACCCGAAACCTCCCTCAGGCCCATGACAATCGTCGCGACGTCCCGATTGACACTCATTATCCGGAATGCCAACCGGAACCCCGCAAGGCTTACATATCAGTTTCTTTCCTTTCCTATGAGCAACATTGTTAAATATCGAGTTTTTAGAGAATATATACTATTTTAGATAAAAAACAATCAAAATAAAATTTTCGCCACATAGGGGTATTTTGGTCATTTTTTTCTCAAAAATTTTGAAACTGGCTAAAACGTAATATACAAGTACAAAACACAACAATTCATATTCAAAATGAGTTAAAAGTCTAAAATCTTCATTTAAAACGAAATTACGGTTATTTGAAAATAATAAGAAAATAAAAGAAATAATAAGGAAAATATTCTATTTTCTTATAAAACAATATTTATAGAGTTATACGTGAATAATTTTTATAGCGTAAAAGCTAAATAAATTTATACATACTGAAATACAGTAAGCCAAAATATTTAATTTAATTTACAATAACAAGAGGGCCCCCGAATAAACAAAAGTAAAGAGGACTGTGAACCTACGGTTTGGAAAATGCAGATCCAATGGTAGTCCTCGATGAGATCAGCTATCTACAGTCTATACTGAACCTGAAATGGGTGGAAAGGAGTTGGGTGAGATTTTGCAATCCCAATGAGTAAACAGACATTATCATAAATATCTAAAGGCGAGTAAAATGGAGGCAAGTTTAAACAACAAATTTCAACCCATTTCATAATGTTTTCAATTTATTTCTTAAACCATAAAATATTTGTAATTTACCAAAACAGTTGTTAAGGCTTATGTCTTTTATTAAAACAAGGCTCAAGCCAAAACTAATCCTCGGGGATACCTTGGCCGAGGCATCTAACCGAGTCCGCCAAGGGTGTTAAAATATTCACACGTGAAACACATTTTTATTTTTAAAACCAGCCGTTCCTTGGCGTTGGCCGAGTTACACATTCACGTGGGGGTTCGACGTGAAGTGAGCTCTAATACTACCCCAGGAGTTACCCTCCTCGCCTCTACAACCGGAGTAACTATATAACTGGGTTTACCGTGCCCCTCTAATAGGCAGTCCACGGAAACCCGTCACTGCAGTGACTAACCCACCAATTTTAATAAAATTTCGACAGTATAACGTGGCTTTTATTTATTTATCCAGCCTGCATAGTAAAACAACTTACATAAATTTCCCAATGCATTCACAAAATATAGCCACATATACTCATTTCTCATAAGCCATTCCTAGGAAAATATATATTTTTCAAGTCAATTTGTAGCCTCCAATTACTCAATTTCATAATCAATACAATATATTTTTATTTGTCACATTTATTCCTAAAACATCAAAAATCCCGTTTTAATCTCGTTTTCATTTCATAAAATACATAAAGGGCATTTAAAAATAAACTCTAGATAATTTACAATAATAATAAGTTTACTCACCGTTTGTACAAACTAAAAGCTTTCTAAGCGCCCCGATCACTACTCGTCGGGTACGACTTCTTTGCCTTTTCCGGAAGGCTCTCCTCCTAGACACATTACAAAAATTTACACAATTCATCACATTGATGCTAAATCACTATATAATTAACTTAAATCCTATACTAATGCATGGTATGAAATGCAATAGCCTAAAACGGCTTAAACGCGGTATTAACCTATTTTTGGCACTTTGCCCGATAAATTGCTAACGCGCTCCATTTTAGCTCTAAATCATCCCATTCTCTCTCCAACATTTCTAACCATTAAATATCAGCCAATAACCTTCTAAAAACAACAAAATCAGCTCACTCCCTTCCTTGGAAAATTCGGCCAAAAATGGGACATTAACTCGGTTAATTTTCTACTTTGTTTTTCTATCACGTTTAATCGTTTTTCATCATTTTCTCTTCATTTTCCTTAGAATAAAATCAATTCATCATCATTGTACAGCATTGAGCATCCAGCCAAGAGTGGGTATTGTGAAAATTTAATGATTTCTTGCCCAATTTAATTTCTAAACACATTTAACTAACTAAAACTATCAATTTAACTAAAAATCAAAACCTAAAAATTTCAATTTCTCTCCCCTAGAATTTCGTCCAGCCCTTGATATCACTTTTTGATCTCTCTCCTCAAGCATGCTAAATGGAAATAAAGGCATAGGAAAGGTAGAAATCAAGCTAAAATCGAAAAATCTTACCGTTAGACGCGTAAACGGTCGAAAACCGCGAATTTCCCTTTGAATTTTCTTGTTTCTCTTTGGTTTTTCTTTTTTTCTTCCTTTCCTCTCTATTTCCTCTCTTTTTCTTCCTTATGGCCGGCCAGCACTCAAAATTTGGGTTTAAATGGCTGACTTTTCATTAAAATAATATTATTTCATTAAAAAATGCCACGTGTCACTTTCCCATTGGCCCATTTTTAAAATTTCATCCATTTGTTTCCAAATTTTCACCATACACTTGTCTCATATATTCATAGCTTAGATAAAATTCTCAGACTCATCCAAAGTCTCGGTGGAGTAATTTTTGAAATTTACACTTTTGCCCCCGTAAAAGTCAAAAATTACATTTTTGCCCCAAAAATTGAAAAATTGCCCATAGACATATTTTTCATCCCTTATACTCATACCATTCTCCAATTTGTCAAATTTGATCTAAATTCTCTCAAAATCTCAAATTTTGTCCGTGGGTGGCAAAATTACGATTTTGCCCCTACACTCCAAAAATCACCAGAATTAAACTTTTTCACTTCCTATCATTAAATTATACTCCAAATAGTTAATCTTGGTCAAAAATTTCACTCCATGATCAAATTATTATCTTAGGTGGCAAAATGACGATTTTGCCCTTGAATATCAAAATTTCTAATTTTACCCCAAATGAACCCTCGAACTCCGAACAATCATTTTTAGTCATTCCTGGACTATAAAATATTAAATTTCATCCTACAATTCCTATTTGAACTAGTTCGAGGTTAAATCAATTTAAGTGTACCGTTAGGTACAATATCAGGTTTCGTCTATTCTTAGGTGCTTTTCTAGCGTAATAACATGCTACTCAATGCATGTATGTCATGACATGTATTTATAGGGTCGGGTTTTACAATTCTACCCCCCTTAAAATAAAATTTTGACCTCAAAATTTCACTTACCAGATTCGACAAATAGATGCGGGTATTGGTTCCTCATCTGATGCTCTACTTCCCATGTCATTTCCTCCATTCGAGCACTTTTCCACAACACTTTGACCATTGAAATACTCTTGTTTCTCAGTACTCGATCCTTTCGATCCAAGATACTCACAGGTTGTACCTCGAACTTCAAATCGTCATGCAACTCGATCGGAGGTGCTTCGAGGACGTGAGAGGGATCTGGTACATATTTCTTAAGCATGGAGACATGGAAAACGTTGTGGATCCGATCTAACTCCGGAGGTAATTCTAACCGATAAGCCACTGGTCCAATCCTTTCAATGATTCGGAATGGTCCAATATATCTCGGGTTGAGCTTTCCCCTCTTCGCAAATCGAATCACACCTTTCATTATCCAATAAAACACCATAATTTATCATGATAGTATAATCAATAAGATTTAATACTTCAAAGTATTCAAATTATTACCTTTCCAAGGAGAAACCTTAAGAAAAACTTTATCATCGATCTCAAACTCCAAGTCTTTTCTCCGTTTATCTGCATAGCTCTTCTGCCTATCCTGGGCTACCTTTAGCCTCTCTCGTATAACCTTGATCTTGTCATTAGTTAGCTCGATCAATTCCACACTCACTAACTTTCTTTCACCCACTTCATCCCAACAAAGTGGAGTACGACATTTCCTTCCATATAAAGCTTCGTATGGTGCCATACCAATGCTAGACTGAAAGCTATTGTTGTAAGCAAATTCCACCAATGGCAAATGTCTGTCCCAACTCCCAATAAAGTCAATGACACAAGCCCGTAACATATCCTCCAAGGTCTGGATAGTCCTCTCTGACTGACCATCCGTCTGTGGGTGAAAAGCAGTGCTAAATTTCAATTTGGTTCCGAGAGCTTCTTGAAATTTTGGCCAGAATCGAGAAGTGAATCGAGGATCTCGGTCTGACACTATAGAAACGGGAACTCCATGTAGCCTCACAATCTCATCTATATAGAGCTGAGCCAGCTTCTCAATAGAGTATGTACTATGGACAGCTAAAAAGTGAGCGGACTTAGTCAACCGATCTACGATCACCCAAATCGCATCCTTTCCCCTCTGTGTCCGCGGCAATCCCAAAACAAAATCCATAGTTACATGCTCCCATTTCCACTCGGGAACAGGTAAAGACTGAAGTGTACCTGCTGGCCTCTGATGCTCCGCCTTAACTTGCTGACATACGAGACACTTTGCTACGAATTCTGCTACGTCTCGCTTCATACCCGGCCACCAATAATTCTCCCTGATAGTCCTATACATCTTGGTGCTTCCGGGATGTAATGCATAGGCAGATGAATGGGCTTCTTCCATGATCGCTTGTCTCAACTGGTTTCCCTCAGGAACACAAACTCGATCTTTAAACATCAAGACGTTATCCTCTCCAAATCTGAACTCACTGACTCCCCCATCGGTCAGTTTTTGAATTTCTTTTCTTAACTCATCATCAGACCTCTGAATGTCCTTGATCTGATTAAGTAACGAAGGTCGCACAATGAAGTTTGCCAATAAGGATCCATCCTCACCATTTCTCAACTGGACCCCAAGAGATTTCATCTCTATTAATGCTGGAAAATAACAACTCTGAAGTGCTGCTAAAGACGATGAAGACTTACGACTTAAGGCATCAGCTACAACGTTCGCCTTTCCCGGATGATAGTCTATCACCAAGTCATAATCTTTTATCAACTCCAACCATCGCCTTTGCCTCAAATTAAGCTCCTTTTGGGTGAGCAAATATTTTAAACTCTTGTGATCCGTAAATATCCGACAATGCTCACCATACAAGTAATGCCTCCAGATTTTTAAAGCAAACACCACTGCTGCTAACTCTAAATCATGGGTAGGGTAATTTGCTTCATGCCTCTTTAGCTGTCTAGAAGCATAAGCCACAACTTTTTCATCCTGCATCAATACGCACCCCAACCCCAACTTTGAGGCATCACTATATACTACAAATCCCTTACCATTAACAGGAAGTGTTAAAACGGGAGCGGAGGTTAACCGGTTCTTTAGCTCCTGAAATCGATTCTCACAAACATCATCCCACACAAACTTAACTCCCTTACGAGTTAGACGGGTCAAAGGAGCTGCTATTAAGGAAAACCCCTGAACAAACCTCCGATAATAACCGGCTAATCCGAGGAAACTACGAATCTCCGTCACTGTCTTAGGTTGCTCCCATTGTAAAATTGCCTCTACTTTCTTAGGATCAACATATATTCCAGTTCTCGATACTACGTGTCCCAAGAATACCACTTCCTGTAACCAAAACTCACACTTCGAAAACTTTGCATACAACTGTCTTTCCCTCAAAGTTTGTAATACTATACGCAAGTGGGCAGCGTGCTCATCATTATCTCTCGAGTAAACCAGTATGTCATCAATGAACACAATAACAAACTTGTCCAAGTAAGGGTGGAACACCCTATTCATGAGATCCATAAAAGCTGCCGGTGCGTTAGTTAACCCGAAAGGCATGACCAAGAACTCATAATGACCGTACCGAGTCCTGAACGCTGTCTTGGGTACATCCTGTTCTTTAATCCTCAACTGATGATACCCAGACCTTAGATCAACCTTGGAAAACACTGTAGCTCCCTGTAATTGATCGAAAAGATCATCAATCCTCGGTAACGGATACTTGTTCTTAATGGTCATTCTGTTAAGCTGTCGGTAATCGATACATAACCGAAGTGTACCGTCTTTCTTTTTCACAAATAAAATCGGTGCTCCCCACGGAGATATACTAGGGCGTATAAAACCCTTGTCCACCAACTCTTGCAATTGTACTTTCAACTCCTTCAACTCTGTCGGAGCCATTCTATATGGAAGGATAGAAATAGGTGCGATACCCGAAAGTAAATCAATAGGGAACTCAAGCTCTCGATCAGGAGGCAGTCTCGGTAAATCATCAGGAAATACATCAGAAAACTCACTTACTATTGGGACATCCTCTAACTGAGGTTCCCCCTTTGAAGTATCAATTACGTATGCCAAATAAGCCGGATACCTTTTCTGCACTAATTTCGAAGCTTTGATGGCCGAAATTACACAAGATGGTAATACTCGACGTTTCCCTACAAACACAATCTCTGCTCCCTCCGAATTTCGAAGAACAACTTCTTTTCAGAAACAATCCACGTTCGCCCGATGTGCAGTTAACCAGTCCATACCTAATATTAGATCAAAATCCAGGATCTCTAGAGGAATTAAGTCACCCCTAAATTCTTCCTCGCCTACCCTTACCCCACAATCTCTATAACAACTGTTTCTAACTAGCTTTTCTCCTAAAGGGGTGTGAATTACAATTTCTTCCTCTAATGGTGACAAGTTTCTATCAGCAATTGATGCAAATGTGGTGCTCACATAAGACCTATCTGAGCCAGAATCTATCAAAACATAAGCATCTTTATCAAATAAAGACATAGTACTTGTCACTGTTCCAGGTCGGACCCGTGACTCATCTTCCGTCACAGTAAAAACTCTTGTCGAGGTACGAGTCTATGGTCTCGAAGGTGGATGTGTCGGGGTATTACTCTCCACACCGGACCGTATGGCCAGTCCCTGTCTCGGTGGCAACCCAGAAGAATCTCTCATCTGTATATCAGTGCGAGCTGGTGAAGATGATGCAACTACCGTGGCTCGTCCTAACCGTGGGCAATTACTCCTAATATGACCCGTCTGTCCACATTGGAAACATCTTGTTGGCCCTCTACATAGCCCACTATGATAATTCCCACAATTTTTGCATATGTCAGAACCTCCGAAACTCTTCCCAGAACCAGTTATAGCAGATCTGCTAAACCTCGAAGGTCTCTGTTGTGATGGTGGAAATGAAGGTCGATGAGATGTCACGAAAACAGAAGTAGTACTCCCTGAAATCGCTGAGTCCTTGCTTCTTTTTACTGGCTGACTAGAAGACATACCAGGATTCCTCCTTTTTGCAAACTCAGTTCGAATCCTTCTATTCTCAGTCGCGAGCTTCTCAGCTCGTAAAGCCATCTGTACCACCTCCTTATGTGGCTCCCTACCAGTCACTGTCATCCGCTCTCTAATCTCATTACGGAGCCTTTCCTCGAAATAACTGGCCTGATCCTGCTCAGATTTCACCAGATCCGGCACATATAACATTAACTCGTTAAAACGAGTCTCGTACTCCTCTACAGTTAGATTCCCCTGTTTCAAACTCAAAAATTCTCTCTTCTTTTCTTTTTGATGAAAATAAGTGAAATACTGACCATCAAATTCCCTGAGAAAATCGGGCCACGTTTGAGGAGTAATGGAACGGGACTTCACTGAATTCCACCAAGTACGAGCCCTCTTCTCTAATAATCTTGTAGCCACCATCAGCTTCATGTCATCGTCTAATCTCATATCAGAGAGAGTCTCTGAAACCTGATTAATCCAGTCCTTTGCCACAGTGGCATCCAACTCACTCGTGAAAGACACACAACCAAGCTGTCTAGCCTCCTTTAGCTTCTTGGAAATGGATACATCTTGTACCGGTGGTGAAACTAAAGGAGTAACTGGTGGTACTATAGGTGGAACTTGACCAGTCGGAGCTCCACCAGCCATTGCGGTAAAGAAAGCTGCTAATGCTTGTGCTGCCTCAGTAGGCATGGTGGGAATACCCGTAGGTGGCGGAGGAGGTGGAGGATGTGGAGGACTATCGGCCTGCTCAGCAGTAGGTGCTGCCCGAATGGTAGAGGCAGCCGATTCTTCCCCTACTGCATCTAGCTGACGACATTGGGAACGACCTTTTCCCCTCCCAACCGATCTAGTGAGAGGTGGGCGTCCGCGTCGAGGAGGCATAATAATTTATAAGAGAAAACGAGCAAGCTTAGGGAACCTTAGGCTCTATATGAAAATGCATGCATTCTATTCAACCTAACTTAACTTAATCCGAGGCCACACTGATATTGTAATTTTTGAAAACCACTTTAAAACCAAAAACTCTTATCTTTAAAACCAAAAGCTCTGATACCAATAGAATTGTCATGACCCGGAACCTCCCTCAAGCCCATGACAATCACCGCGACGTCCCGATTAACACTCATTATCCGGAATGCCAACCGGAACCCCGCAAGGCTTACATATCAGTTTCTTTCCTTTCTTGTGAGCAACATTGTTAAATATCGAGTTTTTATAGAATATATACTATTTTAGATCAAAAACAATCAAAATAAAATTTTCGCCACATAGGGGTATTTTGGTCATTTTTTTTTCAAAAATTTCGAAACTGGCTAAAACGTAATATACAAGTACAAAACACATAATTCATATTCAAAATGAGTTTAAAAGTCTAAAATCTTCATTTAAAACGAAATTACGATTATTTGAATATAATAAGAAAATAAAAGAAATATTAAGAAAAATATTCTATTTTCTTATAAAACAATATTTATAGAGTTATACGTGAATAATTTTTATAGCGTAAAAGCTAAATATATTTATACATACTGAAATACAGTAAGCCAAAATATTTAATTTAATTTACAATAACAAGAGGGCCCCCGAATAAACAAAAGTAAAGAGGACTGTGAACCTACGGTTTGGAAAATGCAGATCCAATGGTAGTCCTCGATGAGATCAGCTATCTACAGTCTATACTGAACCTGAAATGGGTGGAAAGGAGTTGGGTGAGATTTTGCAATCCCAATGAGTAAACAGACATTATCATAAATATCTAAAGGCGAGTAAAATGGAGGCAAGTTTAAACAACAAATTTCAACCCATTTCATAATGTTTTCAATTTATTTCTTAAACCATAAAATATTTGTAATTTACCAAAACAGTTGTTAAGGCTTATGTCTTTTATTAAAACAAGGCTCAAGCCAAAACTAATCCTCGGGGATACCTTGGCCGAGGCATCTAACCGAGTCCGCCAAGGGTGTTAAAATATTCACACGTGAAACACATTTTTATTTTTAAAACCAGCCGTTCCTTGGCGTTGGCCGAGTTACACATTCACGTGGGGGTTCGACGTGAAGTGAGCTCTAATACTACCCCGGGAGTTACCCTCCTCGCCTCTACAACCGGAGTAACTATATAACTGGGTTTACCGTGCCCCTCTAATAGGCAGTCCACGGAAACCCGTCACTGCAGTGACTAACCCACCAATTTTAATAAAATTTCGACAGTATAACGTGGCTTTTATTTATTTATCCAGCCTGCATAGTAAAAACAACTTACATAAATTTCCCAATGCACTCACAAAATATAGCCACATATACTCATTTCTCATAAGCCATTCCTAGGAAAATATATATTTTTCAAGTCAATTTGCAGCCTCCAATTACTCAATTTCATAATCAATACAATATATTTTTATTTGTCACATTTATTCCTAAAACATCAAAAATCCCGTTTTAATCTCGTTTTCATTTCATAAAATACATAAAGGGCATTTAAAAATAAACTCTAGATAATTTACAATAATAATAAGTTTACTCACCGTTTGTACAAACTAAAAGCTTTCTAAGCGCCCCGATCACTACTCGTCGGGTACGACTTCTTTGCCTTTTCCGGAAGGCTCTCCTCCTAGACACATTACAAAAATTTACACAATTCATCACATTGATGCTAAATCACTATATAATTAACTTAAATCCTATACTAATGCATGGTATGAAATGCAATAGCCTAAAACGGCTTAAACGCGGTATTAACCTATTTTTGGCACTTTGCCCGATAAATTGCTAACGCGCTCCATTTTAGCTCTAAATCATCCCATTCTCTCTCCAACATTTCTAACCATTAAATATCAGCCAATAACCTTCTAAAAACAACAAAATCAGCTCACTCCCTTCCTTGGAAAATTCGGCCAAAAATGGGACATTAACTCGGTTAATTTTCTACTTTGTTTTTCTATCACGTTTAATCGTTTTTCATCATTTTCTCTTCATTTTCCTTAGAATAAAATCAATTCATCATCATTGTACAGCATTGAGCATCCAGCCAAGAGTGGGTATTGTGAAAATTTAATGATTTCTTGCCCAATTTAATTTCTAAACACATTTAACTAACTAAAACTATCAATTTAACTAAAAATCAAAACCTAAAAATTTCAATTTCTCTCCCCTAGAATTTCGTCCAGCCCTTGATATCACTTTTTGATCTCTCTCCTCAAGCATGCTAAATGGAAATAAAGGCATAGGAAAGGTAGAAATCAAGCTAAAATCGAAAAATCTTACCGTTAGACGCGTAAACGGTCGAAAACCGCGAATTTCCCTTTGAATTTTCTTGTTTCTCTTTGGTTTTTCTTTTTTTCTTCCTTTCCTCTCTATTTCCTCTCTTTTTCTTCCTTATGGCCGGCCAGCACTCAAAATTTGGGTTTAAATGGCTGACTTTTCATTAAAATAATATTATTTCATTAAAAAATGCCACGTGTCACTTTCCCATTGGCCCATTTTTAAAATTTCATCCATTTGTTTCCAAATTTTCACCATACACTTGTCTCATATATTCATAGCTTAGATAAAATTCTCAGACTCATCCAAAGTCTCGGTGGAGTAATTTTTGAAATTTACACTTTTGCCCCCGTAAAAGTCAAAAATTACATTTTTGCCCCAAAAATTGAAAAATTGCCCATAGACATATTTTTCATCCCTTATACTCATACCATTCTCCAATTTGTCAAATTTGATCTAAATTCTCTCAAAATCTCAAATTTTGTCCGTGGGTGGCAAAATTACGATTTTGCCCCTACACTCCAAAAATCACAAGAATTAAACTTTTTCACTTCCTATCATTAAATTATACTCCAAATAGTTAATCTTGTTCAAAAATTTCACTCCATGATCAAATTATTATCTTAGGTGGCAAAATGACGATTTTGCCCTTGAATATCAAAATTTCTAATTTTACCCCAAATGAACCCTCGGACTCCGAACAATCATTTTTAGTCATTCCTGGACTATAAAATATTAAATTTTATCCTACAATTCCTATTTGAACTAGTTCGAGGTTAAATCAATTTAAGTGTACCGTTAGGTACAATATCGAGTTTCGTCTATTCTTAGGTGCTTTTCTAACATAATAACATGCTACTCAATGCATGTATGTCATGACATGTATTTATAGGGTTGGGTTTTACAAGCTTCCTCCTTGTTAGACAGTTACATTTTGTTATTTTCATCCCTCTTTTTCTTTTGATATACTCTTTGAAGAGTTAAATAAATAATTTCATATATGAATTTTCTTGCACACTCAAGTAAAGCCATTAGACACAAATGAATGGGAATATTTTGCTATCATAAAAAACATATAGAGTCAACATTCTCTATCTTTTATTTTTGATGATGACAAACATTCCAAGATTAAGAATGCAATGTTGAATGCTTCAAATCTTTATGCATAATGAGGTGCTCCCCCTTAGTCAATGCATCTACTTTTCTTCACATAATATTCAACAAAATCATAACTAAGCATCACACACATAAATTAAACATGAAAATCTATTTAACTCTATTTTATTTAGTCTTCCTTCTCTCCTTTTTCTTTTTCATCATTAAACAAGATATTCAAAACTCCCCCTTAATGAGTGCATCTAGATTTTCCTTTGATCTTTAAATTAGACTTTAATGAATAGGAATCATATGACTCATACACCTAAGTCATACAAGTGTATAGATATAGTTTAATAACTTCGAGAGTCAAGCTTGTATCTATGTAGGAACAAATGTATGGGAGTTAAATCATTTCAAGAAATTGTCAAGGATTACTCAAATAATATTCAAGCAAATTTCATCATTTTGTCATAATCAAAACTAGAATAATTTTGAAGCTAACAGGCAGTAGATAGATTTAAGCAATCAAGAAAGTTTTCCCATTTTTCAGCAAGTTTAGCAATTTCAAAAACATGTAATTGCACCAAATTATCATGAAAATATTTATAATGCATGTTTTTAAGAGTCAAGAATCATTTTTGAAAAGGAAATTCAGGGAAGAAAATATTGCAATGGACAAGAAGTAAAGTAAAAAAATATTTTGGAACATAAAACTTGTCCATTTTGGCTTTAGAGCACTCAAGAGTCGATTACATATCCCTTAGGTCCACTTTTGATCATTCTAGCAGCATTGTTTGCATTTTGTTCTACAATAGTCTACTAGCTATGTTAGGGAGTCAATTATGCTTGATTCCTGCATATTGAAAAGCTAGAAAAAGGTGCAAAACATGCAATGTTCCGAGGCATAATGATGTTAAAACATGGATTTGTGTGAGAACAATTTAGAATTTCATTTCAACCATGTTTGGAACATCTTTTTGGACATATATGATCAAAGATTCTTCAAGAAAAACATGTGAACTCAAATTTTAGCTTTTATTGCTCATTGTTCACAAGTGCTAAAAAGTTGAAATGCTCATTTGAAGAATCATGTCTCTAATATGCTCAAACATATTCAATTTACATCATGATGCGTGACTATGACTTATAACATGTTCAACAAGTATTTAAACAATGTTAGGCATAATAAGCATCAAGTTTAACATTTTCATCAATTTTTCAATGTATAGACCAAAAAGCCCTTATGGTTATTCAAGCACTCATTTGCAACAAGAACAAGATATAATGGCATTTTCAACAAAAAGCACACTTGTTCAAGTTTTATATCATTGAAATCATTATAGCCTCAAGCTTTACAAGAAGATTTGTTCCTTTGCTTGAAAAATGCCATCAATGCCAAATTATCACACTCAAAATCATGCTTAAGAAATCCCTTTCAATCAATTTCACTAATCATGAGAGAAATATCAAGCAAAATGGGATTTATGCAATTCATGTATCAAATCAATTTTGCTTAACCATGCTATATCATCAAAAACAATGAATCAATTTCAATCAAAGAGAATAAACAGATTTTGCAAGAAAATCAATTGATAAAGATTTAATCTTTCTTTACAAACTTTTAACTTGAAACATTCAAGATTAGACTTGCTTTGTGAAAAATCATGAGCTCAATGTCACTCAATTTTGTTAAATTATGCTCTAAATGATTTATGAAATAAGTAATAGGCATAATGAATCATGTATATACATGTCAAGGGTCATTTGCAAATATCTCACAATCATGTACCAAAAATGCTCTTATGACCATTCAAGCTTACAAGCGAACATGCACATCCAATAAGAACAAGTCATAAGTATTTTTCATTATGAAACAAACTTGTTCAATTCATATATCATTCTAAACTTAAAGGATGGCAACATTTTTTGATATAAGCTCATTTTGCTTTAAAAGTACCAATTCAAGTAGTCAAAACTTTCAAGCTCATTATCAACCATCTTGAACTATTCAAATAAGTTCTAGAATGTAGATCAAGATTGTTCAAATGGTCAACTTATGCTAGACACAAGGAAATTTTTTTTTTAACTTAATTTTCCTTGTTTTAGGCTACTTAAATAGTTGTGAGTGTAAGTCATCAAGTATGCTCAAATTTCTATCATCCAACCATTTATGTTTCAAAATTATGCTCAAAAATCATTTTTCCTCAAAGAAGTAGTATGTAAACAATGTCATAAATCATGAGGAAATTTTATAGAAACAATTTTCCATAATCAATCAATCTTAATAAAACAATTTTCTCAAAATAAGGATGATGACATATTCAAGATCAAATATAAGTACATACTCAATCTTTAGATTCATACTTTCTTGCAACTTATAGCATGTATCATATCAAATCAAGTTGTATAGCCAAGATTGATCAATAAAGCTCAAAGAATTATGCACTTAATATTCAAGCAAGAATAGACAACTAAAATTTTCAATGTAGAAAAGCAAACAATNACTATATATATATATATATATATATACACATATATACCCATCATCATCATCACCAGCTCATGCGCACTCCTTACTCGCACATGGCTAGGTCATCACTGGGTTATGCGCACTCCCTACTCGCACATAGCCGAGTCAATATAATTACACAACATTATACTCAAGCATATATGTATATCAACATAATACAGCCACATAGAAATCCATAATAATCACATTTCATAACATAAACGTTTTCTCAAAAGCTTGTTCCCAAGGCATTCATTTTCATGAAAAATTTTATAAAATCATTCAAACACTTTGTCAAATCCATCATATTCCCAAAATCAGTTTTAAAGGTAGTCCAGTCACCAATTGATTGTAGAACTTTTAGTTGACTCAAATTCCCCTAATGATCCAATTGGAATGATGGTGCTTCCTTAAAAACCTAGGATCACATTAACATAAGCAATAGATCAACTTACACACTATGAACTCTAAAAGCTATCTCTTAGCTAGTTTTCAATTGCCACTTTAAATGGCTATCTATGTTCACTATCTTAATCACTAAAAAGTAATAAACATACTAAACAATAAAACAACTCATAAATCACAATTACTAGCCATTTTCTGCAGCTAAAAATCAAACTTGGTGCATCACTCACCTTAGGGTTCCTTTGTAGTTGGATTCTCTTCCAATAGCTTCCAAATCAATAGAGTGATTCTCTCTTTCTCACTCTAGAATTTCCAAATAGTGAGAGAAAGTATGAAAACAAGATATTTCAAGATTTTTAAAGTAAGGAGATGAAATAGCACGAGGGTTTATGGAAGGGTGCACCAAAAGCATGAAAATTGGAGCTAGAGAGAGAAAGTTGTGGAAGTTTGAAAATCAAGCTTCCATGGAGTTTAAAGAAACGTGAGAGAGGAGAAGGGAAGAAGAAGACCAGCTGCTGGAAAATTCAAGAAGCTGCTGGAAATTCAAGGTATTTATAGGCAATCTTATCTTTTCTCATAAAATTACCAATTTACCCTTCCACCAATTATTTTATTCTCCTCCAATCTTTTATGCAATCTTTTTGCTCTTTTAACACTGGGACAAGATCCATAAGGGTCTAGACATGTTCGGGTTCATAAAAACGTAAAATTTTAACCCAAGGTAAAAAATGACCACTTTGCCCCTGTTATGAAAATTGTTGAAACTTCTAGTTTTCTTCGTGTTTTCATCAGCACACATCATTTATGCAGTCTTATACCCATTTAAGACTTAAAATATCATAAAACTTTTTTCTAAAAGCTTATTAGAGAAAATAACGAAACTACCCCTGGCTCGTATTATTACATCTATACTTAGTTACAGGCCTATAGAGGTTGAGGTCTCACAAATAACCTTATTCAAGACAATCATTTGAAATATTGAATTAAAACAATTTTACATAAAGAAAATTTCATCGTCAATATCAATTGACATTTTACTCAAATCAAATCAATATGTTCGGCAAGCTCCCATGAAATTGAATGTTAATCAAACTCATACGTAAATCATAAATCACCTCGCACTCGAGGAGTTAAAATTCATTTCACCATAAAATAGGGGAGCTACAGAAAAACCGTTAAATTTTGCTTTCACCATGCAAAGAAATATGAGTTTAAAAACCCAGAGATGCCACTCTCGAGTAGGGAATGAAAATAAACTCATGGTCCCGCTACCACGTAATAACATCCGGAAGCATCGCTTCCACCGGATTCCCATATGCCATGGCGATCTCAACGATATTGGCCAACATCGGAGATATCAAGCGGTCGTAATCGTGTAATCATCTGGTGGCTTAGCCATGCATACATATATCACAAGCCGTGGCCCCAACCACGCCTAACCGCCCGTCAGTGACCCAATGGTTCTCTAGCTAGAGCTCACTCGTGCACGAGGGTCACACTTAATTGATGTGACATTCGGCCTACTCTCGATGCTCTCGATTTGTCCAAAACATTTTTAAAAAAATTTACATTGCGTCCTTGAAAATTCATGCCGAATTATTTTCAAAACGTCAAATATTGGGTCTTATAAAATCTATCATTTTCTCAAAATAAAATTTATGCATGAATTTCAAATAGTGATTTGCATGGTGAGTAAACAATATAATCATAAATGCACACTGCACAAATATAAGGCACAGATTTTAAGGTAAAACAGTGTGAAGGGCTTGTTTCTCGATTTTCAAAATACTTTACATATAATTTATACATATATATATATATTCGAGACGACTTCTAAACATAATTTGCAATCACAATTTCCTAAGATTGTTACCAGCACATGCTATTCAAAATTTTCACGTTTAAAATAAATCATACGTATAGGTACATATTTACGAAAATTTTAAAATTTACACCCCCTACTCACCTCACAATAGCGGGGTATTACATCGCTATTTCTACTTGCCGGTCGCTCGTCATTTCCTCTAGCACGCAACTATAGTGCACTATCTTCACTTAAGCACTTCTAAATTGGGCTAGATGGCCCAAGTCTCAATCCTCCTTTTCTATTTTGGACTTTTCTTTTCTTATTTCCATTGGGCCCTTTCCATGGGCTCTTCCAATTTCTTCCTATTGGGCCATGCCCACTCTTTTCTTATAGGGCTATGCCCATATTTTTTTTTCTTTTCTTTTATTCCTTTCTCGTTCCTTTCTTTCTTTCTCTTTCTCCTCTCTCCCGTCGGTCAGTAGCACTCTACTTGTCTTTCTTTTTCCTTTCTTACATGCACAAGCTGGCCACAATTTCCTCTTCTCTCTCCCTCTCACCGCCGGTAACAAGTTCTTGCTTCTTTCAACCAAAAATTTTCAATAGCCAAAGCTGCTCATATCCACCTCAGAATCAGCAACCAAGCTGCTCTATTCTTCCTCCAAAAATAAGCAGCCACAACTACTTCTTTCTTCCCTAAATGGCAGAAAAACCGTCTCCTCAACTCAGCTTCTTCACCCTTCCTTTTCTTTTTTTTTTTTTTCTTCCTCACCATTTGGCTTTTCTCTTCTTTCTTTTTCTCTCTCTCGACTATTTCTCTCTTTTTTCTTTCCTTTGTTCTTTTTCTTTTCTTTTGCTCTCCCTCACAACCGACTTCTCTCTTTCCTTTTTCTTCTTCACTTAACCGACTTAACTTTTCATTTCATTTCTTTCTTATCTTTTCTATTTTTCATTTTTCATTTTTCATTCATTTCTTTTCTTTTATATGGCCTTTCATCTCAATGGTTGGCCCCCCTTACTTTCACACATGATTTAAAATAAAATACTAATAACTTGACTCTCTCTTTTGTCTCCATAACTAGTCTCCATAACCGGTTGGTAACAAAAGAAATTGATAAAACTTTGTTTGATTTGGTTTGCAAGTGGGGTCGACAATGACAAAGCTTGCTTGTAAATTCTCTATTTCTTTCATTTCTTTCACATGTGACTGCCCATACCATCATTCATTCTTCTTTTATTGTCTTCCTTGACCCGCTATGTGGTTAGAATGCAAGTCAACAATTGCTTGGAACCTTTAAAGCCACTTTACTTGACTTTTCCTCCCTATTTCACTATTGTCTCATCTTTTCTCCTCATTTTCTTTGTCTTTTACGTTCTTTGTACATAAGCCTTACATTTTCAGCAATTCTTACATGGATGGCCGGCCATGAGGAACAAAAAGAAGAGTCAAAGCTTCCTTTAGAAGCTTTGACCAAGCTTTGTAACAAAATTACTATTTTACCCTTCAAGGTTCTCATCCTTTTAATTAAGTCATCCCAAAATCTTTAAATCTCCAATTTTCTTCTATTATCTTCTTTTACATATGTACAAATGAAATATAAAGTTTGTACCCCAACGCGGTGTTCCCATAATATTTAAAATATTATTTACCTCGTGCTATCTTTATTTAATGAATACACGTAGGCCCCATTAACGTAATTTTTCTTCGAAATTTCTTTCATTCTTCTTCTCCCCCACTTAGATTGACCATATACTCTTTCTTCATGAAAAATTTTGACACTGAATAAAATAATAATATTTTAATATTATTTTATTTTAAAAATTTCCTCTTGTCTCCTCTTGTCCCTTTGGTACCCAAAATACCTTATTATGCGTCAATTGACTTCCGAATCACTTTTTATCTTGCAAATTTTTTTTGATAAAAATATCATTATTTTATTATTATTTTCTCGTGTGCGGAATATTTTATCCCAAACTATTCCTTTCATCTTTCATCATTTCTAAACATCATAATTACCCTCAATTGGCATCCAATAAGCTTTATTAGTCACCATATCAAAGTATGAGGTATTATATCAAGGGTCATTTGCAAATATCTCACAATCATGTACCAAAAATGCCCTTATGACCATTCAAGCTTACAAGCGAGCATGCACATCCAATAAGAACAAGTCAATAAGTACTTTCATCATGAAACAAACTTATCCAATTGATAAATCATTATAAACTTAAGGATGGCAACATTTTTCTCATATAAGCTCATTTTGCTTTAAAAGTACCAATTAAGGTAGTCAAAATTTTCAAGCTCATTGTCAACCATCTTGAACTAATCAAGCAAGTTCTAGAATGTAAATCAAGATTGTTCAAATGGTCAACTTATGTTAGCCACAAGGAAATCAAGGACAATTTTTTTAACTCAATTTTCTTCGTTTTAGGCTACTTGAATAAGTGTGAGTGTAAGTCATCAAGTATGCTCATATTTCTATCACATTATCCAACCTTTATGTTTCAAAACTATGCTCAAAAATCATTTTTCCTTAAAGAAGTAGTATGGAAATAATTTCACAAAATATGAGGAAATTTTATAGAAACAAATTTTCCATAATCAAGAAATCTTAATAAAACTATTTTCTCAAAATAAGGATGATGATATATTCAAGATCAAATATAAGTACATACTCCATCTTTAGATTCATACTTCCTTGCAACTTATAGCATGTATCATATCAAATCAAGTTGCATAGCCAAGATTTATCAATAAAGCTCAAGGAATTATGCACTTAATATTCAAGCAAGAATAGGCAACCAAAATTTTCAATGTAGAAAAGGAAACAATTTTAGAAACCAAGCCAAATGAATGAAACATTCAATAAATAAGCAATCAAGATTCTCATTTAAAAAAATTTTAGCATAAAAATCACCCATTTTCCTTTATGTGTGATTTGAGAGCATTCATTCTTCAAGAGTTGTTCCTTCTTGCTCTAGCACACCCACAAAAGACATTTTTCATTTGATTTTTGGTATCTAAATTACTTTGGATCCTTGAAAGTTAGTTTTGTTGCATAAAGTTCCTTTTGGAACCCACACTTGTCTAAATTTATAAGGTAAATATTTTTAATTGGACAAGTTTATGAATAATAACGAAAAAATGTGCAATGATTGCATTTTGTCATTTTGGAAGATGAGGAATTCATGCAAGCCTTTTTTTTTTCTCATTTAATAAATCTTCAAATTTCCTTTTTCCAAAATATCAATTTTCTTTTCGTAAGCTTCAAAATCCTTTTCCAAATTTTCATTTTCTTTTTCCAAGTCAATTTTTGCTTTCATAAAAAATTCATTCTCAACATCGAGTATGGAAATAATTTTCTTGTGCTTCATATTCATTTTCTCAAACTCAAATGCTAAATCTTTAAAAGCATCATGCAATTCATCAAAAACATCATGCAATTCATCAAAAGCATATGAATTAAGTTCACAAGATGAAGAACTTACCTTTATCTCTTTAAGAGCCATGAGGCGTAATTCAATTTGATTTGAGGATTCATCTTCACTTGATTCCTTATTTGCATTTGCCATGTTGCTTGTTGAGCATTGATTCTCATAAGAGTTGTCTTCTAATTCCTTTTGCATCTTTGTTTCTCCATATAACTCTTTTAATTTTTGCCAAATTTCCTTGGCACTTTTGCACATGAACACTTTATCATATTCTCTATAATCAAGTGCACAAATGAGAGTGTGCATGGCTTTAGAGTTCATTTGTACTCTTCTCATTTCAGTTTTAGTCCACTTATTTCTATCTTTGGGAGTTTTCTCACCATTTACCGAATTTGTAATCATAGGAATGAAAAGACCATCGCTAATGATATCTCATATCTCATAGTCATAAGCCTTAATATAAATGGACATACTAGTACTCTAATAATGATAGTTTGATCTATCAAATAGAAGAGGCATATTAATGCATTGACCCTCAGCATCAACAGATTTTTCTAGAGCCATTTGGATCTCCCCTAAAGATGTTAAGCTTTAAAAATGAGAGTTAGGCTTTGATACCACTTGTTGGTCCCAAGTAAATGTGCTAGAGTGGGGTGAATAGCACAATTTGACTCTTTCAAAAATTAGCTCTAAGTGAGAACAAATGCAAGTGAAAAGAAGGAATGAAAATAAGAACAAAAACAGAGTAGATAACACAGCAGAATTTAGAGTGGTTCGATCCAAGACCTACATCCACTATCTTGATTGTTCAACAAAGGATTTTCCAATCAATCCACTAAGAACGGTGAAATTCATAAGCTTTCACCAAGCTTTACAATGGCTTTTACCAAGCTTAGCAAAAACCTTTCACAATGGTTTTTACCGGGATCAACCAAAACCCAAAGTGATTTTTCAAAGGCTCAACCACAACCTTTCACAATGGTTTTTCACGGGCTCAACCAAAACCTAAAGTGATTTTTCAAAGGCTCAACCACAACCTACAATAATGGTTTTTCACGAGATCAACCAAAACCCAACAACTAACTTTTCAAGGCTAAGTTAGAACCTATACACTCAATCAAGCAATCCAAGCTTGAGTAAATCCCTTAGAATGCCTTGCACACTCTTAGCATGTTTGGTTGGGGGAATGGCTAAGCCATTCCCTTTTTATTCCCAAGGAATTTTGATTCCTCTATTTAGTTGAAAAATAGTCCAAGGAATAGCCATTCCATAGGAATGGTTATTCTTCAAAATCCTCTAAAACTAAGGAATAGCTAATGCCACCCTCCCTCATGGTATTAGCTATTCCATGGTTGAGGAATAAACTCAAAAAATAATAAAGACAAAAATACCCCTTTAAAAAATTACAACTTTATTTGTATAAAATATTATTTTTCTCTCTCTCCTCTTTCTCTCCTTTGATTCCAACTTTTAATAAAATAGTAACATTTTAAAATATTAATATTAAATTATAAGTTAAATATTAATATTTAAATTATCAATTATTAATAAAATAAATTATAAATTATTCTTATTTAAAAATAAAATAAAATAAAAATAAATAAGCATAATATCATTTAAATTATAAAAAAATATTAATAAATAAATAATCAATTATTAAAATTTTAAATAAATTACCAACTATTAATATTTAAAAAATAAAATAAAATAAAAATTAATAATAACATTTAAATTAAATAAAATATTAATGATTAAATTATTAATAAAATATTAATATTTAAATGATCTATTATTAATATTTTAAATAAATAATCAATTATTGATTCTTAAAAATAAAATAAAATAAAATAATTGATCATAATAATATTTTAATTAAATAAAATATTAACATTTTAAAATATAAATAATTAAATTATGAATAAAATATTAATTTTTAAATTATCAATTATTAATATTTAAAAAAAAAGAAAAGAAAATATTAATATTTAAATTACTAATTATTAATGTTTTAATTAAATTCTAGATTTTTAATATTTAAAAAATCTAATAAAAATAAATAGTCATATAAATAATAAAGGGTGTTTTTATCTTTTTATTTTTTATTCCTTTCTTGTTCCAAAATTATTATTACCAACCAAACACTACAATAAGTCATAATAATTATTCTTGTCCTATTCTCTTTGTCGTACCAAACTAAGCAATAACTATTCTATTCTATTCTCACCTCATTCTATTACCACATAATAACTACTCTATTCCATTCTTGTCTATTTTGCCAACCAAACGTAACCTCTAAGTAATCGAGAAATGAAGAAAAGATTAAGTACAATTGATTACCTAGCTGATCTAAGATGTACAAAGCTAAGCTCAAACACTTTTTCAAAGGATGGAAGTGAAATACAAGTGTAAAGAGAAGGTTTTTGGTCTTCTAAGCTCAAATCACTATGGATGGTTTCTGTCTCTTCTTTTTGACTATTGGAGAGGCTTTAAATACTTGCAAAATCAATTCTGGCCGTTGAAGACAGAATCTAGCTGTTTCTAGCTGTTATTTTGTCTTCTAGTATTCAATTCAAATTTTTTGACAGAGTGATCTTAGTCGACTAACTACGCTTTTAGTTGACTAAGTTGTCTTTGTTTTCTGAACCTAGTTTTTGGCAGTGAGCTTTTAGTCGACTAACTTCCTTTTTAGTCGATTAAGTTGTTTCTGTCTTGAAGTCTAAATTTCTAGCAGTAGGCTTTTAGTCGACTAACTTACTTTTTGGTTGACTAAGTCTTCTCTGTCTCTTAGTCCTTTTGACCCCACCAACTTCTAATTTAAATTATAGCTGACTAATACCCTTCATTATCCAACTAAAAGGCTTCTGTTTTATTGATCAATTGGGGCTCCTTATTCATATGATTTTTGATATGTGTCTTTGAATGATTGATTTATTCTTGGCATATATTTTTTGTCCTGCACACTTAAACAATATAATTAGACATCTATGAAAGGGAATATTTTGCTATCATAAAAAACATATAGAGTCAACATTCTCTATCTCTTATTTTTTATGATGACAAAACACTCATAGATTAAGAGTGCAATGTCTATGTTCAATATGAATGCTTCAAATCTTTATGCATAATGAAGTGCTCCCCCTTAGTCAATGCATCTATTTTTCTTTACATAATATTCAACAAAACCAAAATTGAGTATTACACACATAAATTAAACATGAAGACCTATTTAACTTTATTTGATTTAGTCTTCTTTCTCTACTTTTTCTTTTTCATCATTAAACAAGACATTCAAAACTCCTCCTTAATGAGTGCATCAAGATTTTCTTTTAATCTTTAAATCAAACTTTAATGAATGAGAATCATAAGCACTAATATACCTAAGTCATACAAGCTTATAGATATAGTTCAATAACTTCAAGAGTTAAGCTTGTGTCTATGTAAGAACAAATATATGGGAGTTAAATCATTTCAAGAAATTGTCAAAGATTACTCAAATAATGTTCAAGCAAATTTGATCATTTTGTCATAATCAAAACTATAATAATTTAAAGCTAACAATTAGTACTTATATCTATCACTTCACATTTTTTTGAGTCAAAGCATACCTTAAACCTTTATCACATAGTTGGCTGATACTCAATAAATTGTGTTTCAAACCTTTAACCAGCAACACATGACTAATTCGAGCTTGAGAGTTCTTACCAATGGTTCTAATACCATAAATTCTACCTTTTGAATCATCACTAAAGAAAATGGTACCTCTCTTTTTCTTGTCCAGCTGAGTAAACGACATTTCGTTTCCAGTCATGTGCTTTGAGCAACCACTATCCATAAACCATGGTTCCTTCTTCTTTAGTTGAGCTCTTGAACATGTGTCTTTTAGATTCAACTCAACCTACGAAACGGATTTTTAGTTTTTCTTAAAAGGTACCCACATTTTGATGGGTCCTTGAAGGTTAGCTGCAATATAGGATCTTTTTGGAACCCAAATTTTTCTTGTTTTCTGTATGCTTCTATCTCTATAGAAGTCATAAGATAAATGTCCAAATTTTCCACAATTGTAACATCTAGATGAGGCATTATCAGAATTTTTCTTAAAGTATATGCTCCTCTTTGATGTTTCTTTCTTCAAACTTTTAAGATCAGCATTTTCTTTAACTGCCTTTTGCAAGGCTTTTATTTTGTTTTCCAATTCAAATTTTAGAGTTTCAAAATCTATTTTTGAATGCTCTATTTCAATTTGGAGAAATTTTTTTACTCAAAAACAGAATTCACGTCATGTTTTATCTTTTGCAAATCAGTTTCAAGTGATGCAGTTTTTCGTTTCAAAGTTTTGTATTTTGATGCAAGTTTTTCAAATTCATCATAAAGACATTCATACTCCTCTTGTAATTCATCAATTGAAATATCTCAAGGGGATGAAGATACCTCAGATTCATCATCCCTTGCCATCAGACACAGATTAGCTCTTTCTTCCACCTTTTCTTCTTCATCATCAGAACTTGAAGTATCATTATCTGACCAAGTAGCAGCCACCATTGCCTTCTTTGATTTTCTATTTTTCTTTGGAGTTTCCTCCTTTAGCATGGGGCAATCAGACTTGAAATGTCCTGGCTTCTTGTATTCAAAGCATATAAGCTCTTCCTTCTTATTGGACTCATTTTTATTTTTGGTTTTCCATGAAGAGCCATGTTATCTTTTATACCCTATTCTAGCCAATCTTCGGTTTCTTTGGCCCATAGGTTTTCTGAACCTTCTTGTAACCATAGCCAGCTCTTCATCATCATCACAAGATAGACTATCCAATTCTTCTTCAAGGATACTGGCTTTTAAGGCAATATTTTTCTTCTTTTCCTTTGCTTCTCTTTTGTCTTCATTTTCCTCTTCCTTGATTTTCAGCTCGTGAGTAAGAAGAGAACAACAAATTTCATCTAGAGTTATAACATTTAAGTCCTTAGCTTCACGGATAATAGTCACTTTTGGCTTCCAATTTTTTGGTAGGCTTCTAAGAAGTCTTTTAATGATTTCATGCTTAGGAATTGGTTTGCCTAGCTGAGTTAATTTGTTTATGATGTTTGTGAATCTATCGAACATGCTAGTGATATCTTCACCAGGTTCCATTTTAAACATCTCATAATTGTGGGTTAAGAGGGCTATCTTGGACTCCTTAACTTGTGAAGTCCCTTCATGAATAATCCTAAGTTTATCCTACACTTGTTTAGCTGTGGTATAGCTTGACACTTTATTGAATTCAGTGGGATTTAAAGCACAATGCAGTGTATTGATTGCCTTAAAGTTTGTTTAGACTTTTTTAGTTTCAGCTTCGGTCCATTCAGACCTTGGTTTAGGAATCATCTCGTTGGTTGCAACATTTAAGGTTGAAGGAATAAAGGGACCATCAGTTATGGCATCCCACATCTCATAATCTATTGCTCTAATATATATTGACATCCTAATACTCCAATATGGGTAATTTGAGCCATCAAATAGAAGTGGTCTATTTATTGATTATCCCTCAGCCACTGTTGATTTTTGAAGAGCCATTTGGATTTTCCCAAATGGTGTTAGACCTTAAGAACAGGGAACTTGCTCTGAAACCACTTGTTGGTCCCAAATGAATGTGCTAGAGGGGGGTGAATAACACTTTCTTGGCTCTTTACAAAGGTTACTTTCAAATTGAGGACCAAAGCAAGATAAAAGAGAAATTTAAAGATGAATGACAAACTAAAATAGTAGAGATAATACATAAATATTTATAGTGGTTCAGTCTAAGACCTACATCCACTACCTTGATTGTTCAACTAAGGATTTTCCAATCAATCTATTAAGAATGGTGAAATTTACAAGCTTTCACCGAGCTTTTACAATGGCTTTTACCAGGCTTAGCCAAAACCTTTCACAATAGTTTTTACCAAGATCAAATAAAACTCAACACTTAACTTTTCAAGGCTAAGTTAGAACCTATACTTAATCAAGCAATCCTAGCTTAAATCAATCCCTTAGAGTGACCCGCTCACTCTAAGAATACAAGGAGAGAAGTGATAAGAGTGTTCCTATGATCACAAGGCTGATCTAAGTGGTACAAAGTGAAGTGCATATCACAATTACAAAGATAGAAGTTGAGTGCAGTAAATGAGCAGAGAGTATTTGCTGGTTTTTTTTAGCTCTTTTGGACTTGGAAGCCTTAATTACATTTCTAGCTGTTGGAATCCTCTTAAATACTTGGAAAATCAACTCTAATAGGTGTTAGGCGGTTTTTAACAGTTGGAAACAGTTTTGTTGCAATTCTAGCTGTTAATCTGTCTTCTAGTGCACAATTCAAATTTTCTGGCGAAATGCTCTTAGTTGACTACAGATATCTTAGTCAACTAAGTTATTTTTGTCTTCTGTTCTTTGCTTCTGGTAGTGAGCACTTAGTCAACTAACTTTCTTCTTAGTGGATTAAGTTGGTTTTGTCTTGAAGTCCAGATTTCTGGTAGTAGACTCTTAGTCGACTAACCTATTTCTTGGTTGACTAAGTCGTTTATGTTTCTCAATACTCTTGAACCCGCCAACTTCTTATTTAAATTTTAGCTAACTAATCCTTTATTATTCAACTAAGGAGCTTTTATTTTGTTGATTAATTGTGGCTTCTTATACATATAATTTTTTATATGTCTCTTGGAATAATTTATTTATCATTGGCATACAATTCTTGTCCTGCACACTCAAGTAGAAATATTAAACACAAATGAATGAGAATGTTTTATTATCATCAAAAACTAATAGAGCCAACACTTACGATACCTAATGTGACAATTTAATTTTTTTTTGTTTTATGTCTATTTATATTGGTAAATTTGAAAACTTATATTTACATTGTTATGAAATTTTATTTTATAATTTAATTTTATTTTAAAAGTAATTCATTTTTTATTTCGAATCAAATTATTGACTTGATTTATGATCTTATATGAATAACTTTTAGCTATCCCATGTAAAATCTTGAATTTACCACTAACTAGAATCATGATGATAGGCCAACTTTAAGCTTAACAAGGTAGCACGCATCTGTACATGAGAAAGTCTATTGAATGGGAAATTCTTGCAGAGCATATAGCTAAATATTACCACCAAAGCCAAGCACCAGCATTAGCAAACTAATAGACTCATCCTTTCCAAAAAAAGCAGCATCCACATTAACATTGAAGACATTAAGGTTGTGTTTGGTATTTTACTAGAAGTGTGATTACTAGGTATGTGATTGCTGGGAATATTATTGCTGGGAAGATAATTTTGTAGCGTTTGGTATAACATGGGAAAGTGATGATTGTTAAAAATGTGATTACATTGTAGTGTTTGGTTTAGAAGCACTTTACTGGGAATGTAGGATAAATTTACAAAATTATCCTTATGTATGAAAATATACATTTGAATAACCTATATTCTTTTTTAATGAATTTTTTTTATTTTTTCAACTTTATTTCTTAAAATAATAAATAATTGTATAAAAACATAATATTTTAATACTAATTATTTAATATTAAAAAAGTAAAATTATTAAATATTTATTTTTAATAAATTAATTAAATTTTAAAGAATTAAATTCATTAATTTAAATTATTTTATAAAAATATTAATTAATTAGTTAAATTGCCACACAATCCACCCTTTTCTTTTTTTTTTCTTTCTTTCATTTTTTTCTCTTATTTCTTCTTGCACCCATCGTCCTTTCTAATGGACTTTTCCTTTTTTTTTTCTTTTTCTTCTCTCATTCCTTATTACTCTCTAGTGATGGGCTCTTCTTCCTTTTTTTTTCTTTTTTTTTCTCTCATTCCTCCTTGCACTCTAGTGATGGGTTCTTCTTCTTTTCGTCCTTTTTCTTTCTCCTTCGTCCTTGCTCCCATCACTAGATTCAAATGGTGCCCCTTCTCTTCTCGAAAAAGTTCAGCTTGTGGGGCTTTTTTGATGGGATGGCTATGAACGGCATGCTCAAAATACGCAGTGGAAAGAAAATTAAAATTTATAACTAAACAATCAAGACATGCCTCCACCCATGGATCACCTTGGTGATATTTAACACATAAAAGCACAAAATAAATTATTATTTAGAAAGTTACCTTGCCATGTAATTTTGTAATCACGATGGCACTTTCCGAAGCAATCCCGCGAACACCACAAGGAGCAAAAACCCTAGCCAATCAAGTGCTTGGCCTCCAATGGTAGTACACACGATTGCACTTGAACCTTCAACAAAGGAAGGAGTTTTTAACTATATTTTGTGCTAGCAAAAAGGACAACAATTGCCCTTTTCTTCTTTTTCACAATCTTAGCCAAACCTTTCTTAAAAATTGCTTCATAAGCAAATTTCTCTTTCACACAAAGGGAGTGGTGGCAAAGAAGAAAATGTTTTTCTTTTCTGACAAAAACTCGTTTTCTTCAATTGTGAAAAACTCTCATATGAAAATAGTTAAAAGGTGACTTATATAGTTAGGTTAAAATAACTTCAATTTTGCAATTAAGCCCTCAATATTATAACACATTATAATATTGGGCCCATTACTTAATTAAACTCTTTTAATTAAGTCCTTGAAAATTAAAATCAAAATTAATTTCCTTTATATTTTGCAATCAAGGGCTTATAATTATAGTTATTTATAATTATGCCTAAAACTTAATTAAAAGAGTTTAATTAAGTTTATAGAAGTTGATTACTTAGCATGTGATTTAAGTCTAACTTAAATCATAACTCTCTCAATTTAATTCAAATACAATCATTGTGTGTGACCCATTAGGTTCCCAACATGTTGGCAATGGAATTGATTAATGACTTAATTGATTAATATAAATTTCAATCAATTAATTTATATCATTTCCATAGACCAAGATTGGCATCTAGCAATGCATTATGGCCACCCAATTGTTGGGAGAGTCAAAGGGTTCTTTGACAACCTTTCAGTGTACAGTATATTAGTGTAATTCATTCCTTCATCATATATCCCGGAGATGATAAGAGCTTGGTACAGTGTCTACTCTTTTTGACCTCCATATTTGTTCCTGCAATTATAGCATTAGCTTTATAGAAAGTTATGAATCCTTTTTCATAATCTCCATGTCGCCTTGGCCAAGGACTTCAATAAGCTAATGTTAACTAAGAACTAATAGGATATGTCCTCTAACACACTTGAGGTGATGATTTTTATCTTGAACACTCATTTACCTTCACATGCTTCATACTATACCCAAAAAAATCCTATTTTGCATCCTTGGTTAGGCACCCATGGGGATGAATCAAAGCATAACACTCCACACATAAAACAACCTGGTGTCTCAAGTCTAGGGAGTATTTACACAACTGATACATGAGAAGTGTTGCATAAACACTAGAGTGTATTACCAAATACACTTCTCATGGCGGGTCATGTTCAATGAAATTGCTCTCCTAGGCAAGCACCTATATTCTAGTTCCAAGTATCTCTATACTTCAATCTTGAGATCGATTGCTTTCTTCCAAAGTAAGGAACATAGAACATACCAATCTCTAAGCATCATTGATGCCCAGTCTCAATGATACATTGACCACGAACATTTTGAGATTATGCTTTATGCATAAGAATCTTATAACTGCAACCCATTATAGTTTCCTTGCAAGGTATATTAATCTCATGGACTTCATCCAATTAGACTTATAACTCATTATAATTGATGTCTTATTGATGAAGGAAAACCTCTAATCATTCAATATGAATGATACTGTTGCATGATTGGAATCAAGCCTTAACCAATCCCAATTGGCTGCAAGGCTCATCCCAACATTTTTGTCATTTTGGTCCAATTTACTTTCCCTCAATCAAGGGAAAGTAACATTCCTTCCAATTCAAAAGGGAATCACTTTCCTTCTCATGGGTTCAATTTGATACCAATGTAAAGTTACATTCCCAACAACTTCACATACCAAACGGTGCAAAGTCCTTCCCATTAATTAAAATCCCTGTAAAGTGATTCACTCTCCACATACCAACCGCCTCTTAAGGGTAAAAGGATTCCAATGATAGGAATAGTTGATGAAGTTTGCACATGCCTTATTGCTTCCTCCATTTCTCACTAAACTATGTGTTTGATCATGTAAGCTTCTATTCCGATTGTGTAAAGAACCTAACTAACACTCATGCAAGTATAATAAAAAACTCCCATATGCTTTGCTCTTAAAAGAAAATGACCCCAAAAGTTGAGACCAACTAGCCAAGAATGTAAAGAAATAAACATCCATGGACAAATATCTTGCCAAAAAGATCTACTCAAGTTGGCATGTAAAAAGACATGAATCCATGTGACAACTCTTTCAACATTATATAAAGTGACAAAAATATTTAGTAGGAATTAAACACATTCTATATAATTCGTGTGACAAATAACATTGGAAAAGCAAGAACACTTGTTAATATCTTAATAATTTAATTCTTTATTTCAAAAATATAACCAGTAGTAATGCAAAAACAAAATTTAAACTCCATCTAAATGATGGTACATATATAAAAAGTGTTTTTCAATCAAAGTGTACTACTAGTACTTAAATTCAGCAAATTGGTTCTGCAAGCTTAACTTCCATGTCTATATTGTTGCCAACCAGGAGTTTAAACTCTTTCTTATTTGGTTTCTTCTTGTTTATGAATCCTTATAAAGCAAATTGATTAGTTGTATCATTTTCTAGCTATTAAAAACTAGAGAAGGCTTTCAATTAAGTTGGATTCATGTATAACAAGAATCAAGGAGTTACCTTCATGCTCAAGTTTCTTTAGTCAAGTTTTATATTTCAAACATTCTTATTTCTTAAGTCCCATTTTCTTGCAATATAAACATTGAAGTTACAACTTTTAAATTCCTTACACTAACAAATTGATCGAGTTTTTCCTTTTTATCTTAACTTGTTTAGGAGTATTATGTTTAGTAGACTGTCATAATGATGTACTCCCTAAATTCTTCTTATTCCATAATAACTCATGGATTAACGTCCTTTAAAAAAAGTGTTAATTTCAATATTTGTTGACACTTTAATCCTAAGTGTTATTGTGATTAAAAACTCCTTTACATTAGTGGTATCAAAAAGTCCTCTTAATGGGTGTATAGGAACAGACCTCCAAAAAGTAGATACAATTTTCCAAATCTCTCCCATGCCTCAGAGGCTTTTTTATAATTCTTAAAACTTTAAGTATTAGGTTTTGCATATTTATTTACTTTCATAACTAGATCTATGTCTATTTTCATAATGGCAAACTCCACATTGCTTTTCCATTTCTTGAAGTTTGACTTAGTCAAAATCTCAATGGTGGCCATTTTGTTATTTGCACAAAAAAGAGTAATTAAATATTTAAACAATATAACTTAATTAGAATAAATTGGATAAATAAAATACTACAAAATCATAAATGAGAAAAATCAAAGAGTCCAATCAGATCATCATCTAAATGCTTTTAGGTTGAATGCATAACATATAATTAGAGAACCTTTCACGTAAGAATGGTCATGAGAATTTAACACAACTTTTGTAACTTATTATCTTTAGGTCACTAAAATTACTAGAGCTAGTCAATTCCCACACATGTTGTCACGACCTGGTACTCCCCTCGAGCCCGTGACAACCACCGCGGTGTCTCGGTAGACACTTATTGCCCGGAATGTCAACCCAAAACCTCGCAAGGCTTTACTATCAGTTTCTCATTTCCCTTGTGAGCAACCATTATCAAATATTGTGTTCTAAAAGATTTTAAACTGTTTCCAACTAAAAACAAATAAAATATTAATTTTCGTCTCACAGGGGTATTTTGGTCATTTTTCTATAAAATTTTGAAATTGGCTAAAACGTAATATACAAGTACAAAACACATAATTCATATTCAAAATGAGTTTAAAAGTCTAAAATCTTCATTTAAAAAGAAATTATGGTTATTTGAATATAATAAGAAAATAAAAGAAATATTAAGTAAAATATTCTATTTTCTTATAAAACAATATTTATAGAGTTATACGTGAATAATTTTTATAGTGTAAAAGCTAAATAAATTTATACATACTGTAATACAGTAAGCCAAAATATTTAATTTAATTTACAATAACAAGAGGGCCCCCGAATAAATAAAAGTAAAGAGGACTGTGAACCTACGGTTTGGAAAATGTAGATCCAACGGTAGTCCTCAATGAGATCAGCCATCTACAGTCTATACTGAACCTGAAATGGGGGGAAAGGAGGGTGGTGAGATTATAAAATCCCAATGAGTAAACAAACATCATCATAAACATCTAGAGTTGAGTACATGGAGATAATAAAGTAAATCATCGTAAACTGGGTCACGGCATTAGAATACATTTCATTTAAAATACGTAAAGAGGCTTATGAATCTCATAAAAATTAGGCTTATGCCATAAATCCATTCTCAAGAACACCTTGGCCGAGGCATCCCACCGAGACCGCCAATGCTATTAAAATTCACATTTCACATAAATCATGTTTTTGTTTTGAAAACATAGCCATTCCTTGGCATTGGCTGAGTTCCCCCTCACGTGGTGGTTTGGCGTGAAGTGAACCCTAAGCTTTACCCCAGAAGATACCTTACGCGCCTCTCCGTTCGAGGTAAGAATATAATAGGGTTTGTCGTGCCCCTCTAAAAGGTTGATTCACAGAAACTCCCTACTGCAATGATTAATTAATATATAATCCACCATACAATAAAACTCAATAACATGATATGGCAATTTTGTAATTCGTAGTCTTTCAAGGCAACCAAACAATTCGTATTTCAATACAATTGCCAACTAGTCAATCTTGCCCGATTTATCATAAGCCAATCAATTTAAACAATCAAATTGTCACAATTAACAGTCCCGTGTATTCTATTTTTCAAAATCACTATTAATTTCAAAACAATTTTTAATTTAATTTCATTGGAACACCTTTATTTATAAAACATGAAAATTTACCTTTTTAAATCCATTTTTCCATAGAATTAATGAAATCATCTAAAAATCACCCTAGATAATTAAAATGATAGTAAGTTTACTCACAATGTCTAGAATGCAGACTTTCGAAGCACTCTGTCTACTGGTCATCGGATGCAATTTCCTTGCCTTTATCGGAGGACTCACCACCTTGACACAGTACAAAATCAAGAAATTCACCAAATTGGTACTAAATTGAAATTAAACTAATTTAGACTATTAATGAATAATATGGAATGCAAAAATGCACTGGTAACTATCTAAACTCGGTATTGGCCTAATTCATCTTATCACCCGATTAAATTACTAACTCGTCCAATTTAATCCCAAATTACTCCAAATCGTTCCAATTCTTTTCCAATATCTTAATTCACCAAATTCAAATCAAATAACCTAAAATTTGGCAAAACTATCTTCACTTTTCTTCTTAAAATTTTTGGCCAATAATGGTGCATTAACACCGTGATTTTTCCTACTACTTTTCCACACCATAATTCATCATTTCTTAACCAATTCTCCTAGAATAAAAATTAAACTCATCCTCACTCAATACATGGTCAATTCGGCCATTAATGGTTGTGGGAGAAAATAAATTCTTTTCTTGTTATTTTGTTTCTAAATATGCTAAACTAACTAAAAATACTAACATAA
>NC_030854.1:25744483-25760701 GCF_000208745.1 Theobroma cacao | reverse complement strand
ATTTCAAGCTTAAGTTGAAAAATCCTACCTTTTTCACTTGTTTTCCTTGATTTTCCACACTTTTTCTCTTGAAAGTCCTCACCTAGGGTTTGTTCTTCCTTTCTTTCCCTCTCTTCCTTGCTTGGCCGAATATTTGGAGAGTAATGGGCTGATTTATGCTGATTTGTGAGTTAAATAATAAATTATCCTAAGCTTGACACATGGCATTTTCTTATTGGTCTATTTTTAAAATTTTAAAAATTTAAACATTTTATCTCCACCACAAGATTAGTCAAAGGTCAAAAATGAGGATAAAGGAAGACCATGTGCTGAAAAATTGTCCTGGTGGTGGAAAATTACAATTTTGCTCCTAGAGTGGCAAAATTACCATTTTAACCTTATACTCTAAATTATATCGAAATTAAAATTTTTCACTTCTAAACCTCAAATCATACTCCAATACTCAAATCATACTCCAATAAGTCAAATGCGGCCAAATAAATCTTTTCTAAAAATTACCATTTTATCCCCAAGTGGCAAATGACCATTTTGCCCTTAGATAGTGAAAATTCCGATTCGACTCCAAATTGATCCTCAAACTCCGAATTACCATTTTGAGTCACCCTTGGACTGTGAAGATCTTAATCTCACCTTAAAATTCCTATTTGATCTAGTTCGAGGATTAAATCAACTTTGCTGTACCTCTAGGTACAATACTGACTTTTGTAAATTTTTCGACACTCTCCTAGCATGCAATCATGCTATCATCATATGTATGTCATGACTAGTATTTTATAAGGTCGGGCTTTACAACACTACCCCCCTTAAAATAAAATTTTGACCTCAAAATTTCACTTACCGGATTCGAAGAAAAGATGTGGATATTGGTTTCTCATCTGGCCCTCGGCTTCTCATGTCATCTCCTCCATTCGAGCAGTCTTCCACAATACTTTCACCATTGGAATGCTCTTGTTCCTTAGCACTCGATCCTTTCGATCTAGAATACGTACAGGCTGCACCTCGAACTTCAAATCCTCATGCAACTCAATAGGAGGTGTCTCTAAAATGTGAGAGGGATCGGGAATATACTTTTTCAACATCTAGACGTGGAAGACATTATGAATCTGATCTAACTCTAGGGGTAATTCAAGTCTGTAAGCCACTGGCCCATCATTTTAATGATACGAAAGGGTCCAATGTATCTTGGATTGAGTTTTCCCCTCTTCGCGAATCGAATCACACCTTTCATTATCCAATAAATACCACAAATTATCACAATAGTATAATCAAATAAGATTTAATACTTGAAATTTTCAAATTATTACCTTTCCAAGGAGAAACCTTAAGAAAAACTTTATCGTCGACTTCAAACTCTAAATCTTTCCTTCGTTTATCCGAATAATTCTTCTGGCTATCTTGAGCTATCTTTAACCGCTCTCGGATAACCTTGACCTTATCATTTGTCAGATCAATCAATTCCACATTCACCAATTTCTTCTCACCTACTTCATCCCAACAGAGCAGAGTTCGGCACTTCCTTCCATACAAAGCCTCGTATGGTGCCATCCTAATACTAGACTGAAAACTGTTATTATACGCGAACTCCACCAATGGCAAGTGTCTGTCCCAACTCCCAATAAAGTCAATGACACAAGCTCGTAACATATCCTCCAAGGTCTGAATAGTTCTCTCAGATTGACCATCTGTTTGCGGATGAAAGGCAGTACTAAATCTCAATTTAGTTGCAAGAGCTTCCTGAAATTTCGGCCAAAATCGAGAAGTAAACTGAGGGTCTCGATCTGACACAATAGAAACTGGAACTCCATGTAATCTCACAACCTCATCTATATAAAGTGTTGCCAGCCTCTCAATAGAATACGTGCTATGGATAGCCAAGAAATGGGCAAACTTAGTCAATCTATCCACAATCACCCAAATAGCATCTTTCCCACTTTGTGTCAGCGGCAAACCCAATACAAAGTCCAAAGTCATGTGTTCCCACTTCCATTCAGGAATCGGTAAAGGTTGAAGAGTACCTGACGATTTTTGATGCTCCGCCTTGATCTGTTGACATGTCAGACATTTCGCTACAAACTTTGCTATGTCTCGTTTCATACCCGACCACCAATAACTTTTTTTAATAGTCTGATACATCTTGGTGCTTCCGGGATGTAAAGCATAGGCGGAAGAATGAGCTTCCTCCAAAATAGCTCGTCTCAACTGATCATCCTTAGGGACACAAATTCGGTCTCTAAGCATCAAAGTACCATCATCGTTGAGTCTAAACTCACTAGTTTCTCCATCTTGCAGCTTTTGAACTTCCTGTTTCAACCAATCATCAGATTTTTGCAATTCTCTGATCTGATTCAACAATGAAGGTCTCACGACGAAACTAGCAAGTAGGGTTCCATCCTCACCATTATTCAACTGGATCCTTAGAGATTTTATCTCAAGTAATATCGAAAAATAAGAACTCTGAAGTACTGCTAATGAAGATGAGAATTTACGACTTAAAGCATCCGCTACAACATTTGCCTTTCCCGGATGATAATCAATCACCAAGTCATAATCCTTAATCAACTCCAACCATTGTCTCTGTCTCAAATTAAGCTCTTTCTGGCTGAGCAAATATTTCAAGCTTTTATGATCAGTAAAAATCCGACAACGCTCACCATATAAATAATGTCTCCAAATCTTCAATGCGAAGACTACTACTGCTAACTCCAAGTCATGAGTAGGGTAATTCGTTCTGTGCTTCTTGAACTGCCGGGAAGCATAAGCTATTACCTTATCATCCTGCATCAACACACACCCTAATCCCAACTTAGATACATCACTGCATACCACAAATTCTTTTCCATTAATAAGAAGTGTTAAAACTGGAGCAGAGGTCAATCGGTTCTTTAGCTCCGGAAATCGATTCTCACAAACATCATCCCACTCATTCTTAACTCCTTTACGAGTCAAACGAGTCAGAGGAGCTGCTATCAAAGAAAATCCTTGAACAAATCTCCAGTAATAACCGGCTAAGCCAAGGAAACTACGAATCTCAGTTACCGTTCTCGGTTGCTCCCATTGCAAGATTGCCTTAATCTTCTTAGGATCGACATAAATTCCAGCTCCGGACACCACATGTCCCAAGAAAATCACTTTCTTCAACCAGAATTCACATTTAGAGAAATCGGCATAGAGTTGCCTCTCGCGCAAAGTTTGTAACACAATGCGCAAATGGACAGCATGTTCATATCATTCTTCGAATAAACCAGGATGTCATCTATGAATACTATCACAAAATTATCCAAGTATGGATGGAACAACCTGTTCATAAGATCCATAAAAACTGTCGGGGCATTAGTTAAACCAAACAGCATCACCAGAAACTCATAATGCCCATAACGCGTCTTGAAAGTAGTCTTGGGTACATCCTGCTCCTTAATCCTCAACTGATAGTACCCAGATCTCAAATCAATCTTAGAGAATACCATAACACCTCGTAATTGATCAAAAAGATCATCTATCCGGGGTAAAGGGTATTTATTCTTGATGGTCACTCGGTTCAGTTGACGGTAATCGATACACAATCGAAGAGTGCCATCCTTATTCTTTACAAATAGGACTGGTGCACCCCAAGGAGAAATGCTGGGGTGAATGAAACCTTTATCCACCAAATCTTGCAATTGGACTTTCAGTTCCTTCAACTCTGTCGAAGCCATTCCATATGGAGGGATAGAAATAGGTGCAGTACTCGAAAGTAAATCAATAAGGAGCCCAAGCTCTCGATCAGGAGGCAGTCCCGGTAACTCATTAGGAAATACATTAGAAAACTCACTTACTATTGGGACATCTTCTAACTTAGGTTCCCCCTTTGAAGTATCAATCACATGTGCCAAATAAGTCGGATACCCTTTTTGCACTAATTTCGAAGCTTTGATGGTCGAGATTACACAGGACGGTAATACTCGACGTTCCCATGCAAATACAATCTCTGCTCCCTTCGAATTTCGTAAATAACTTCTTTTCGGAAACAATCCACATTCGCCCGATGTGCAGTTAACTAGTGCATACCCAATATTAAATCAAAATCCAAGATCTCTAGAGGAATTAAGTCACTCCTAAATTCTTCCTCACCTACCCTTACCCCACAGTCTCTATAACAAGTATTTCTAATCAACTGTTCTCCTAGAGGAGTATGCACTACAATTTCTCTCTCTAATGGTGACAGGTTTTTATCAGCAATTGATGCAAATGTCGTACTAACATAAGATCTATCTGAGCCAAAATCTATCAAAACATAAGCATCTTTATCAAATAAAGACATAATACCTGTCACTGCTCCAAGTCGGACCCGTGCCTCATCTTCCGTCACAGCGAAAACTCTTGTCAAGGTACGAGTCTGTGGTCTCGAAGGTGGATGTGTCGGGATATTACTCTCCACACCAGACCGTATGGCTACTCCCTGTCTCGGTGGTAACCTAGAAGTATCTCTCCTCTGCATATCAGTGCGAGTTAGTGGAGATGATGTAGCTACATTGGTTCGTCCTAATTGTGGGCAATTACTCCTAATATGACTCAGCTAACCACAATGAAAACATAGTGCAGGTTCTTTACACAGCCCAACATGATAATTCCCATAATTTCTGCATCTGTCAGAACCTCCGGAACTCTTCCCAAAACCAGTCATGGCAGATCTGCTAAACCTCGAAGGTCTCTGCTGTGATAGTGGAAATGGAGGTCGAGGAGATGTCATGGAAACAGAAATAATGCTCCCTGAAGTCGCTGAGTCCTTGCCTTTTTTTACTGGCTGACTAGAAGACATACCAGAATTTCTCTTTTTTGTAAACTCAGTCCGAATCTTCCTATTCTCAGTCGTGAGCTTCTCAGCCAGTAAAGCCATCTATACCACCTCCTTATGTGGCTCCCTACCAGTCACTGTCATCTGCTCTTTAATCTCATTACGGAGCCCTTCCTCGAAATAGCTGGCCTGATCCTGCTCAGATTTCACTAGATCCGGCACATATAACATCAACTCATTAAAACGAGTCTCGTACTCCTCTACCGTTAGATTTCCTTGTTTCAAGCTCAAAAATTCTCTTTTCTTTTCTTTTTGATGGAAATAAGTGAAATACTGACCATCGAATTCTCTAAGGAAGTCAGACCATGTTTGAGGAGTAGTGGAACGGGACTTCACTGAATTCCACCAGGTACGAGCCCTCTTCTCTAATAATCTCGCAGCCACCATCAACTTCATGTCGTCATCTAATCCCATATCAGAAAGAGTCTCTGAAATCTGATTAATCTAGTCCTTTGCCACAGTGGTATCCAACTCACCCGTGAAAGACACACAACTGAGCTGTCTAGCCTCCTTTAGCTTCTTGGAAATGGATACATCCTGTACTAGTGGTGGAACTAAAGGAGTAGTTTGAGGCACTATAGGTGGAACTTGACCAGTCTGAGCTTGACCAGCCATTGCGGTAAAGAAAGCTGTCAATGCTTGTGCTGCCTCAGTAGGCATGGCGGGAATGCTAGTAGGTGGCGGAGGAGGTAGAAGATGTAGAGGAGTCTCGGCCTGCTCAGCAGCAGGTGCTGCCCGAATGGTGGATGCAGCTGATTCCTTTTCTACTGTATCTGACTGATGTTGGGAACGACCTCTTCCCCTCCTAACCGATCTAGTGAAAGGTGGGCGTCCGCGTCGAGGAGGCATTATAATCTATAAAAGAATACGAGCAAATTTAGGTAACCTTAGGCTCTATATGCAGATGCATGCATTCTATTCAACCTAACCTAACTTAATCCGAGGCCACACTGATACTGTAAATTTTTAAAACAACTTTAAAATCAAAAACTCTTATCTTTAAAACCAAAAGCTCTGATACCAATCGAATTGTCATGACCCGGTACTCCCTTCGAGCCCGTGACAACCGTCGCAGTGTCCCGGTAGACATTCATTGCCCGAAATGTCAACCTGAAACCTCGCAAGGCTTTACTATCAGTTTCTCATTTTCCTTGTGAGCAACCATTATCAAATATCGTGTTCTAAAAGATTTTAAACTATTTCCAACTAAAAACAAATAAAATATTAATTTTCGTCTCACAAGGGTATTTTGGTCATTTTTCTCAAAAATTTTGAAACTGGCTAAAACGTAATATACAAGTACAAAACACATAATTCATATTCAAAATGAGTTTAAAAGTCTAAAATCTTCATTTAAAACGAAATTATGGTTATTTGAATATAATAAGAAAATAAAAGAAATATTAAGTAAAATATTCTATTTTCTTATAAAACAATATTTATAGAGTTATACGTGAATAATTTTTATAGCGTAAAAGCTAAATAAATTTATACATACTGTAATACAGTAAGCCAAAATATTTAATTTAATTTACAATAACAAGAGGGCCCCCGAATAAATAAAAGTAAAAAGGACTGTGAACCTACGGTTTGGAAAATGCAGATCCAACGGTAGTCCTCGATGAGATCAGCTATCTACAGTCTATACTGAACCTGATTGTTCTATCTGCTAATTGCAAAGAAACTGTGGTAGGTTGTATCTCATTAAGTCCAATTTTCTCAATAATTGACAAAGGCATGATTGAAACACCTGCACCCAAATCACATAAAGCTTTAGTAAATTTAAATCTACCAATAGTACAAGGTATAGAAAAACTCCCTGGATCTTTAAGTTTTGGTGGAAGCTTGTTCTGAATTATTGCGCTGCACTCCTTAGTAAGTGCCACTGTTTCAAAATCTTCCAGTTTCCTCTTCTTAGTTAAGATGTCTTTCAGGAATATGACATAACTTGGCATGTTTTCCAAAGCTTCAGCAAAAGGAATGTTTATGTGGAGTTTCTTGAAGACATTGAGGAATTTCTCAAACTGTTTATCAAGCTTTTGTTTTTTCAACCTTTGTGGGAATGGTGGTGGAGGATAATTTGCTTCAAAATTCCCTTGATTTTTAGCTTGTCCATTATCTGTCTTTTCCTCTTCAACTTCTTTATCAACAATTGCCTTGTCATCATCTATATGCTCCTTTAAAGATTCAATTGATTTTTTTTTCACCCCTCTGACTTCTTTTCCACTCCTAAGTGTAACTGCATTACAATGTTCCTTACCTTTGGGATTGACTTGTGTATCACTTGGTAAGGCACCTTGGGGTCTACTGTTGATGGAGTTTGCAAGCTGTCCCATTTGGGTATCAAGATTTCTCAAGGAGGCTCCATAGCTTTGAATTATGGCATCAGTCTTGGACATATATTGCAAGATAAGTTCTTCCACTTGGGACTTCTTTTCAGGAATTGGTGGTCTAGATTGTTGTTGAAAATTAAGAGGCACGTTGGGGTTTGAATTGGAAGGCCCTGTATTATTGTTCCATGAAAAGTTGGGGTGGTTTCTCCAACCAAGATTGTATGTATTAGAGTATGGGTTATTCTACTGCTTGTTGAAATTCCCCACAAATTGGACTGATTTAGAATTGTATGGACATTGATCATTTGAATGGCCATCCCCACACATCTCACAAATTGAATTTTGAACTGCATGAACTCTCATTGTGTCAATCTTCTTGGATAGTGCAGCCACTTGCGCAACTAAGTTGCTCATTGCATCAATTTCATAGGCTCCAACAACTTTTCTCGAACCCGACCTTTCTGAAGGCCATTGATAATTATTTGAAGCCATCTCTTCCAACAAATTATAAGCATCTGCAGCATTCTTACTCATCAATGCCCCACCAGCAGCAGCATCTGTCACGACCCGAAACTCCCATCGAGCCCGTGATAATCGTCGTGAAGTCTTGTCAGACATTCTTTACCCCGAATGCTGATCGAAACCTCGCAAGGCTTTCATATCAGTTTTCTTACCTCCCCTATGATCGACAGTAACTAAAATCGTGTTTTGAAACGAAATGGACCATTTTCCCATTCAAAAACAATGAAAATTTATTTCTGTCTCACAGGGGTATTTTAGTCATTTTTTTATTTTCTTTTCTGAAAATTTTGAAATCCGTAAAAATGTATTATGTAAGTGGAAACACATATTTCATGATTTAAATTAAATTTTTAAGTCTAAAACATTCGTTTAAAGTAAAATTATAGCTATTTGAATATAATAAAAACATTAAATAAAATATTCTATTTTCTTAAAACACAATATTTTCAAAGTCTTCCTAAAATAACTTTTGTAGTGTAAGAGTAAAATAAATTTATTAATATAGTAATAAAGATAATTAAAGTATGAAATTTCGTTTACAGTGATACGTGGGCCCCCCATTGACCAAGAAAGTGTAGGGCTACGAACCCTTACTTTCTAGGATGCAATTCCGAGATTAATTCTCGTCTTAATCAACTATCAACAAACTGTCCTGAGCTTGAAAAATGGATAGGAAGAAGGGTGAGATTACATAATCCCAGTAAGTAAACAATTACCATCAAAAGCATCTAAAGCCGAGTAGACAGAGACAATATAAAAACGTTATATTTCAATAAAGTTCATAACGCAAAATTCGTTTCAATCTATACCAAATAATTTCTTTTCATCAAAATTTCCCCGACTTATGAGTTTCTTAAACTTGGCCCCTGCCAGAATCATTCTCGCGGGTACCTTCGTCAAGGTATCCCACTGAGACCACCAAGGCTGTTAAATGTCCCATACCCATAAACATGTTTTCTCATCTGACACACAGTCATTCCTTGGCGTTGGCTGAGTCTCACTCTCACGTGGCGGCCCGAACGTGAGGTACACTCAAATCTTACCTCAGGAGATACTTTATCCAACATCTCCCCCCGAAAGTAAGTATATAATTGGGTTATCGTGGCCCTCTCATAGGTAATCCACGGAAACCCCCACCACTGCAGTGACCGTTTAATATACCATCAGACCCATAAAATTTTCAATAGCATAATATGGTGAATAAAATTTAATCCAATCTACCGAGACCAATCCAAAACTGTTCATATATTTCATGCCAACCCCAAAAATTTAGCCATCATGCTACTATAGTGTCATAAGCCACAATTTCAATAACATATAAAATCATAAATTTCAACACAGTCTCCATATACTCAATTTTCCCAAAACAATATTTGATTTCAAAACCAGTATAAATCTCATTTTTATTAAAAAACATTTTAATTGGAAAACATAATATTTTATAATTTAAACTCACCATTCAATAAAAGTATCAAACAAGTATAATTACTCTAAATATTTAAGACGATAAATTGTCCACTCACAATATTAGGAGTAGAAATACTCTTATTTTCAGTCTGCGGGTACAGTCATTTACCTGCATCCAATGGCTCACCACCTAGCCATAATCCATTACACATATTCCAATTAAATTGTGTCTAACAGTCATAAGCTATTTCAAGCTCGATATATGTATATCTATTATATGAAATGAAAAAAATGCACGGGTAGCCATCTAGATCTAGTATTGGCCTAAGTCGATTTTTCATTCGATAAATTGGCCAATGCGTCCAATTTCACTCCAACTTGCTCCATTTCTTTTCCAATCCCTCAATTCACCAAACACAAACTAATTAGCACACAATTAGGCAAAATTTATCTTCACTTTTCTTCTTGAAACTTTCAGCCAACAATGGTACACTGACTCCGTGATTTTTCCTACTTAATTTTCTCTCCATAATTCATTAATTCCTACACCAAAAACTATTATTTCTTAATTAAATCACCTAGAATAACATCCCATTCTTCCTCATTATTCACTTAGAGAATTCGCCTTTTGATGGACACCAAACCTTTGGTGGTTTTCTTCACTTGTTTTCATGTTGCACATCATTAATCACCTAAAAACACTAGCATACCTAAAAATCAAACCAATCCAAGATCATTCTCTCTCCATACCCATTTTGACCAGCCATGAATTCACCATGAAAGCACGTTTTTCAACCATGAAAATTAAGGGAAAATGCATAGGAAAAATAGTTCATAAACTAAAATCAAGAAATTTCACATTTTTTCACTTGATTTTCTTGAAAATCCACACTTTTCTCTTGAATTTCTTTCCACCTAGGGTTTGTTCTTATTTTCCCCTTTGTTTTCTTGCCAAAGCCGACCCTTATGAGAGAGAAATGGTGGTGTGGGCTGATTTTTATAGTTAAATAATATGATAATTTAAACTTGCCACATGGGATTCCATGATTAGTCCATTTTTTTAAATTCTTATCTTTTAAGCTTTAAATCTCCACCACACATTTTCTTATATTTATCCATTTCTATGATGAATAAAATCCCTTGGTCTTGACAAGTGTCGGGGGTGAAAATTTACAGATTTACCCTTGGGGTGGCAAAATTACCATTTTGCCCATAGATAGTAAAAATTTTGGTTTGACTCCGAATTGATCCTCAAAATCTGAATCACCATTTTGAGTTATCCTTGGACTGTGAAACTCTTAGTTTCATCTTAAAATTCCTATTTGAACTAGCTCGAGGCTTAATCGACTTAATGGTACCATTAGGGGCAATATCGTCTTTTAACGATTTCTCGAACTTCCTAAATACACAAACATTCTATTGAGCACGTAAATAACGTCGTAATTATTTTATAGAACAGGGTTTGACAGCATCAATTGTGGTTTTAATTGACCCAATAAGCTCATTATAGAATGTTTGAACTTGCAACCAATCAGCAAGCCCATGATGTGGACATCTTCACAGTAGTTCTTTAAACCTCTCCCAAGCTTCATACAAGGACTCACCATCAAATTGTGTGAATGAGGTGATATCGTTCCTCAACTTTGCAGTCTTTGCAGGCGGAAAGAACTTTGCGAGAAACTTTTGAGCCAATTCCTCCCATGTAGTGATAGACCCATTAGGCAGTGAATTAAGCCAGCTTTTTGCTTTATCCCTCAGAGAGAATGGAAACAGTCTCAATCTAATAGCATAATTAATTACTCCATTGTATTTAAAAGTATCGCAAATCTCCAAGAAATTACTAAATAAGCATTAGGATCATCATTGGGTAACCCACCAAACTGGACTGAAGACTGAATCATATGAAAATAGGCTAGTTTAATTTCAAAATTATTCGCATTGATGGAAGGTCTCCTAATGCTTTGGTGCAAACCTTGCAACAGAGGAACTGCATAATCTCCCAATGCTCTATCTGCTTCGGGAACCACATTAATGGCATTATTACCATTATTAATGTTATCCTCGGCCATTGTCTGATTTAAAGCTGCAACTTGTAAATTCTCCCTTCGATGTCTTCTAAAAGTTCTTTCTATCTCAGGATCAAAAGGAACAAGATTCAAGTTCTCTCTTCTTTGCATACAATGACCAAAGATATCTGCAAGAAAACAAAAGCTAAAATTAAAACAAGAAAACTAAAATTTGAAGTAAGACTAAATTGCTTGGTATTAATATTAGTAATAAATCTAGAAATAATTCCCCAGCAATGGCGCCAAAAACTTGTCAGTTAAAATCCTACTACGCAAGTGTACGTATCGAATAGATAGTATATTAGCAAGTAGGGTATCGATCCCACAGGGAATTGATCTAAAACTTTACTAAGTACTAAAATTAGAACAATTTAATCTTATCCAACTAATCAAAATTAAATAATTAATTAAAACTAAAATTAAAACCAACAAGAAAAATCAAAATAATAACTTGAGAAAATATCCAATCAATAAACCTAGGATTACAATATCCCTCACACTTCATCTAAATCTTACCTCTCTTCCTTAACTTATTTCAATGGGTTGAATTGCTAACCTAGAGTCCTAAATTATTTATAAGGGTCTCCCGACTCATCTTATAAAAATATCTATTTTAACCAAAACACNCTCTATGTGAATTGAAATTAAAACAGACTCATTAAGTTCAGGCTCTAATCTGGCTACATGTGGCCTATAAGTATATCCCTATCCTATACGCAAATCAATTAATATGATCATATGCTATCTCAATTTTAGTTTACTCTAAACTCCCTTTCCCAAGTTTGTTTAGGTTCCTAGATTAATTTACTTGGTGGCCAAGCAATTAAAAGCATTAAGAACAAATTGGAATAAACAATTCAAATCCCATTAAAGATAAGGAAGAAAGAGATTAAAAATTTAGACTACATGTGGTTCAATTGTAATCATAGAAAAAGAAATTTAGCTACTTATAATTGCAAAATAAAATAACATTGTATAAAATTCAACCATTGAAAGTATCAAGAAAGATAAAAGCTAAGGAAGAAAACAAAACAATATTTTTCGCCTTGATCTCCAAGTTTCAGCCCCAACTTGTAACTTCTTGAATCTCTCAAAAGTTGTCTAATGTTGTTAAACATATTCTATTTATACTAATAAACTTAACCTAAAGCTCCTTAAGCTGACCTAGGGTTTAATTGGGCTTAAAAGTATAATAAGAGGCCCAAAATTCAATTGTCAATCTTTACAAATTTTCATTCCCGGCACAGTACGTTTAGCTATTTTTCAACACAATTTTCTCTATCTTCAAACCAGAACTGTGCAAAGTAATCTTCATAAAAGTTGTATCTTTGTCTCTTATCTTTATACTAGTCCAAGAATCGTATTATTTGGAGTTCTGTAGCTCGAGATATGGCTAAAATACTGAAGCATATGCAAGTAGATTCTAGGTCTTTTAACATCTTACTTTCCATAATTAAGCCCAATCACTTTTAATCCTACAAAAGAAATATAAAAACTAATAAATCATAACCAAATTAAAAGGAATAACATAAAATTAAAATAGCTAACTTAAAAGTAACCTAATTATAAAAACAACTAAAAATAAGTAAATTATAATTAAAAATTGATGACTTAGCTAATATTTAATAATAAAATTAGGATAAAATAATTCTACAAAATAGAATTATCACCATACATAGCTAAAATTAGAGCACAAACTTAATGAATCTTTCTTCAACATAATTTGTATAGACATATAGTAAATTAATTGAGAGAGGTGTTTTTATGAGAAACTCGATAGAGACTTGTAAATAATTTGGGATTCTAGGTTAGCAACTTGATCCATTAAACTAAGTTAAGAGAAAGAGACAATATTCAAATGAAGTATCGACGGATATCATAATCTTAGGTCTGGTAGTCACTCGAATTTAATAAAGTAAATTTGCTAATAGATTTTAGATTAGTTTTAGTTATAGTTTTTAGTTTATTAATTTAAATTTTCTTTTTAATTTGAATTGTTTAGATAAGATTAAGGTGTGTTAATTTTAGTAGTTAACAATAAGGATTAATTCAATTCTTTGTGGCATCAACAGATAGGTTGTTATTGATTTATTTGTGCTTTTGTAGGTGTTTGATGAAAGAAGAATTTTAATGGAAGAAGGAGAGCAATTTCAAGGTGTAGACTTTCAATGCACATGCTTCGGTTTTTCAGCCATAACTTTCTCTACAGAGCTTCAAATGAAGCGATTCTTGGACCATTGGAAAGATAAGAGAAAAATCTAAAACTTTCATGTTTACCACCAGTTCAGCTTGTAAGATGGTCAAAAATCTTGTCGAAATTGACACATTGTAATAGTCTTAGAGCAATTATGATTTCTGTTAATTAATTGGGCAAGGTTGTGATTCACATAGTTTGGTGAGGAAATCCCAGCTGAAATTGACTTCTTTCTTCACTCAACTTGGCCTAACTTCAAAGCCTATGAAAATAACCTTTTAGAGGACTTAAAAGGAGGACAAAGGAACACTATATTGACATATGAGAGTCAAGCCATAGAGTCATTGAAGGAATTTGAAGGATTCAAGGACATTGGGAGATCAGGAATACAATCCTTGGTTTTTTCTATCTCTTTGTTATTCTCTTATTCTTTTGTCTTTAATGTTTAAATTTTATTTGATGATAATGTGTGATTTGATGGGGAACTAAATTGTTAATCTAAGATTATGATTGAACTCAATACGTAGTCTGAATTATTTATCTCTCTTTTATTTAGTTTGATAGATTTGAGTTGTTTATTTTATTCTGTTCTTAATGCTTCTAGTTGACTGGCCACCAATTAGATTGAATTGAAAACCTAAGTTAAACCTTGACGAAGGAGATTTAGGTAGACTTTGAATAGAATAGCTTATGATTGAATACACTTAGTTGATTAGGTGGTTTGATTTGCATATAAGGTAGACATACACCTATAAGCCATACGTAGCCAAAATTAAAGCATAAACATAATGAATTTTTCTTCAATATAATTTGCATAGACATATAGTAAATTAATTGGGAGAGGTATTTTCATGAGAAACTTGACAAAGACTTGTAAGTAATTTGGGATTCTAGGTTAGCAACTTGATCCATTAAACTAAGGTAGCGTTTGGTATGAAGGAAGTGGGAGCACATTCCCTGCATTGTGTCCAATTAAATTACATTGCAGTGTTTGTTTTGCAGCAGACCACTGCAATGTAAGATTGCAATGTAATCGCATTACAGCCAAAGGATGTAATGTGATTGTAGTTCAAAACCAATGCAATTACATTTCATTGCACTTTACAATGTTGTTAAAGATATTTTTACCCTTCAACTTTATTACTTTGTTAAAAATATTTTGTAATGTTATAATTAAAATAAAAAATATTAAAACAAATATATAATATAAGAATTAAAAATTAAAATAAAATATAAGAAATTAAAATTTATATAATATAAGTAAAAGAAATTAAAATAAAATATATAAATAAAAAATATATTAAAAAATGAAAATAAAATATATGACATTAAAAATATATTTAAGAGATGATATTATATAAAAATTAATAATAAAAAATATAAGTATATTAAACTTGTATTTTAATAAATAGGGGTAGTTTTGAAAATTAACATTACATTCCCAGCAAAGTACTTGTAAACCAAAAGTTGCAATGTTAGCTTCCCTGTATTTTTATCATTATTTTGTTTGTATAACAAACACTGTAATGTTATTTTTCCTGTAATCACATTGCTTGCAATCACATTACTTGCAATCACATTACCTGTAATCACGTTGCATTGTAAAGTACCAAACGCCACCTAAGTTAAGAAAGAGAGACAATATTCAAATAATGTATCAAGGGATATCATAATCTTAGGTCTGGTAGTCACTCGAATTTAATAAAGTAAATTTGATAATAGATTTTGAGTTAGTTTTAGTTTTAGGTTTTAGTTTATTAATTTAAATTTTTCTTTTTAATTTTGATTGTTTAGATAAAGTTAAGGTGTGTTAATTTAGTAGTTAACAATAAGGATTAATTCAATTCTCTGTGGAATCGACACTCTACTCATCTTTATATTATCTTTGCGATACATGCACTTGTGTGAATAGAAAATCGAACAACAATAAGCTTAAAGTAAAACTACCAAGAGGGGAGGCGAATTGGTTGATATGTAAAACTTCTCCCTTTTTATAAAAAATCAGTTCAACTATGAAGGAATAAAATAATAAAACAGAGCATGAATTACATAAGTAAAGAGTAGCAAAGTAAGAAATGACTCAACAAGATTTTTATGAAGGTTTGACCTTTCAATGCCTTTCAATTCCTTGATAGCACAAGGGGTTTGAATTCACTATGAGCTTGCCTTTTAAACAACGTCAAGTGTAACCTTTACAACATGCCTTTTGCGAGATTGGGTGTAACCTCTACAACTTGCTTTTTGTAGTATCAAGTGTAGCCTCTACCTAAACACTACTTTTTCAAGTTAAAGTACAACCTTTACACAAGAATAAGCCTTTTAAAAGGTCAGCAAAACCCCTCTACCTTTTGCTTGGAGGTATAACTAATACAATAGTTGTCACGACTCGGAACTCCCATCGAGCCCGTGACAACCGCCACGACGTCCCGATAAGCACTCATTACCCCGAATGCCGATCGAAACCCCGCAAGGCTTAGCATTAACTTCCGCATCTCCCCGATGAGCGACAATTATTAAATCTCGCATTTCAAGAAATCATAATTTGTTTCCAACTCAAAACAATAAAATATTATTTCTGGCTCACAGGGGCATTTTTGTCATTTTTCTTCGATAATATCGAAACTCGCCAAAAACATTGTGTAAAAGCTAAATATGTTCATACATATTTTAAATTAGATAACGAAAATATAAAATTACTTTTACAATGACACGTGGGCCCCCAACTAACCAATAAGATGCGAGTCTGTGAACCTATAATTTTGACAATGCAAGGCTAACTGAAGTCCAAGATGCAATTGGCTATCTACCGGCTATCTCGAACCTGAAATGTGTGGAATTGAGGGTGGTGAGATTATAAAATCCCAG
>NC_030854.1:25724398-25742926 GCF_000208745.1 Theobroma cacao | reverse complement strand
GAAATGCATGGAAATGATAAATCTTAAGCTAAGCTTGAAAAATCATACCTTTAAACACTTGATTCCTTGAAAAATCACACTTTTTCTTTGAATTTTCTCACTCTAGGGTTTGTTCTTATTTCTCTCTCTCTCCTGCTGGTTTTGGCTGACCCTCCCAATGAAGAATTCTGGAATTTTCAAGCCTTTTAATAGGCTTAATAAAATATTATTATTTTATTTACCTTTTGAATATTTTATTATTTTATTTTTTTCTAGCCATCTTTTTGACTTTCTTTTTCTACCACTCAATCCTCTTCACTTATCCATGTCTTCCATGAAATTTCTAGACTTTTCCAAAGTTTTGGTGGAGCAAATTTTTAAAAATTACACTTTTACCCCCGTAAAGTGAAAAATTACATTTTTACCCCAAAAACTGAAAATTTACCCATAGACATATTTTTCATCCCTTATACTCATACCATTCTCCAATTTGTCAAATGTGATCTAAATTCTCTCAAAATCTCAAATTTTATCCGCGGGTGGAAAAATTATAATTTTACCCCTAGATAGTGAAAATTTCGATTTGACTCCAAATTGATCCTCGAACTCCTAATTACCATTTTGAGTCATCCCTGAACTGTGAAACTCTTAATTTCACCTTAAAATTCCTATTTGAACTAGTTCGAGGCTTAATCGACTTAATAATACCATTAGGGGCAATATCGTCTTTTAACGATTTCTCAAACTTCCTAAATATACAAACATTCTATCGAGCATGTGAATGACATTATAATTATTTTACAAAGCAGGGTTTGACAATAGTAGATTCAAGTGAACCACAAACTAAATACTTCTAAAAAGAGAACGAAGTTTAGGTTCAAAAATATGAGAGTTTTCACAAAAATAAGGATAATCAATGAAGGTCTATGCTAAAAAAGGATTAACTAAAGAATAAAAATGAGAACTTTAGGCTCTTTGTTTGCTTAAAAGGAGGAACTTTTCTACTCTTAGTTGTTGCTCTTATTTTTTCGCTCTTTTCCTCTTCATAGATGATTCAAAATCTTTCAAAATCTTCTTTTTTCCTTACTTTAATGTCTTTAAGATATATATTTATAGCCTTTGAGATTTTTTGCCCATCAGAGGAAGTTTTGAATAATTTCTTATGCGTTGAAGCCAGCTTGCACAATTATGTCGCTTTTGTGGAATCGATTCTTTGTTGTTGAATTGTTGGTTCTTCACAAAGTTTTTAGCTTTTTATCTCTAAAAAATCAATTCTTTTACTTCAAGGTGTCAGTTTTTCTACAAATGGGGGTCAAGGTGACACCTTTGTAATCCTAGAGAATCGGTTCTTTTACTTCAAGGTGTCAGTTTTTCGTTATGGACAAGCACCAAAATTTGAATTCAAGCTTGAATTTTGCCACTCCACTTTTGTCCAATTGTGCCATGCCTTTCTCGATCACCAAGTTTCTAAGTTGTACTTTTGTAGCTTTAAGAATCGACTTTTTCTCCTTATAGAATCAAATCTTTCTTCTTTGCTTTTCTCCATTTGCATTATGTCTCTCTAAAATAGATTCTTTGTCTCTGAGGTGTTGATTCTTCACAATTTTTGAAGCTCCTATCTTCCAAGAATTGACTTCTCCTTGTCTTAAAATTGATTCTTCACTGTTGATCTTTGCTCAAGAATTGACTTCTTATTCTCTAAAATCGATTCTTCTTATAATTAAAGAAATATATTTCGCTTCCTTTTTATCTAAGAATCAAGTCTTTTTTTTTTTGAAAACTTGATTCTTAAGCTGGCACAATTAATTTTGAAAACAAGAAACTTTTGAGAAAATTAAGAGCATGATCATCTATATTAAAAATATGTTTAAACAATTAAAGCATTTCAATATATTTTTCTATTAAGTTCAGCTTTAACGATCCTTTGAGATCTTTCCTAAAACTCAAAAATATTTTTCACTTTCAAAACTCATTAAGTTCAATCAATTTTGTCATGTCAAACCATGAGTAAAGCTAACAATCTCTCTTTTTTTTTTTATATGACAAAATTAAGAGTTAAATTTGCTCATTAAAGAAAAAATCCTCTTGAAAATAAGCTCAATATTTCCAAGTACTTTGCTCAAGTAAAACTCCCTCTAAATTTGTGCTTTTCCAAAAAGATTTGCATTTAAGTTTGTAAGCATTTTGAAATACCATTTTGAAATATCCAGCCAACATGAATGAAAATTTAAGCGCAAATTTAGTCATTATATTTCTCCCCATTTTTGTTATATCAAAAAGGAAAAGAAAATGGAGTATAGGAACAAAGGAGGAAAAACTTATAAAAAGATAGAGCATTTATAGCACATGTTTAATATAATTATCCATTAACATTTAAGAATAATACCATAAAGGCATTCATAGCTAGTAAGTTCAATCAATCATTAATCAACACAAGGAGATATTAACACAAAGTAATATAATCAAAAAGATATTTCATTAATTAAAAAGAATACCAGGTGTCAATCTCTTTATAATTAGATTTATGCAAAAGAATATATGCAAGTGCTAACTCATATGCCTACTAGTCAAAATTAGTATCATATTCTGAACTATCAAGATTGAGAATTATGAAGGGCTTTCTTTTGTTTATCTTGTCATGAAGTCTCTTTTGGTTATAGGCCAGATTAATTTGATTTTGCACTAATTGCTTCATTTGTTTTTCTAGCTTGCTTATTGTTGCTTGCAGCTTCTTAATTGAGTGACAACTGTAATCAAAGACATTTTATAACTGAAAGACTAACTTTGAAATCGCATTCTTAATCTTTTGCTTAATTTTCTTTAGGTTTTGTTCAACCATCCTTGGTTATCAACCCTTGCACTTAGATATTTATATACACCCCGTCTAATAGGCATCATGCTAGGTTGACTAGATGTCTAGGAGTAGTCTATGGAGTGGTTATTGATGAAGTAACACCAATGGTTAGAGCATGTAGGGTTCTTAACATTTGTTGCTCTCTTTCTTGAGCTCCATCCTTTTTAACCCAACCATTATGTTCAGCATTGTACTCATATCCCATTTCCCTAAGGATATTCTTATTCAAGAACTTAATCTTGTTCTGCATTATAGGCTTATCGGTGCTGGTGTGTATTTTCAACTTATCAAATAATTCACTAATAGCCATACCATAAACCAAGTTGTTTCTTACTCCTCGAACCAATTATGTCAAACCCTGCTTTGTAAAATAATTATAATGTCATTCACATGCTCGATAGAATGTTTGTATATTTAGGAAGTTCGAGAAATCGTTAAAAGACGATATTGCCCATAATGGTATCATTAAGTCGATTAAGCCTCGAACTAGTTCAAATAGGAATTTTAAGGTGAAATTAAGAGTTTCACAGTTCAAGGATGACTCAAAATGGTAATTTGGAGTTCGAGGATCAATTCGGAGTCAAACCAGTATTTTCACTATTTAGGGGTAAAATCGTAATCTTTCCACCCGTGGACAAAATTGGAGATTTTGAAAGAATTTAGATCACATTTGAAAAATTGGAGAATGGTATGAGTAGAAGGGATGAAAAAAATGTCTATGGACAATTTTTGAATTTTTGGGGCAAAAATATAATTTTTTACTTTTACGGGGGCAAAAGTGTGATTTTTAAAAATTTACTCCACCAAAACTTTGGAAAAGTCTAGAAATTTCATGGAAGACATGGATAAGTGAAAAGGATTGAGTGGTAGAGAAAGAAAGTCAAAAAGATGGCTAGAAAAAAATAAAATAATAAAATATTTAAAAGGTAAATAAAATAATAATATTTTATTAAGCCTATTAAAAGGCTTGAAAATTCCAGAATTCTTCATTGGGATGGTCAGCCAAAACCAGCAGGAGAGAGAGAGAAATAAGAACAAACCCTAGAGTGAGAAAATTCAAAGAAAAAGTGTGATTTTTCAAGGAATCAAGTGTTTAAAGGTATGATTTTTCAAGCTTAGCTTAAGATTTATCATTTCCATGCATTTCTCATCATTTTCCATGGTTGAATCATGTGATTTGAGGATGAATTCAATTCTGGAAAAATGGGTTAGGAGAGAGAAACTTGTTAGATTAATTTGATTTTAAGTTATGTTAGTGTTTTAAGTTAGTTTAGCATATTTAGGAACAAAACAACAAGAAAAGAATTTATTTTCCTCCATTACCATTATTGGCTGAATTTTCTAGGGGAATATTGGCTGATGATCTTGATGTTTATTTGAGGAATTATGATGAATAATGATGAATTATGAGTCTAGAAAAATAATGGAAATTTTTGGAGCAAAAATATGAATTTTTACCCATTAGGGGTATTTTCGTAATTTGCTATCAGGACTGATAATTTGCACCACACCGAGGGACATTAAGTCAATTTGGGTGCAATTGAGGTATAGAAACTGAAAAAAATTAATTTGAGATTAAATTGGACGCGTTAGTAATTTAATCGGGTAATAGGCCGAATTAAGTCAGCACCGCATTTAAGCGGTAGTCGGATAAGTTGCATGTCATATCATGCATATATACCGAGCCTGAATTGATTTTATAATGGTCAAGCATTGATGTGGTGAATTATGTATTGTACATTGTGGATAGGTGGTGAGCAAATTACACTGGTAAAAGTACCAAAATTGTGCTTGAAGACTGGGATTAGGAGTACATCGACTCCTAGAACTGTGAGTGGACAATTTATCGTCTTAAATATCTAGAGTAATTATACTTGTTTGATGCTTTTATTGAATGGTGAATTTAAATTATAAAATATTATGTTTTCCAATTAAAATGTTTTTTAATAAAAATGAGATTTATACTGGTTTTGAAATCAAATATTGTTTTGGGAAAATTGAGTATATGGAGACTGTGTTGAAATTTATGATTTTATATGTTATTGAAATTGGGGCTTATGACACTATGGTAGCATGATGGCTAAATTTTTGGGGTTGGCATGAAATATATGAACAATTTTGGATTGGTCTCGGTAGACTGGATTAAATTTTATTCGCCATATTATGCTACTGGAATTTTTATGGGTCTGGTGGTATATTAAACGGTCACTGCAGTGGTGGGGGTTTCCGTGGACTGCCTATGAGAGGGGCACGGTAACTCAATTATATACTTACCTCCGGGGGGAGATGTTGGGTGAAGTATCTCCTGAGGTATGATTTGAGTGCACCTCACGTTCGGGCCACCACGTGAGAGTGAGACTCAGCCAACGCCAAGGAACGGCTGTGTGTCAGATGTGAAAACATGTTTATGGGTATGGGTCATTGAACAGCCTTGGCGGTCTCAGTGGGATACCTTGACGAAGGTACCCGCGAGAATGATATTGGCAGGGGCCAAGTTTAAAAAAATTCATAAGTCGGGGAAATTTTGATGAAAAGAAATTATTTGGTATAGATTGAAACGAATTTTGTGTTATGAACATTATTGAGATATAACGTTTTTATATTGTCTCCATCTACTCGGCTTTAGATGCTTTTGATGGTAATTGTTTACTCACTGGGATTATTTAATCTCACCCCTCTTCCTATCCATTTTTCAGGCTCAGGACAGTTTGTTGATAGTTGATTAAGACGAGAATTAATCTCGGAGTTGCATCATAGGAAGTAAGGGTTCGTAGCTCTACACCTTCTTGGTTAGTTGGGGGCCCACGTGTCACTGTAAACGAAATTTCATACTTTAATTATCTTTATTACTATATGAATAAATTTATTTTACTCTTACGCTACAAAAGTTATTTTAGGAAGACTTTGAAAATATTGTGTTTTAAGAAAATAGAATATTTTATTTAATGTTTTTATTATATTCAAATAGCTATAATTTTACTTTAAACGAATGTTTTAGACTTCAAAATTTAATTTAAATCATGAAATATGTGTTTCCACTTACATATTACATTTTTTCGGATTTCGAAATTTCAAAAAAAAAATGACGAAAATGCCCCAGTGAGCTAGAAAATAATATTTTTATTGTTTTGAGTTGGAAACAACTTATGATTTCTTGAAATGCGAGATTTAATAACTGTCGCTCACCGGGGAGATGCGGAAGTTGATGCTAAGCCTTGCGGGGTTTCGATCGGCATTCGGGGTAATGAGTGCTTATCGGGACGTCGCGGCGGTTGTCACGGGCTCGATGGGAGTTCCGGGTCGTGACAATTAGATTGGTATCAGAGCATGGTTTAAAGATCAAAGATTTTGATTTTAAAGCTTTGGATTTCAAAGTTTTTGATTTTAAAGTTGTTTTAAGAAATCCACACTGACACTGCGTGGCCCAAGTTAAGTTAAGTTAAGTAAGTCAAGTTAAGTTAGGTTATATCGAGTTAGTTGCATATAGAATTTAAAGTCATCTAAGTCTATTCCATTTCTTATTGTAGAGTACCATGCCTCCTCGACGTGGGCGTCCACCTCTCTATAGGTCAGTAGGGAGGGGAAGAGGCCGTGCTAGACTTAGTCAGCCAGATCCCGTGGAAAGGGAGTCTGCTGCACCTACTTTTCGAGCAGCACCTGCTGTTGAGCCTACTGAGATTCCTCCACCTCCTCCACCACCTACTGCTACTCCTGGTGTTCATGCCATGTCTCTTGAGGCAGTCCAGGCATTAGCAGCTTTTCTTAATGTCATTATGGGCCAAGCTCAAGCTGGTCGAGTCCCTCATACTGTTCCCCCAGCAGTATCTCCAGTGCCACCACCACCACCTCTTGTTCCACCACCAGTGCCAGATGTCTCCATTTCCAAAAAGCTTAAGGAAGCTAGGCAGCTGGGTTGCACTTCTTTTGTTGGTGATTTGGATGCAACCGCAGCTAAAGATTGGATTACTCAGGTAACGGAGACATTTGTGGATATGAAATTGGATGATGATATGAAGTTAATGGTGGCCACAAGATTACTAGAGAAGAGGGCTCGTACATGGTGGAGCTCGGTAAAATCACGTTCCATTACTTCGTTGACTTGGATAGACTTCCTACAAGAATTCGACGGTCAATACTACACCTACTTTCATCAAAAAGAGAAGAAGAGAGAATTCCTAAGTTTACAACAAGGGAATTTAACCATAGAAGAGTACGAGGCTCGTTTTAACGAGCTGATGTCATATGTGCCAGACCTGGTGAAGTCTGAGCAAGATCAAGCTAGTTATTTTGAAGAAGGGCTCCGTAACGAGATCAGAGAGAGGATGACTGTGACAGGCCGGGAGCCTCATAAAGAAGTTGTACAGATGGCTTTAAGGGCCGAAAAACTCACGAATGAAAATCGGAGAATGCGAGCTGAGTTTGCAAAGAGGAGAAACCCGAATGTATCCTCTAGTCAACTGCCCAAAAGAGGTAAGGACACATTTGCTTCTGAGAGTACTGTTTCTGTTCCGGTGATATCTCCTCGACCCCCACTTTCACAGTTACAGCAGAGACCTCCGAGATTTAGCAGGTCTGGGATGAGTAGTACTTCCGAGAAGAGTTTTGGAGGTTTAAATAAATGCGAAAAATGTGGGAGATATCATGTTGGGGAGTGTTGGGGCATAAGATGCTTTCATTGTGACCAGCCGGGCCACATTAGGAGTGACTGCCCACAGTTAGGACGGGCTACAGTAGCTGCTCCATCCCCACTAACTCATACGGATATGCAGAGGAGAGATTCCTCTGGAGTACACCCGAGGCAGGGGGTAACTGTACGATCTGAAATGGGTAGCAACACCCCAGCACAACCACCTTTGAGGCCATTGACTCGTTCTTCAACAAGAGTTTTCGCTGTAACGGAAGATGAAGCACGAGTCCGATCTGGAGAAAGTGAGTGAAAAGTTAGACGAAGGTGTAAAATAGTGATAGGGGATGTAAATACCAAGTGATGGACGTGTAAATAAAGGTTTCAAGAATAATATAGTAAATGAGTTCATATGGAATATGGTTGTAAGAATTTCTTACTATATTGTGGAAATTAGAACTCAAAAATACTTGAGGTATACAAAGTTCAAATGAACTTAAATCTTAAGCAATAAATTGATGTCGAAATACAAGAAGGATACAAAGCAATATAGAGGCACGAAAGATGATTAAGGACAAAGGGATGACTCTGAGGAATTATGATACTGCATCGTATGCGATGATTAAATCAAGATAGATCTTGGATGCATAAATGGGATTATAAAGCATATACACATATGTGGGGTTGATATTGTGATTAACTAAAATAAAGAATGATTTTTAGTGAATTAAGATTCCCTATAAAGGAGATAACAGGAGAAGTTGAGCATCGAATAAAAGATAATACCCCGCCTTTTCTTTGAGTTAATAAGTGAAATTTTGAGGACAAAATTTTATTTTAAGGGGGGTAGTGTTGTCAAACCCTGCTTTGTAAAATAATTATAATATCATTCACATGCTCGATAGAATGTTTGTATATTTAGGAAGTTCGAGAAATCGTTAAAAGACGATATTGCCCCTAATGGTATCATTAAGTCGATTAAGCCTCGAACTAGTTCAAATAGGAATTTTAAGGTGAAATTAAGAGTTTCACAGTTCAGGGATGACTCAAAATGGTAATTAGGAGTTCGAGGATCAATTCGGAGTCAAATCGGAATTTTCACTATATAGGGGTAAAATTGTAATTTTTCCATCTGCGGACAAAATTTGAGATTTTGAGAGAATTTAGATCACATTTGACAAATTGGAGAATGATATGAGTATAAGGGATAAAAAATATGTCTATGGGCAATTTTTCAGTTTTTGGGGCAAAAATGTAATTTTTGATTTTTACGGGGGCAAAAGTGTAAATATCAAAAATTACTTCACCAAGACTTTGGATAAGTTTGAGAATTTTATCTAAGTTATGGATATTTTAAGGAATAATGTGTGGTGGAGATTTAAAGCTTAAAAGATAAGAATTTAAAAAATGGACCAATAATGTAGTGACATGTGGCAAGTTTAGATTATTATATTATTTAACTATAAAAATCAGCCCACACCACCATTTTCTCTTCATTATGGCCGGCCATAGCAAGAAAACAAAGGGGAAAAGAAAAACAAAAACCTAGGGGGAGAAATTCAAGGAAAAATTGGTGAAAATTCAAGGAAACAAGTGACCAAAGGTAAAATTTCTTGATTTTGACTTGTGCTTTACCTTTCCCATGCATTTCCCATCATTTTCCATGGTTGAATCATGTGATTTGAGGATGAATTCAATTCTGGAAAAATGGGTTAGGAGAGAGAAACTTGTTAGATTAATTTGATTTTAAGTTATGTTAGTGTTTTAAGTTAGTTTAGCATATTTAGGAACAAAACAACAAGAAAAGAATTTATTTTCCTCCATTACCATTATTGGCTGAATTTTCTAGGGGAATATTGGCTGATGATCTTGATGTTTATTTGAGGAATTATGATGAATAATGATGAATTATGAGTCTAGAAAAATAATGGAAATTTTTGGAGCAAAAATATGAATTTTTACCCATTAGGGGTATTTTCGTAATTTGCTATCAGGACTGATAATTTGCACCACACCGAGGGACATTAAGTCAATTTGGGTGCAATTGAGGTATAGAAACTGAAAAAAATTAATTTGAGATTAAATTGGACGCGTTAGTAATTTAATCGGGTAATAGGCCGAATTAGGTCAGCACCGCATTTAAGCGGTAGTCGGATAAGTTGCATGTCATATCATGCATATATACCGAGCCTGAATTGATTTTATAATGGTCAAGCATTGATGTGGTGAATTATGTATTGTACATTGTGGATAGGTGGTGAGCAAATTACACTGGTAAAAGTACCAAAATTGTGCTTGAAGACTGGGATTAGGAGTACATCGACTCCTAGAACTGTGAGTGGACAATTTATCGTCTTAAATATCTAGAGTAATTATACTTGTTTGATGCTTTTATTGAATGGTGAATTTAAATTATAAAATATTATGTTTTCCAATTAAAATGTTTTTTAATAAAAATGAGATTTATACTGGTTTTGAAATCAAATATTGTTTTGGGAAAATTGAGTATATGGAGACTGTGTTGAAATTTATGATTTTATATGTTATTGAAATTGGGGCTTATGACACTATGGTAGCATGATGGCTAAATTTTTGGGGTTGGCATGAAATATATGAACAATTTTGGATTGGTCTCGGTAGACTGGATTACATTTTATTCGCCATATTATGCTACTGGAATTTTTATGGGTCTGGTGGTATATTAAACGGTCACTGCAGTGGTGGGGGTTTCCGTGGACTGCCTATGAGAGGGGCACGGTAACTCAATTATATACTTACCTCCGGGGGGAGATGTTGGGTGAAGTATCTCCTGAGGTATGATTTGAGTGCACCTCACGTTCGGGCCACCACGTGAGAGTGAGACTCAGCCAACGCCAAGGAACGGCTGTGTGTCAGATGTGAAAACATGTTTATGGGTATGGGTCATTGAACAGCCTTGGCGGTCTCAGTGGGATACCTTGACGAAGGTACCCGCGAGAATGATATTGGCAGGGGCCAAGTTTAAAAAAATTCATAAGTCGGGGAAATTTTGATGAAAAGAAATTATTTGGTATAGATTGAAACGAATTTTGTGTTATGAACATTATTGAGATATAACGTTTTTATATTGTCTCCATCTACTCGGCTTTAGATGCTTTTGATGGTAATTGTTTACTCACTGGGATTATTTAATCTCACCCCTCTTCCTATCCATTTTTCAGGCTCAGGACAGTTTGTTGATAGTTGATTAAGACGAGAATTAATCTCGGAGTTGCATCATAGGAAGTAAGGGTTCGTAGCTCTACACCTTCTTGGTTAGTTGGGGGCCCACGTGTCACTGTAAACGAAATTTCATACTTTAATTATCTTTATTACTATATGAATAAATTTATTTTACTCTTACGCTACAAAAGTTATTTTAGGAAGACTTTGAAAATATTGTGTTTTAAGAAAATAGAATATTTTATTTAATGTTTTTATTATATTCAAATAGCTATAATTTTACTTTAAACGAATGTTTTAGACTTCAAAATTTAATTTAAATCATGAAATATGTGTTTCCACTTACATATTACATTTTTTGGATTTCAAAATTTAAAAAAAAAATGACGAAAATGCCAGTGAGCAAGAAAATAATATTTTATTGTTTTGAGTTGGAAACAACTTATGATTTCTTGAAATGCGAGATTAATAATTGTCGCTCACCGAGGAGATGCGGAAGTTGATGCTAAGGCTTGCGGGGTTTCGATCGGCATTCGGGGTATCGAGTGCCTATCGGAAGTCGTGGCGGTTGTCACGGGCCCGATTGGGAGTTCCCGGGTCGTGACAAATTATCTCATATCTCTGAAAATGAATTGAGCAAGATTAGTGGGTGTTTTTTTGATGTGGTACATGAACTACATTTCCTTTAAAGTTACCAAAGCATGCTTTGATCCAAAAGATCTTATGTTGTAGGCAACAATTAGATGTAAAATTCTATCATTTAGACTCAACCTTGAAGCGCTATTAGGAAATTTTGTTGTTGTGATTGCCCTACAAAGAATTTTTCATTTAACTCCTCTTCAGATATAGCAGTTTCTTCACCTTTAAAGGTTATTGTATTTCTGCTTAAGGGTTTTAGCCTTAGCATTTTTTCAAGTAGTGAAGCTGTGAAGGCATATGATTCTTTGGCCAATGAAGTGAAGAATGAGTCATCATGACTAACAATATCATCATCATCATCTTCTTCATAATCTGTTGTTCCATTTGAATAAAATATTCTTACCAGATCTTCATAAACACCTCTTCTTAGGTTTAGATAATTGTACCAACCCATTTCTCTCAAATTTTGAATATAGGGAAATTCTAACTTACTCTTCAGCCATTCTAAGTTAGTAATCTTTCCATGAAATACTTTCCTTGTTGCATAATGATCATTGCATATTTTCCTTTCAACTGTAGTAGAAAAGTGTATGTTGAGAGCATAGATTTTCTCTTTTCTTTGTTTCTTTGGTGAAGTGGCAAGAGCTTTTCCTCTATCTTCTCTTGACCTTTTCGGAGCAATTTTCTTTCAAGGTTTGAGCGAAGAATTGAGATTTTGAGAAAAAAGGGGTGTTGATTCTTTTGTACAAAGAATCGATTTTACTATTGGATAATTTGTATTTCCAAATAGCTCAACTGAAATTTAAAAAGATTTGAAGTCGAAAAGCTTTTAGGAACATTTTAATCTTTTTATTCTTATAAATCTTCTATTTGAAAGAGAGAAATTTTTTTGAGAGAGATGGGTGTCATAATGTGATGAGTCTTAGAACTCAACAATTTGACTTAAAAAGGAATCGCCATCAATCTTTTTTTGTCTAGGCGCGATTGACAACCCAAGTGAATGTACTTTTTTTATGAGGTCCTAAACTTGACTTAGGCTCATTAAAAAATAATAGGTTCTAGTCTACGAAACAGATTAGGTTTGGAAGTCCTTTATGTGTGAGGAAAGTATTAACACCCCTACAATGCCCATTTAATTGGTATCCTATCAATTATGTGTCCTTTTAAGCCTTATTAAATCTAGTTCAACACTTAATTCTATTTCTTTCCTATTTTTATTTTATTAGGTTTTCAAAATAAATAAAAATTCTTGATATTGAACATTTTTTAAATTCTCCCAAACGCTCATGGTAAAATTTTGGAAAATACTCTCATTTCTTATCATCAAAAACACATGAAGTCAACATTCTCTTTCTTATTTTTGATGATGACAAAATACTCCTAGATCAAGAACGTAATGTCTATGTTCAATATAAATGCTTCAAGTCTTTATGCATAATAAGTTGGTCCTCTTTAGTTAAGGAATCTAATTTTCTTTAAAGATTTGCAATAAAATATTTATAGCATCCACAGTAGTTAAACAAGATATACAATATTCATAGTAGCTAAGCAAGATATGTTGAATATCCATAATAACTAGCACATAATATTCAACAAAACCATAACTAAACATCACACACAAAAATTAAACATAAAGGCCTACCAAACTCTATTTAACTTAGTCTTCCTTCTCTTATTTTTTGTTACCATTAAAAGCGATATCCAAAACTTCCCTTTAATGAGTGCATTTAAATTTTTCTTTGATCTTTAAATTAGACTTTAATGAATCGGAATCATAAGCACTCATACACCTAAGTGATACAAACTTATAGATATAGTTCAATAACTTCAAGAGTCAAGCTTTTAACTATGTAAGAACAAATGTATGATTGTTAAATAATTTCAAGAACTTGTCAAGGATCACTCAAATAATGTTCAAGCAAATTTAATCATTTTGTCATAATCAAAACAATAATAATTCTAAAGCTAATAGTTTTTTCTTGCTTTTTCATCTTGTTGTTGGGTTGATCTTCTCTTTTGTTGTTCTCTTCTTGTGGATGAATGTTTCTGTTTCTATAATTTTTTTTTTTTGGTTTTGCTGGTATTGGCTTTCTTAACTAGTTTCCTTTTGAACCTTTGTTTCTTTTATTTCAATCTATCAATAATATGACCCTTGCTATTAAAAAAAATTATAATCTATACTACCATATTAAAAGGAAGCTTCAAAAGAGCTTCCACGTTAGCCCACGTCTATCGCACCATGTTTGCATGCCACTTGGTCTGGTTGGGGTTGAATGAGGCTAAGTTTAGAGACTTAAAATGATGGCTTCATTCTGCATTTCCAAAGGGGCCGAGTTGAAGGATTGAGTGCGTTTAGTAGGTGGCTCTTCAATGTCCAAAATAGTCTTCAATCTAAATATGTTTCGGTTATTTCGATGATTTTTTAACTAGCTTTCCATCCTTCCAACATGCTTTCATGGATCCATTGGTTATTTGAAGAAAGCTTTCACCATTCTTTATTTCATATAATGGCAAACACTATGCGATTTTACATCGGTGTTTTATGAGTGATTTTTATGATTTTTTGACAACTATACTATGCTTGATTGTTTATTCATTGGGAAGTGAAGCCTTACATGTGTGGCTTCGAATCGATTGTCTGATTTTTATTGGTGCTCGATGCCCTATTATTTTTAATGTCTTTCATCTATTTATTTCTTCGGTGTTATTGACTCGGGTGGGATTGTATATTTTCTCCATAAATTGCTTCTATCATATTTTACTTGTAGTTTTTTCATTTTTGCTCCTTCCTTTCTTTCTTCCTGTTTGGTTTGGTTTTCGAGTGGGTTGGATTTTGTTTTGATCATTTTTTATTTGGGGTTTTTCATTTTTTTTACTGGTTTCAAATTATTTGTTAGTTTTGTATGTAATTTTCATTGTTTAGTTTTTCCTATTTGGTTTTGGCTTTGAGTGCGTTATATTTTCTTTCGACTTATTTTGTATTAGGATTTTTGATTTTTTGGTTGGTTTTAGATTTAAATTGACTATTTTGGTTTTTCTCTAAGTTTAATTTATTTGTACTAGGTGTTTTGATTATAGACTTAGAGTTGATTTTTTTACACTTTATTGCAATGCAAATTTCTTGTTGTTTTGTGGGTTTATTTTTATTTGTTTTATTGTGGCTTTTTATTCAATTTTGGGTTTTTCCTTGCTCTTTATAATATGGCTAAATTGTTTGATATTACTTACTCTTTTCATTTTCATTTTGGATTTGATTTAGGCTTTCAAAATGAGCTATTAGTATATTTGTATTCAGAACATTTAAAGGGTTATTTATTAGATTCAGATGGAGGAAGTTTTTATGGTTTGTGGTGAGATTTTATGATTTGTTGGGATTTAGGTATTTGTTATTTGAGATTTATTGATTTGTTATTGCATTTGTTGAAATGATTTTTTTAATTTTATCAATTTAGTTTCATTTTAGTTAAACATTATTAGATATTATTTTGATAAGCTTTTCCTTTGAGGATTGTCCTTTGTTTTGTCTTGAATGTGCTTTTTTATTCTGTTTTTTTTCTTACTTTCTATTATCTTTTAATTTGGAGCAATGTTGCTAGAGATTTATAAGAGGACATTTGCAAAATGCACATATTTTCAATTGATTTTATTATGTTTTGGTAATTTACTTTCACTTGATTGTTTTATAATGTAATCCTGCATGCAGTTATATCATTTCTTCTGCATGTTATCTCAGTCTATTTGAATATTATATATAGTCAAACTATCTTCTTTCTTTTTCACTAAACATTTATATGTGTGTGTTTGTGTATATATAAATATATATTACTTTATTTTCATATGCTAATTTTTCTAACTTTGGTAGCATTATGTATTATTACCCAAATTTGTTATTTAGTGTCTGTCCCTGGATTATTTTCATGTGTTCTTTTCTTGATGTTTACTATATGTATTTTTTGCAGATTGTTTTGGAGTAGGATATGTTGTCTATCAATCAACAAAAAAGAAGAGTTATTTGTCATTGTAAAGTTCATAACTTGATTTTATTATTGATTCTTATATGTTTATCAATTTCAGTTTTGTGTACTTTATTTAGAAATGTGGGTATTTATGATTTATTTTTGCAGAATAGGCGTTCTTTGCAATTGTAATGTATCATAACTTAGTCGATTTTAATTTTATGTTTTTTCTTATGTTTAAAAATTACATATGTTCTTATGAAATGAAAAGTGTTCCATATCTATCACGTTTGATTATTTTGTTGGCTTAAAGCAACAATGTTTGGTATTTTTGTTGATGGTCTAATTTCGACAAGAACGAAATCCTTCTCACTATTAAGGGAAGGATTGGTTGTCGAACAAAATGGACAAGCTGTAGTACAACCTTTTGTTCTTTTAGCAATGAGAAGGATGTTTTCTCTAGTCGAAATTTAAACCATCCAATGACAATGCAATCATTGTTAACTCAGTACAACTAGATGAATGCTTTCCTAATTATTTTGCTACTATTTCTGTTACTGATATTTCATCCTTAATGTATGCTTACTGTTTTTTTTTAATCTTGGCATTTTTTGTCATAATGTTTTGTAAAACACTAGGTTTTTAGTATGTATACTGTTTTTGTTCTTTGTAATTTTTGACAATTTTATGCTATTATATGTACTTTTTTAAATAAAATATCACATTTTTTTTTGTTTTAAAGTTTTGTAAGTCATATTTGTTTATTATTTTAAATAATGTTTTCTTTTGTTATTTTACCTTTAGATTTTTCTTGTTGCTTGGTATTTGTGATGAATTCATGTCAGCATTTCTTTTTCTATTGTCTTAGAGCAGCAATGTTTTGTATAGCTATTAATAGTTGAATTTTGTTTAGAAAAAAAATCTTTCTCACTATTAAATGAAGAATTTGGTTGTCAAACAATATTAATGAACTTTAGTACAACCTTATCTTCCTTTAGCTATGAGAAGGATGTTTACTCTTCACAAAATTTGACCATTCCATGATAATGCAAACATTGTTAACTCAATACAATTAGATAATGTTTTTTTACTGTTATTTAACATTTATTGTTCTTGTCAAATTTGCTCAACATGTCATAAATATGTTAGAAACTATCTTTCAAAAATTAATTTTAATTTTTTTATTAAAAATATTACTGGTTGACATTGCTTTTAGTTAATTCCATGAAATCTTCTTTGGAGATCATTTTGAAGCTCAATCTTTAGAGCTTGAATCAAGAAGAAACCAGATTGCAATCGTTTATTGTAAAGTGTTTCAACTTTTTTCTCTTATTTGTTGAAGTATATTTATTTAATTTATTCTCCTATTGGTTGGTGCTTTTATTTAAATTAGCTTTTATTTTTTTCTTAGAATTTTTAGTTTAGATATTCTAATGGATCAACTTAATCAATGGAAATAAAATAGGCTTAATAGAATGCAAAAATTGAAAGCTAAAATATCTACCTTCTAAAAAAATCTTATTAGTCCCATGTATTAGTAAATACAAGTAGACATAAGAACAAATCTAACAACAAAATTATATTGAATGTCATTGATGTGCCAATTGGAGGTCAAGCCATTGTACATTCCACTATTAATCTTCAAGGAGAAATACATCATAGAACATATAACAAATTTGTCACGACCCAGAACTCCCATCGGACCCGTGACAACCGCCGCGACATCTCTATAGACACTCATTATCCCGAATATCGATCGAAACCCCGCAAGCCTTAGCATCAACTTTCGCATCTCCTCGGTGAGCGACAGTTATTAAATCTCGCATTTCAAGAAATCATAAGTCGTTTTCAAATCAAAACGATAAAATATTATTTTCTGGCTCACAGGGGCATTTTCGTCATTTTTCTTCAAAAATATCAAAACCCGTCAAAAACATGGTGTAAAAGATAAATATGTTCATACATACTTTAAATCAGATAACTAAAGTATAAAATTTCTTTTACAATGACACGTGGGCCCCTATCTGACCAAGAGGGTGTAGGGCTACGAACCCTTACTTTCTAGGATGCAACTCCGAGATTAATTCTGATCTTACTCAACTATCAACAAACTGTCTTGAGCCTAGAAAATGGATAGGAAGAGAGGTGAGATTATGATTACATAATCCCAGTGAGTAAACAAACACCATCTAAATGATCTAAAGGCGAGTAAAGAGAAATAATTAAAAATAATTCATTTCAGCAAATTTTTCACAACACGAATATTCATTTCAACCAAATAATCAATATGGCTCGTAAATTTCTCAAAACTTGGCTCATGCCAAATCCTGTACTTGGGGACACTTGGACCAAGGATATCCAACCGAGTCTGCCTTGTTTTTATTTTGACAACATAGACATTCCTTGGCGTTCGCTGAGTCTCACTCTCACGCGGTGGTCCACGTGAAGTGCACTCAAAAAGCCCACCTCAGGAGATACCCTACGCGCCTCTACGATCGATGTGAGAATATAAAAGAGTTTACCGTGCCCTATTAATAGGCTGGCCCACGAAACCCCGCCACTGCAGTAGCTAATCTTTTATCGACCACCTGATTTATAAAATATTTTTACTGCATGACATGGCAATTTATCGCAACCTAGCCTCTCAAGGCTGAATACACAGTACAAATAATTCTAACACCAAAATCAGTTTAGCCATTCATGCTCATTTATTGTCATAAGCCATTCAATTTAAAACCATAAATTTATAACACAAGCAGGTAGTCTCCAATTACTCTATTTTCAAAACCAGTATTTGATTTTCTAAAAAATTTATAAAATCATTTTATAAAATCACAATTTCTCCTAAAACATAGCAATTTACCATTTAAATCCATTTTCCATAAAATCAAATAATTATATAAAACTACTCTAGATAATTAAGACGATAATAAGTTTACTCATAGTTTTCGAAAACTAAATTCTGGTACTCCAACTATTACTCCTCGAGTGCGATTTCTTTACCCTTGCCAAAGGATTCGCCACCTTGACAAATTGCACAATTAAGAGGTTTACTACTTTGGTACTAAACCAAAATACACTAATTTATACTACTAATGCATGATATGAAGTGCAAAATGTCTAAATTTTGCCTAAACGCGATGTTAGCCTATTTTTGTCTTTTACCCGATAAATCGATATATGCATCCGTTTAAACTCCAAATTAATTTTTTTCAGTTTCTATACCTCAATTGCACCCAAATTGACTTAATGTTCCTCATTGTGGTGTAAATTAT
>NC_030854.1:25720446-25723617 GCF_000208745.1 Theobroma cacao | reverse complement strand
GGGGTGCTAAAATTACCGTTTTGCCCCTAGAGTGGTAAAAGTATCATTTCGCCCCTATATTCCAATTTATACCGAAATTAAATTTTTTTTTCACTTCTAAACCGCAAATCATGCTCCAATAAATCAAATGGGGCCAAAAAATCTTTTCTCAAAATTTTCATTTTGTCTCCAAGTGGCAAATGACCATTTTACCCCTAGATAGTGAAAATTTCGGTTTGACTTCAAATTGATCCTCGAACCCCGAATTACCATTTTGAGTCATCCCTGAACTGTGAAACTCTTAATTTCACCTTAAAATTCCTATTTGAACTAGTTCGAGGCTTAATCGACTTAATGGTACCATTAGGGGCAATATCATCTTTTAACGATTCCTCGAACTTCCTAAACATGCAAACATTCTATTGAGCATGTAAATGACGTCGTAATTATTTTATAGAACAAGGTTTGACAAAATTGCTCCATATTTTGTTTAACAAACAATAACAATAAAAAAACAAATTTTGATTTTATATATTGTTCCTCAACCAATTGCAATGAACACTCTGGAAACAATGTTTCAAACCTCGACCTTGATTTCTATTAGCACTATTACTAGCAAAATATTCCAAATAGTAATTTATCATAAATAGAAAAAGCTACTCAAACAACTACCGTCATACATTTACGTAAGTCAAATTATTAATACTAACATAAGTACCTCAAATCATTTTAATCTATTCTATCAATATTATTATTAACACAACTTTACTTTTATTTTTGATTCATTTAATAGGAAAGTGCTACATAGTTTTTTACTTCGAATGACCAACTTATGTTTGCCCTTTGTTGCACTTACATGTGGTATCAAGAAAGAACTAACATATCCAAAAGGAGTAAAAACCTAACTTTTAGTCTTTGTTGCCAAGAAGGTATAATTAAAATACCACCTTTTAGGCTAACATCTACATTTCTAAATGATTTACTAAATAACAATACAAATTAAAGAAAACTAAAATTCAAGGATAACATAAGATTTTATAACAGTATGTTTCAATTTACATTATTAGGTAGTAAAATTGATAACACAATAAACAATAGAGCATGACCTTATATTTTTAAAATTAATGGACAAAATCATCATAAGATAGGTTCCCTTTGTCCAACAGTTGGAAACAGACCAAAATTGGCACAACTATATGTATAGGACATAAAAAAATGAAATCTTTGATAATTTAGAAAATTTCTCTTCAGACACAATAACCACTACTGATAGATGGATAGTAGAAGGTTTAATGAAAATGCTTGATGAAAATAATCAAATAGTTAAAGTAATTAGATTAGCTAGGGATAGATATACAATGACATATTATGCACCTCTTCGATTAAGAATAATAGCAGCACGTGACAATGATAATCCAAACTATAAACTCCCAACTACTTCTGAAATTGCAGCTTTAATAGTAAGCGATTTAAGAGAATATGATGGCTATTGGGATATAATAGTAAGTCATATTACTGAAAGGTTTAAACGAATAAGTGAACTCCATCCATTTTTCATGACCATGCAATACCCCCTTTTTTTCCCTTATGGTGAAGATGGTTACATTCCTAATATAAATTATGTTAACTCCCTAGTAAGAAAAAAACCCAAGAGACATAATGTAACAATGCAAGAATATTATGCTTATATAATCTAACAACGAACAATAGTTAAAAACATATTACTAAGAGAGGATAAACTTTTTCAACAATTTATAATGGATGCATTTGCAATTATAGAAAAAGAAAGACTAATACACATAAGAAATAATTAAGAAAAATTTAAGAGCTAAACTATATATAGGTCTAAAAAAGGCATTTGCAAGAGGTGATTACAACGCAAACACTATAGGTAAACGTGTAATATTACTTGCTAGCTTTACTAGTAGTCTTGGATGCTTACTATAAAATTACCAAGATGCTATAGCCATCTGTAGACACTATGTTTGTACAGACCTTTTCATTACATTCACATGAAATGCATAATGGAAATAAATTAAAAGTGCACCAAGTTTGATCGCACATCACAAATCAGAAGATAAACTAGATATAACTTCAAGAGTTTTTAAAGTAAAACTTTTGTATTTGATAGGTGATTTAATGAAGAACTAACATTTCAGTCTTACCATAGTTGGTAAGTCGATAAAACAAATCAAATATTTTAAGTTTTATAGAAAACAAAATACTTTTTAGGATCACAAAGTTTATGTTATCTTAATACTAATACACCTTTTTCAACTATTTAACATTTAGTGACTTATACCATTGAATTTCAAAAACGAGAATTACCTTATGTCCATATACTTCTATGGCTGCACCATGACCATAAATTTCTATTACCAAAAGATATAGATAGGACCTGTCACGACCCGGAACTCCCATCAAGCCCGTTACAACTGTCGCGATGTCTTGATCGACATTCATTACCCGACATGCCAATCGAAACCCCGCAAGGCTTTAATATCAGCTTCTCATTTTCCCTGTGGGTAACTGTTTCCAAATACCACATTCTAAAAGATTTTAAAACTATTTCCAACTTAAACAAATAAAATAATAATTTTTATCTCACAGGGGTATTTTGGTCATTTATCCCAAAAATCTCAAAATCATCTAAAAATATAGTATGTAAGTGGAAAACACATATTTCATAATCAAAAATAATTTTGGATGTCTAAAACATTCGTTTAAAATGGTATTATGACTGTTAGAATAAAATAAAAGTATTAAATAAAATATTCAATTTTCACACAAAACAATATTTTAATAACACTGCATGTCACGACCCGGAACTCCCAATCGAGCCCGTGACAACCGTCGCGAGGCCTCGACAAATATTCTTCACCCCGAATGCCGATTGAAACCCCGCAAGGCTTAGCATCAACTTCCTCATCTCCCCGGTGAGCAACAGTTATTAAATCTCGCATTTCAAAAAAATCATAAGTCATTTTCAAATAAGAACAATAAAATATTATTTTCTGGCTCACAGGGGTATTTTCGTAATTTTTCGTCAAAAATCTCAAAACTTGCTAAAAATGTAGTAGGTAAGCAGAAAATATATATTTAATGATTTAAAAACAATTAAGTATCTAAAACGTTCATTTGAAAGCAAATTGTTGACAACTAGTACTATTCAAAAATAATAAATAAAATATT
>NC_030854.1:25690442-25700483 GCF_000208745.1 Theobroma cacao | reverse complement strand
TCTAGCTTATTTTTGCTATATTTCAATATAACTTAACTAAAATCACTTAATTCAATTAAAATCAACCAAAACTCAAGCTCAAAACTCATCCATGGAGGTTTGGCCAGCATGGGTGTCCATACCCACTTTCTAATTTTGCATGGAAATGAGAAAAAAATGCATGGGTAGTGAAAATCACAAGGAAAATCAATGAAATTTACATTTTCAATGCTTAATTTCTTGATTTCTCTTGATTTTTTCCAAATTTTCAGGTATGGTTCTTATTTGTTTTTTTCCCCCTTTTCTCCCCTGGTTTGGACAGCTGAAGAAGATGAGAATTCTGGAATTTTTACCTTTTTAAAGGCTAAAATAATATAATTTTATTTTATTTATTTTTTTAATGTTTTATTAATTCCTTAAATTCTAGCCATCCATTTGTTTCCAAATTTTCACCATACACTTGTCCCACATATCCATAGCTTAGATAAAATTCTCAGACTTATCCAAAGTCTTGGTGGAGTAATTTTTGAAATTTACACTTTTACCCCCGTAAAAGTCAAAAATTACATTTTTACCCCAAAAACTGAAAAATTGCCCATAGACATATTTTTCATCCCTTATACTCATACCATTCTCCAATAAGTCAAATGGGGCCAAAAAAATTCTTTTCTAAAAATTTCCATTGTGTCCTTGGGTGGCAAATGACCATTTTGTCCCTAGACAGTAAAAATTTCGTTTTGACTCCAAATTGATCCTCGAACTCCAAATCACCATATTAAACCATTCTAGGACTTTAATATTCTTAATTTCATTTTAAATTCTCTATTTGATCTAGTTCGAGGCTTAAATTAACTTAATTGTATCATTTGGTACATTGTCGTCTTTTAACGATTTTTCTTTCGGGGTTTTCCAAGTATGCAAGCATATTGTCAATCATATGAATGACATGAAAAGTATTTTATAAGGTCGGGCTTGACAGGATCATATCAGCTAAATTGTTGTGCAAACATGTAGATTCAATACCATACCAAGCTATGACAGAGTTTTTGATCCATGGACCGTGTGGTGTCTCGCACCCAAATTCTCCCAACTTGACTAAAGGGGAAGTGATCAACCCAATTGTTATATTTGCTAATACCACAGTAAAAAAATGTATGAGTATAAATATCATATATAAAACATTGAATTATTATTTGCTAAACAAACTTGTAATTATATCTCTTTTTTTAAGCACTCTCTACCTTGCCTCCTACTCAACCACTAGAGTTTATATAAACCAGAACATACCAGAAACAACAGCATTTAAACAAAGGCAATATTCATATTTAAATTGTTCTACACTATCTTAAAAATAGAATAACACATGACTATAATAATTACTGCAAGTATGAAAAGAAACCTTTCAATGTATAAATAATTGATATATAAAAAGATATGCATAAACTAGTTGCAACCATCACTGAAGCAAAACCATCAAACCATCATGGAAATCTTGGCAGCTGATCTAGCTATAGTGCAGGTTAGTAACACAAATTACAAACCAAAATTTTAAAAAATTTATCTTACAAAATTAAACTAATAACAACTGCCCCACCTAGCATACTAGGTTCAAACTTAGCCACAATAACTAATGTAGACTCAACCAATGGCCGGTACTACAATTCATGCAATAAATGTGAAACAGCCTTGCGATTTTGTTCTAGAAAATACTGGTGTTCACGACATGAAGAGAAAACACTGATATTACGTAAGTAAATCATAACTTATTCACTTAACAAAAAACTTACTTTCATATGACCTGTTAGTTTGCTATTTGGCTGCTTTTTTTACATCCCTTCACAATTCTATATACTATTTTGTTACATTTTGGTTGCACCGTCAAGTTTAACCTATCACCTTGCCTTTTGGTTGCCTTTTCAATTGCTTTTTCATTTAGAACTATCACCTGTAAATGTGATACTTGGCTGGCCTTTTTCACATCCTTTTACATCTTTATACACTATTTTATTACATTTTGACTACACTTTCAACCTGTCACTCTACTTTATGATCATCTTTTTTGGATGCTTTATCATTTTTGAACTAATATGGTATTTGGTTGGTAGTTTTACATCCCTTCACAATTCTGTACACTGTTTTGTTACATTTTGGTTGTACTATTAAGTACAATATGTCACTTTGCTTTGTGCATGCCTTTTTTTTAATGCTTTATCAATTCGAACTATTACGTGTTAATGTGGTATTTGGCTGACTTTTTGACACACCTTCACAATTCTATACACTTTTCTTATTTTTTAATTGCACCTTCACATTTAACCTATTACTCTGCTTAGTGGTAACCTTTTTTGAATGCTTTATATATATCATCAACTAATTCTATTATGTTTTAGCAATTTACTTCCATTTGACTCTTTTATCATGTAATCTTGCATCAACTCATATAATCTGTTTACATATCTTTATGTCATAATTTTATACTATTCTAGATATTCCATACAATTCACTGCGGAAGATCAAACTAGGCAGATAGATTTGGTAGCATTTGGCAAACCACAGAAAAGTTAATGAGAGCTACAATTACACAACTTCCTACCCTCAACACTATCAACCAAGGTACACATCCAGGACTTATAAAAGCTTAAGTACAACAAACAAGAACATTCATTATAGGCCTTACCTCATGGGCTGTCAAAGCAAACCTTGCCAATTACAAGATGTTCAACTATAATGAAATAAGAGGCTATGTTTTCCTAACCTTAACTACTAGCATTGCATCTGGATCAAAAACCCCTCCAACTGTTGCACCAATAACACCTTCAAACACACTTTCAGTAACACCTTCACCATCCATAGAAAAAAGGTGCCAACCAAGTCCACAGTCACTAGTAAACATTAAAGTGATCAAAGAACTTTTCTTATAAACCACACCACAAAAACATACCAGCACAAGCTGAGAAGTCGAGTCTTTAACCAAAAAGTACAAAACTAGGTAATAAATATACATCCTTAATTTTATATCATTTCTACACTAATATTAGTGACTTCAATTTTAAAAATGCAAAGCACACTATAAAGCAAATCAATGACATTGCCAAAACTCTAACCAATCTTTTAACCCAGTTTTACAACCAATCTAGCAAGTAACATCAAATTGCCAAGATAATACTACAATGCCTTACTTTTTTGGTGCAACAAGGTGCCATGTTCTATACAGAAACGATTAAAACATGAATTTCGTATGTACTTTAAATACTAACAACGCACAACAGAACATCCTTATTTTGTAAATGTTTATGTAGACCATAGCATCTTAAAAAATATCTTGATAGATCAATTTTGTATCTAAGTTAGAAATGATTGTAAGCAATCATAAACACTACCAATGTACATAAACAAAATCTTGATTTTGTATATGCTTATACATCTTCTATAATATGCCGAAAACATTTTCAAAAATATATTTTCTCTATAAGCTAATTCATAATAATTATCTAACATCAAAACATACTTTTTTCTTCAATTTACCACTACAAAACACCTTTCACATAAAAAACTTTAAACAAAATATACAAAAAAAAAAAAACACCAATGCATTATGCACGGGTCCTATTCTAATTAAAGTAAATAAGATAGGAAATTGCTTACGACTTTCTAATGTGAAAAAAAAAGGAAATTTGGCAAAATGTGGGAGAAAATTTCGAAGAAAATCTAATAACATGGGTGCAATTTGGTGTGCATACAAGACATGTGAGCTCAAGATGGAAAGAACAAATATTGGTGGGATATATGCTAGATGGGCAATGACTAATAGTCAAAAAATTTTGCTTCATTATGAGTTGACTGTATAGAAGGTTGACTAATTCGCCTGTTGACAATTTGTGGAGCATTAGCCTCTATTATTCGAGGTCAAAAATACTCCTCGCTTAACCAAAGAATTAATACAGAATTTTGCATAGTGTTTCCAAAGACCAAAATTGTGTCTCTAATTGTTATAATTATTGAGGATGATTATAATATTTTAGATATGGCATATTTATTTGAGTTGACTTGGTTTTGTGATACACTTGATGGAATCAACAATGTGACTTACTCAAAATTAACTTGTTACCTTCAATTTTCGTATTAAATCTCAAGTCAAATTAAATATATATTTCTATAAGCTTAACTCGATTCAACATGACTGCTTGATTACCCTCAAATTATCATTGATGAGCTTCAGAAATTTTTGAAAAAATAATATTTAGTTGCTATTCATACATATAGAATAATTAGAAGTATATATATATGAAAAATAATTTTGCTCCCTTGGCCTTAAAAGCAACTAGTAATTTAACTAAGTATTGAATGGTACAAAATGATAGTAATGGCTTTTTCTTAAAAAGTTCAAAACCAAGTTGGCATTAAGAATTAATAAAAGTGAAAAATGACCATTAACTCAAAATAAAACTTATATCAATTTGAATGAACTTGAATTTTTTACTTTGTACAGGAATACACACCTTAAGAAAACCCTTTTACGTTAAACTTGGACAATATAGAATTAATGTATGAAATGGGCAAAGATGTTCCAAATCCTAGACTTCGATCTTATTCTTATAAGGAAAAGGCAGAGGATTCAAGTTGTCAACCTTAGCTTGTTTTCTCACCCTTTTTTTCATTGAAACACAATTGTGATGTCAAGCTTCCAAAGGCAAAAGCACAATAATACTACAAGTACATATAACTAAAAGTAATATTGTCATTCAAATAAACAACATATATGAATGTATCTAAAAACAACCACAATCAAGCCCACAAAAACAACAAACAAGCATTAAAACATCTTAAGTAGGAGTTCTACAACAGTAAATAACTTAAGTAGTGAAGCCAAGTAAAAGATGAAAGCAACAAAGACCATGATCGTATGACCATATTAGAAGAGACTTAAATACTTGTAAAGAACAATGTAATTTACATTTGAACAAAATTTAAAAATCGCTCTCAAATATAAAGTGTTTTTGAAAATAACCATCTCGATAATTTTAATTATTTTTAGTTAAGAGAAAAGATTTTATGATAAAATTACCCTTAATAAGACTTTCTCATATTTAAACGCATGTGTTATAAAATTTTGCTACATGCTATGTTGAAAAAAATGTTGTTACATACCATGTTGAAAAAATATTCTTACACGCCATATTGAAAAAATTTTGTAACAAGCCATGTTGAAAAATGTTATTGTTGTTACACGCCATGTTCAAAAAAGTTTTGCTACACGTAATATTGAAAAAAGGTTGTTACACACTACATTGAAAAAATGTTGTTGTTATATGCCATGTTAAAAAAAAAATTTACTACACATCATTTTAACTATTTTTATCCAAGAGATAAAGCTACCCTTAATGAAACCTTCTCATATTCAAGCGCACAACAACATTGCATGCCAATTATATTACCTGACAAGATTTTTTCTCTACCTTTTTATTTTCCTAAACCCTAAACTCTAGGTATTTTACATGCCAGTTATATTACATGATGATTTGATTCATTCCTCATTCCCAAAGCTAGTAAAGTGTTCGAACAAGTTCAGAGCAAAGTAAGTCAATCAATGTTGAATTTTTTGTTGTGTTTTTTAGTGGGTTTGTTGTTTGAATGCCATATTGCTTGACAATGTAGTTAAATGGAGTGGGTTTTGATGTTGAATGCTAATTTTTATGATTATGTTGTTAAATGGCATATGATATTGTTTAAAGTTGTTGATTTTGTTAAATGTTGATTTTGCTACTTCATCATGAGTTTGGAAACAACATTGTTGATTGCTTGGCTAAAAAGGGGGTCTCGTTGTTTGAATTTTTTTTTAGTCTCGTTGTTTGTTCAAATTGCATCTTTGTGCCTCTCCTATTGTTGAGTTTTTTTAGTTATTCCCGATTTGTGTTATTGGTTGTTTTTAGCAAGGTATTTTCTTACTATTTTGTTTTTGTTTTATGGCTAGGTTGGTTCTTTCTGTTGTGATTTCTCATTCTATGGTTGGCTCATTTTGTTGACCCTCTTTGCCATTTTTACTGTACTCTAGTTGTTTTTGTACAGAGACTCATTCTTTCCTTGTTTGTTTAATAATATCTTTATGTTTCAAAAAAAAATTCGCAGAAATGTTAGACGCCATGCCCATTTGGGTCAAATGTTGTTAAAATGGTGTCTAACATATGAAGACAATATGGGCATAGTGTAACAACATTTAATTTGTTTTGCATAGCATGTAATAGTATTACTACTCATGGCGTGTAGCGTACATATGCATTACTATTTTTTGTTGCAAATGGTTTTCATAAAGTACGAGAACCTTGAAGCTTTGCTTATTGCTCTAGGCCTTCCATGTCGCCATGGACACTTAATGTACGTGGTCGCACCTGCAATCATAAGCAGCACATTCTGCTAGATAGGGGAGTACAATGTAGTGAAGGATACATGCTTCGGGATGTTGTTGAATGTATATCCCTTGGGCTTCTTCTGCATTCGTTTCTTGCACAACATCATGCTGCGCAAAATCAGTGAACCCGATGCAATGGAGCATGAGTTTTGGTTTGCCATAGGTAAGACTAAGGCATGCTTCTCCAAGCGTGAGTTCTGGCTTGCGACAAGACTGAAGTTCAACCTTATGATGGATGTTTCCATTGGCCAGAGGTAACTAAGTATTGAGGAATAATCTTTGTACAACCTCATTGAGATGAAATAATCCAACATCTTTGTAAAATCGTTCAAGATCCTCATAAGGGTGTTGTTCATAGTGAAATGATTAGGTATGAAGGTGAATATGGTTTTATTTGTTGGACCATGTTATAGTGTTATTTGAAGATGTCTACTTATTTCCATCAACAATAACTTGTTTTCTTCAGGGATTTGCTTATGGCTTTCTTTAACTCTGTCTCACATATTTGTTTAATTTTCCTTGTAAGCAAAAGGATTTTAGTTGCAAAGAGAAACTAGAATTATTGAAATACATTTTAAATTTGGATTTTAGCCTAGATACTCTTTGTAAACATCTAACACATGTAGTTAGGTAGAGCCACTGTCTTCGTCTACAAAACCCCGTACATTTTTAAGGTTTGTCATTTGTATTGAATAAGTCTTGTGTGTGTGATCGAGTTGTCTATAAGTTGAACATGCTTTCGGTGGTCATCGTCATTCAGGTGCTAACTGAGTTGAAGTTGGTGGCAAATTTGTGGATGGAATTGCAAACGGCATTAGGCAATTTTGCCTATGATGACTATACCTTTTGCATTGTAAACATTTTCGTGGTTGACTGCCTTCCCGGTCGATGGATATTTTTCCTCCTAAGCCTTCCACCTGACCTCACCAAGGTGGTGGCAAAATGAAATTTTTTTTCACACTAGAGGGATGTCCTAGTTATTATGATGCCCTACTAGCCAAAAGCGTAACCCTCCATCTAAGAGGTAGTCTTGTAGTAGTCTGAGCAAAGTTCAATAACTGCATGTTTGCACTTATTATGAAGATAATGAAATTATAGTGAAAGCGAATAAGAAACATGGATCTTTTTACCTTATTGCCTTAAGGTAGTAAATCAGTCTGAAACTCCCAACATGAACATGTTTTCGTGGATAGGTTTACCACTGCGTCCTTTCTCTCGTTTTTAATTTGAAACTCCACTTGATTGATAAGTTTAACTACAAAGTGATGTGCTTTATTGAATGGGTGTTTATAACTACTTGGTAATCCAAAGGCTGATGTCTTTGTTCACATTGATGACCTGCTCGTGTCGGTCTTGGAACTAATGCTAGAACATGTCTCTAACGCACTCGATTAAAATAGTGATTGGCATTTGCCTTGTACACTTTAGATACAAGTTAACACATTTCTCAATGTTGGATCTCATAAGAGGGGCATGGGCATCCACGTGAATTTGGTTCAGCTGGTTCATATGTTTTTTGAAATCGTATACGTTGTAGTAGTCTCGAGCAAGGATGAAAATCGCTACAAAGTCATTGCACTTGAACTTGTTTTTTAATTTTTTTTACAAGTGGTAACTGCATAACCCATGGTGCACGTCTCGATACGTGTTTCTAACCCTCTTCTTAATGCTAAGATGCTGATTAAAAATGAACATTGTGTTCTTAGGACAACCAATTGCACGACGCAATTCTATAAGAAACCACATCCACGACTCTTCATCCTTAATATGGCCAATGTCAAATGCAACCTGATATACGAACTTGTTTGTGTCTTTGCAGATAGCAACAAAGAGAACACCTTTGGACCTACCTTTCAAATATGGCCTTGATAGCAATTAAAGATCACATTACAACTTTGAACCCCCGAATACAAGCCTTGTATACCCATAAACAATATTTGAATTGTTGTGCCACATTAGTAGACATAGTTGTGACTGTACTAGGATTTTCATGTTTCAACAAATAGAAATACGAGGATAGGAGTTGAAATGACTCCTCTGAGGGATCGAAAACAAACGTCTTCGCATACTCCTTTGTTTGTTAGGCTTTACCATACAAACATTGTATTCCCCACTAAACCATCATCTTTGCTATTATGTCCTTATGTGTCAATGCTACTCTATTAGCTTGAAGCTTAGGAGACATAAGTTTACCAATGAACTTCACACTCGCTATTCGAAATTGAACTTGCAAACCATCAATAGTACATGTGTGTACCTTGTGGAACGTGCGAACTTGCGAATAATCTCTATCTAGTAACTTGCTTGCATGCACAACGAACTTGCATGCCTTGTCCTTGCAAGCAATCTTAAAACGAGCATGACATGACCTTTTAACTCTTTCCTCAAAGTGGTCTTTTAATGCTAACATGTTTAAAGCTCGTTTCAATTTGACCTTGGAAGAAAATATTTTTCCTTGATACAAGTGGTCATCAATTGATGTGGACTCCTCGGTGGTAACTGTTTGGAAAGAAAACATATCTGCACTCAGAATAAGCCATGGATGAGATATCCTTGCATTTACTGTCACGACCCGGAACTCCCATCGAGCCCGTGACAACCGCCGCAAAGCCTCAATAGACATTCTTCCCCCGAATGCCTTTCGAGACCTTGCAAGGCTTTTGTACCAGTTTTTCCATTTCTCTCTTTTTTTTTAATAATAAAATAAAATAAAAATATTAATTAAAATAATCTATTTTAATGTAAAACAATATATATATATATTTTTTTGAAACATCAAAAATTAATTTTCTGCACATAAAAACAAAATAAATTTATACATACTGTAATATAGAAAACTGGAGTATGCAATTTAAATTACAATGACATGTGGGCCCCCAAATAACTGAGAAGGTTTAAGTCTATAACGTTGCTTTCTAGGATGTAACTTCGAAATTTACTTCTCGATGTAATTGACAGTCTACTGCCTATTCTGAACTTGAAAAATATATAGGAAGAAGGGGTGAGATTATAAAATCTCAGTGAGTAGACAGACATCATCAAAATAATCTAAAGCCGAGTAATAGAAGACAATTAAAATAATTCATCCCAACCCATATAAATAATTGGATTTCATCCAATTACTCAACATGGCTTATGTACTTTTCAAAAACTTGGCGCTTGCCAAAAATCCATTCTCGGGGATACCCCACGAAGGCATCTTACCGAAACCGCCAAGGCTGTTTATTGTCACACACACAAACACATTTCACCTCTAACAACACAGCCGTTCCTTGACGTTGGCTGAGTCCCAGTTTAACGTGATGGCCAGCGTGAAGTGTACTCAAATCTTACCTCGGGAGTTATCCTACTCGCCTCTCCAATCGAGGTAAGCTCAATAATTGGGAACCGTACCCCTCTAATTAGGTTGGCCCATGGAACCCCCGTCACTGCAGTGCCCACTTTATAATCCACCAACCAATAAAATCACCATAGTATGACATGGCTCACTTAACACATTCAAGGCAAATCAAAGCAGTTCACATATTCTTTAAATCATAAAAATAACCAGTCATACCCACATTTATCATAAGCCATTTAATGTAAAATCATGGATAAACAACACAATCATAGTATAGGTCTCCAATTACTCTATTTTTGAAATCATTATTAAATTT
>NC_030854.1:25685243-25687342 GCF_000208745.1 Theobroma cacao | reverse complement strand
ACAAGTGGTCTCCAATTACTCTATTTTTCAAAATCATTATTCGATTTCAAGACAATTTATAAAATCCTTTCATGTAAATACATTTTGTTTGTAAAACACAAAGATTTACCATTTAAACTCCTTTTCATAAAATTTCACCAAAATCGAATAAAAACATACTGTAGATAATTAAAATGATAGTAAGGTTACTCACCTCACAATAGCGGGATTTCTACGTCGTTATTAATTCGTATACACATACAATTATTCCTAATTGCCCGTCACCTACTTCGTTCAACACGCTTTCCTAGCAACCATTTAAATTCAATACATTTAGTGCATCAATTCTACTTTTCTCTCTTTCATTCTATCATAAATCCACTCACCTAATTCACATCTTAATATATTTTTACTATAATTGATTGCATCCTTCGTTCACATAATTCTTTAGATTATTAACACCGGTAACTTATTTATGGTATTAAGTGCCTATTTCAATCTTCTAAATAACTTAAATTTACTTCATATCACCAACTAACCAATGCATAATTAAATAAAATAAGCTAGTGTAAAACCTGACCCTATAAACACATGTCATGACATACATGCACTGAGTAGCATGTTATTACGCTAGGAAAGTCCTAAGAATAGACGAAACCCGATATTGTACCTAATGATACACTTGAGTTAATTTAACCTCGAACTAGTTCAAATAGGAATCGTAGAATGAAATTTAATATTTTACAATCTAGGAATGACTAAAAATGATTGTTCTGAGTTCGAGTGTTCATTGGGGGTAAAATTGAAAATTTTGATGTTCAGGGGTAAAATCGTAATTTTGCCACCTGCGGATAAAATTTGAGATTTTGAGAGAATTTAGATCAAATTTGACAAATTGGGGAATGGTATGAGTATAAGGGATGAAAAATATGTCTATGGGCAATTTTTCAGTTTTTTGGGTAAAAATGTAATTTTTCACTTTTACGGAGGTAAAAGTGTAAATTTCAAAAATTACTCCACCAAGACTTTGGATAAGTCTGAGAATTTTATCTAAGCTATGGATATGTGGGACAAGTGTATGGTGAAATTTTGGAAACAAATGGATGAAATTTTAAAAATGGGCCAATGGGAAAGTGACACATGGCATTTTTTTAATGGTTTAATATTATTTTAATGAAAAGTCAGCCCATTTAAACCCCATATGAGGTGCTGGCCGGCCATAAGGAAAGAATAAAAGAGAAAATAGAGAGGAAAGGAAGAAAAGAGAAAAACAAAGAAAAACTTGAAAATTCAAAGGAGAAATCGCGTTTTTCGCCCATTTACGCGTCTAATGGTAAGATTTTTCGATTTTAACTTAATTTCTACATTTCCTATGCCTTTATTTCCATTAAGAATGCTTGAGGAGAGAGATCAAAAAGTGAACCAAGGGCTGGCCGAAATTCTAGGGGAGAGAATGTAAAACCTAACCCTATAAATACATGTCATGACATACATGCACTGAGTAACATGTTATTATGCTAGGAAAAGCACCTAAGAATAGACGAAACTCGATATTGTACCTAATGGTATACTTGAGTTGATTTAACCTCGAACTAGTTCAAATAGGAATTGTATGATGAAATTTAATATTTTATAGTCAAGGAATGACTAAAAATGATTGTTCGAAGTTCGAGGGTTCATTTGGGGTAAAATTAAAAATTTAGATGTTTAGGGGCAAAATCGTCATTTTGCCACCTAAGATAATAATTTGATCATGGAGTGAAATTTTTGACCAAGATTAACTATTTGGAGTATAATTTAATGATAGGAAGTAAAAAAGTTTAATTCTTGTGATTTCTGGAATGTAGAGGTAAAATCGTAATTTTACCACCCACGGACAAAATTTGAGATTTTGAGAGAATTTAGATCAAATTTGACAAATTGGAGAATGGTATGAGTATAAGGGATGAAAAATATGTCTATGGCCAATTCTTCAGTTTTTTGGGCAAAAATGTAATTTTTCACTTTTACGGGGGCAAAAGTGTAAATTTCAAAAATTACTCCACTGAGACTTTGGATAAGTCTGAGAATTTTATCTAAGCTATGGATATGTGGGACAAGTGTATGGTGAAAATTTGGAA
>NC_030854.1:25673566-25681789 GCF_000208745.1 Theobroma cacao | reverse complement strand
GGATTTTTGATGTTTTAGAAATAAATGTGACAAATAAAAATATATTGTGTTGATTATGAAATTGAGTAATTGGAGGCTACCAATTGTCTTGAAAAATATATTTTCTTATGAATGGCTTATGATATATGAGTATATGTGGCTATATTTTATAATTGCATTGGGAATAGAATGTAAGCTGTCTTTTACTATGCAGGCTAGATAATTAAATAAAAGCCACGTTATACTGTCAAAATTTTATTAAAATTAGTGGGTTTAGTCACTGCAGTGACGGGTTTCCATAGACTGCCTATTAGAGGGGCACGGTAAACCCAGTTTCATAGTTACTTCGATTGTAGAGGCGAGGAGGGTAACTCCCAAGGTAGTGTTAGAGCTCACCTCACGTCGAACCTCCACGTGAATGTGTAACTCGGCCAATGCCAAGGAACAGCTCGTTTTCAAAACTAGAATGTGTTTAACATGTAAATATCTTAACAACCTTGGCGGACTCGATTAGATGCCTCGGCCAAGGTATCCTTGAGGACTAGATTTTGGCTTGAGCCAAGGTTATAAGCCTTGACAACTGTTTTGGTAAATTACAAATGTTTTATGGTTTAAGAAAGAAATTGAAAACCTTATGAAATGGTTTGTCATTTGTTGTTTAAACTTGCCTCCATTTTACTCACCTTTAGATATTTATGATAATGTCTGTTTACTCATTGGGATTACAAAATCTCACCCACCTTCTTTCCAAACATTTCAAGCCTGTGGTAGCTTATAGATATCTGATTTTGTTGAGGATTCCAGTTGACATCTTTATCTCACAAACAGTAGGTTACTATCACCAATACTTTGTGTATTTTGGGCCACTTGTCATTGTAATTATTATTGTACATTATAACTTTGTAAATTATCGTATGTATGAATTTATTTTACTTCCAAGTTATAAAAGATTTCTTACACGTATTTCTATAAATATTGTTTTATATAAAAAAATTTATTTTAATCAATATTTTGAATAGTAATATTTGTCTATAAATCCTTTTAAAATATTTTTGTCTTTTGATTTACTTGAGCCAGAAACTACTGAAAATTGTTTAAAATGGAATGTTTAAAAACGATTTCTCACAGTTAACATTTTCAACATTTTCATTTTGAACTTGCTGCATTCATGGCTCACCACCCTTGTAAATGTCATCAACCCAATGACCATTAAGTGTAATCACAAGTTGCACATATGGGATGTCGTTGAAATGTAAAAAAAATAAGTGTTAAAATCAATTTATCAAAAAGTTGCTATACATCATGTTCTAAAATTTTACTATATGCCATGTTGAAAAAAATATTGTTACACGCCATGTTAAAAAAAAATTGTTACACGCTATGTTGAAAAAATATTGTTGTTACACGTCATGTTTAAAAAAATTTTACTACACGCCATTTTGAAAAAAATATTGTTACACGCCATGTTCAAAATAATTTTGCTACATGCCATTTTCAAAAACAGTTTGCTACATGCTATTTTCAAAAAAGAATTACTACAGGTCATGTTCAAAAATTTTGCTACATGCCATGTTTACAGTGTTGCTACTCACCTACAAGCTATGTACACAAAAATTTTGCTACACACCATATTCAAAAAAATGTTGCTACACATTATGTACAAAAACATATTGTTACACACCATGCCATGTTCAATAAATTTGTTACACGCCAATGTGCATTGCAATTGTTATATGTAGGCATGGCGTTAACAACTCTGGGTAGTGTTATTATTTATAGATTTCACTTATAGCTTTAACCCATTAACTTAAGTGTTTTGTGAATGTAAACTAAAAAATCCAAGAATATACCTTAATGTCATCTTTGCTCTTTGTTGGTAAAATTAGAGAGAGCTGAATGACAAGAGAAAGTTGAGAGAGATGCATGGTGAGAGAAAGTTGAAAGAGTTGAAAGAGCTGAAAAAGTAGAGAGAGCTGGATGGCGAAAGAGAGTTAAAAGAGTTGGATGGCGTTTGTTACATAGCATTTAATTTGTCTACATGGCGAGAGAGAAAAATCGAGACCATTTAATTTATATAAAATAGTTTTAAGGGCATTTTTATCAAGTCAATGACAAAAGTTAACAAAAACAGTTAACTTTATATTGAAAGCCACTTTTAAAATGGATTTATGAAATCGGCTATTGCTTTCAATTTCTTCTTTACACTTTGTCAAGGAGATTGATGAAAATAATTAATACCATCCTCTTTCTTTGCATGAAAATAATTAATACCATTACTTTTTAAGATCAATTTTATTATTTATCAGTACTTCATTCATTATTAATAAAAACATCTAATTTCAATTGTGATCATGATTTGGATGTTTCTTTGCCGTCTTTAACGTTAGTGACACCAGTCTTTGCATTTCATTTCTCCTCTCTTCTCTCGACATGTGTTTCAATAGATCTTTACAAATCTTTTCCGATATTTTATGAATCACTATAACTTTTGCTAGAGACCACATAAAATTATCTTAATATAATAGATTAGCATAAATCAATCATCATCTTCATATAAATAAATGAAAACAAGCAAATTTCTGTTTAATTCAACAACACTTAGTATTTTATTTTATTTTTCGTATTAACTCATTGACATCATCAATGGGAATTTTTTTTCCAAAGTGAATTATGAATAGCTGAAATGACTTTTGATTATTTTTATAGTGAACGTTGTTTTTGAAAAAAGTATTATCACATAATACAAGAAATCATTAGGTAGTGATGTATATAATTTATTAAGCTATGTCATTATGCCAAGATTCCCATTTCTATTTTTGATTCTCTATTTCTGTATAATGTTTTAATAATTTCCATAAAAAAGAATGCTTAATGGTTAATTTGTAAAGATCTATAATTAATGGAGTATTTAATTAAATTAAATATCTTAATTCTTGATTAAAAATAATATTATTATTATTTATATACATATATAATGGAAATCCAAAAGGAAAGACCGTTAGATAAAAACTGTTAAACTGAAATTAATTAGGAAGGAACCACGTTGTTGTATCAACCTAACAATATAGATTACCTTACATATGTAATAACCTCATTTAATAACTGTCACATTCAAAAAGTTCTGGTTAGGTAATTGCATAAAAATCTTATAAAATTGAAAAAAAAAAGACAAAGAAAATATAATAATTCTTATATAAAGTCTTTGTTTGTTTAACGGAAATAGATTTTTGGAAATTTTTTTGTGGAAGTGTTTTTTTCTTTGAAAATCTAATAATTTGTCTTTAGATGGCACATTTGAAAGCATTTTTTTTTTGTTGTTAAAATGATATTATGAAAAATATATTTCTCTTTTCTTAAGATTATCATCCATTATTTTTTATAAATGTTTGAATCATTTCTCGATTTGTGCGTGGACCATGCTAATTTTCTCTATATATAGTTCCAATTTTATCGGAGGTCCTCAAAGGGATTTTTTTTAATAAATTTTTAATATTGAAGAAAACTCATAAATTATCCAAATTAGGCTAAATGTTCAAATTAAGGTTAAACGTTTGGGTACTTTTTCAATTAAGGGCCCAAAGTTTCAATTATAACAATTAAGAGACAAACGTTTTCAATTCTTTGCAATTAATGACTAAGTTGACAAGTGGATGTAGCGCAGATCATATGCGATAGAAAATCATGTGAGTTGATAACATAACATCTTGGGAAATGTTATTGTTACTTTTTGTGAAAAAAATGTTGTTAACATCATGTTGAAAAATGTAGTGTTACATGCTATGTTCTAAAATTTAGTTGTTACACGTCATGTTGAAAATGTAGTTGGTACTCGTCATGTTAAAAAATTTAGTTGGTAGATATCATGTTAAAAAATACTTATTGAAGATTTAGTTGTTACACGTCATGTTAAAAATTCAGTTGTTACACATTATGTTGAAAAATATAATTGGTATACGTCATGTTTAAAATTTAGTTGTTACATGTCATGTTGAAAAATGTAATTGTTACATGTCATGTTGAAGATTTAGTTATTACAAACTATGTTAAAAAATATAATTGTTATACACCATGATGAAAAGGTTGTTACACATCTCGTCATAATTTGAATTGTTTTGACTTGATAGAAAAGATTTTTTGACAAAATTACCCTTTCATATCTTACGCAATAAGTCAGCATCCACTCATGCGCGTGTCTTACACGTGTAGATACATTTTATCTTAACCCTTAATTGTAAGTAATCAAAAACATTTGATCCTTAATTGTTATAATTAAAACGTTTAATCTTAAATTGAAAAAAACTCAAAAATTTTGATTCCAAATTAAGCATTTAGTCTTTCAAATCATAATAAAGCTCACAAATTTCTCATTATCAAAAATTATTTTCATGCTTCACTCCAAAAAAAATATTATTTTCATGCTAATTGAATTATTCATTTTTTATAATCATTTAGAATAAATTTTCATGATTTAAAAGCGACTTAAACAAAACCCATTCAATCCTTTTTTATTGACGCGGGAGTCACGGGTTAAGGTGAAAGGGAGAAAGAGTTTAGCCTTGGAAATTGTCTTTCTCTCCTTAATTTTGGATTTTCTTATTCATTTTTAGTTGATTTTATTACTGTTTTGACTTTAAAAGCGAAAAAAGAAAGAGAAAAATGATTTGAATTTTAGAAATCATTTTCCTGATCTAATTTGAATACATTTTTGTCCATGAAACTTCCTTTTGTCACTGATGAATCATCGCCCACTATAATTGGTTCCCAGACTTTTTACCAAACATTAAATCCACGCGGCGGAACTATCCAATGTGCAAAATTCTCACTACTTTTTTCGCAACTTGACAGCATAACCAAACAATGGCAATCCTGTAATAATGTACAAAATCACAAGTGCTTTGAGAAACTTTGGCTCTATAAATATTCTTGAACTAAACTCAAAACAAACGACACAAAAATCAAGTAAAAACTCTTTTGTACCAGAAAATTGTTCTAAACATGTCCGGTGGATACCCTCAACACCCTCCCGGCTACGGCTACGGCGCCCCTCCGGCTCAGCCCTACTCAGCCGCTCCATACACCGCCGGCGCCCCCCCGCCTCCTCAACCCTACGGTGTCCCATACGCCGCTGCACCGTACGGCGCACCTTCCGCTCCCTACGGTGCCCCTCCTGGGGAGAAGCCGCCAAAGGACAAGCAGCAGGCACACGGTGTTGGAGGCGCTCCTCCAGCTTACAGCGGAAGCTATCCTCCTGCAGGAGGTTACTCGAGCCCTTTCGCGGCTCTGCTACCGTCGGCGTTTCCGCCAGGGACAGATCCTAATGTCGTTGCTTGCTTTCAAATGGCCGATCAAGATGGGAGTGGGTTTATTGATGATAAGGAGTTGCAAAGAGCGCTTTCTTCATATAACCAAAGCTTCAGTTTGAGAACTGTTCATTTGCTCATGTATCTCTTCACTAATTCCAACTCCAGAAAGATCGGTCAGTTTCTTTTATTCTTACTTTTTTATTTAATTATTTTAACTAACGATTAATTTCACTGCTTTTCGGCCGTAATTGCAATTGAAATATCACGTTAATTTTCTATTGATTGAAAAATTAAGATAAAAATAAAATTTGAAAATTGTGAGATGAAAATCTCCAGATTTGGCCTTATTGTTGTAAAATGTTCTAATAGTAGTAATTAAAAAAGGAAAACTAATATAGATAAAAAAAATAACTAAGATTGAAATGTAGGTGTAGCGTAGGTTGAGATATATTTACACACATTTAATCTTTAAATAAATGCAAGTTCAAAGTCAATTCCAGTATTAGGTTTTTTATTCAATTAATCAATTCGTTTGTATCGTTACCGTGAAGTTCCTTCTCTTTCATCAAAACTTTTCAGCACGGGAAACATAGTGGTGGGGTCTAACGTGCGCCGGGGAAATGCCTCACTCTAACTTAGGCCCGTATTAGATTGGGTCTTTGCCCTATGCAAGGTCAGCGCCGGTGATTGAGTCGTGGCATAGTAGCAGGCGGCTTTAGGCCCACGCAACAAAATGACTTAAATGACTCTTTATGAGTGGTGTCATTATAAAGGGGGCACGTGGTGTGGGTCCTATAGAAAGATTTTTTGGATCCGCGTTGTCTATAAAGATGATGTGCTTGCAGGAGCATATCCGTAATTAGGCTTTTATGTGCTTTTTTTAATTTTCCTCTTTTGATGTTGGAATTGTTGAACCACCTCATATTATTCCTGCCGACTCAAATATATTATGCAGTGGGTTGGGTGATTTCACGTCACACGCTTCATTTTCAAATTGAGCAATGCTACTTATTGTCCGATTGTTCGCGAGTTTTATGTGGAATAATAACAATTTTGTTAGTATTTATTTTTCAAATTTTCGTAAGCAATATGATTTATGCATCTCTAACTTTTTTTTTTGAAAAAAATTCATAATGCAGGTCCTAAAGAGTTCACTGCAGTGTTCTACAGTCTTCAGAATTGGAGGGTAATTTCCATGAGCAAACTTTTTTTCTTTTTGCTTGAATCGATATATGGGTTTGTTCGACTAAAAGATTGGGTTTGTTGCAGGCCATTTTTGAGAAATTCGATAGGGACAGGAGTGGTAAAATCGATGCCAATGAATTGAGAGAGGCACTCCTGAGTCTAGGATTTTCTGTCTCTCCAGTGGTATTGGATTTGCTTGTATCCAAGTTTGATAAAACTGGGGGCAAAAACAAGGCCATTGAATATGACAACTTTATCGAGTATGGTTTCTATATATAATATGTTTCACATATAAATTATTATGCAGCATTTCATTTTTTATGTCTATAATGTCAACTAATCTGTTTTCTTCTCTCTAATCCTTCATGATGCAGGTGCTGCCTTACGGTTAAAGTAAGCTTACTTGCTATTTCCTCTACTTTTAACTTGAGACTATGGTTTTGGTTAATGGCAATTGAATTTGAATCATGGGTTTCTTTTTTGGTGTGTAGGGACTAACTGAGAAATTCAGGGAGAAGGACACTACGTACAGTGGTAATGCGACGTTTACATATGAAGCTTTCATGCTGACCGTTCTGCCATTCCTAATTGCTTAGGTGTTGATAAGGCTTTGCGTTTGTGGTGTAATTTCCTTAGTCTTCCAAGTCCTGCTTTAAGTTTACTTAAGAGTTTTCCTTGCTATGACAAAATAAAACGTAATCGTTTGAAGTACTTGTATCATCACTATTTTGAATTCAATGCCAAATATTATGCGGTTTTCATGTTCAATTTGTCTACACGCCATGTGAGTTTTAAGAATTTTGCACATAGAATGAATGCTTGCCATGTGCAAATTGAGAAGAAGTCAAACCCATTGTATTCTTTTTCTATGTGTCGTAACGTGCGGGTCCGGGAACCCGACCGCTAGACGTGAAAGTGAAAACTCACTAAAAAAAAAAAATTAAACTATGAGTCGCCACCAATCTTTTTTTTACTAAGTGCGATTGGTCACCTATTGACTCGATTCTAATCGATGAAAACTTAAATTAATTTTAAGCCCACCGAAAAGAACCTTAAATTGGTCTACAATTTTCTGGATCTAAGTTCGGGAGTACGGTTACGTCCGGGGAAGGATTAGCACCCCTCGGATGCCTGTTTCATGAACGGTACCATTTTTAGATTATCCTATTGGGCTTTAAATTTTTAATTTCACTAGATTTTTTTAATTATTATTTTTTATTTTATCTCCTATTTAACCTAAAATGGAATGCAAATGAGTGGCGAGATGAAATGCATGGCGTGAGATAAAAATGCCGGACAAATAACCTTTTATCGAGGATATTTTTCGAATCCGCCCATCATACTGGTGGGACTCGGGATATTCTCTCATCTAGGGAATTATCCGAGAAATTCGTCTTCGCAAATTCGACGAATAATTTCCGTCATCGGGGTCATCGTACGTTTTCTTTTTAAAATAATATTTTTGTGCATAATGAACCCAATTCAGGCAAAAGCCTTTTATTAAAGATGGTTCTCGAGCCTTTCCATCATACTGGTGAGACCCGAGGACATCTTTTCACCTAAGGAACTTTTCGAGAAATACCCGCCTTCGCAGGATCCCCGAAAGATCCCATCATCGGGGCTTAAACTCGAAAACAACAATATTTATATGCAATGATATGTATGATGCAATATATATATGCTATGCTAATGCAATTATCTATTTTTTTGTTATTATTAATTATTATTTTTATTATATTTTATTATCTATGTTTCC
>NC_030854.1:25650825-25673058 GCF_000208745.1 Theobroma cacao | reverse complement strand
GATCGATTATCCCATCATCGGCATTGTTTACTTGTCCTTAATGTCATGATATTTTTCTTAGGAGTTAATTCTCTAAGGTTGATTCTCTTACCTACCTTATTATAATTATTTTCATACTTGATACAATATTATTTTTATTCACTACATATATATATATATATATATATATATTTTAATGTACATAAATATTTCTCATGCCCCTATTTATATTCTTATTTATACATATTTATAATCCTCTAATTATATTATCTCCTTAAACCTGCAAATCATATCTAAAACTTTTAGAACATTGTGATAAAGTAATCTAATCTTAATCTTAAAGACATTCTCTAGAAAATTTTCTTTTTAGGACTTTGTAAAAAAAAATATTTCCGAATCAATCTTTTAGCATCAAGTTATGAAGCTTAGATTAAATACTGTGAGTTGAACTCAAACGAATCAAACCATAATACCCAAACAATTAAATAATCACAAATCCATTATGCAAAGAAATTAAATTTTCCTTACCTGATTAAGCTGAATGAGTCCCAACACAACTAGGCTGACCACGGCTGTTGCTAGACACACTGTTTAGCTTTGCACAGCCTTCCATGGGACACCAAACGACGTCGTTCGGCCCTGAGGAGAAAAGCTCTCTCTCTTTTTTTGCTTACTTTTCTTTCTTCTCGTCAAATACCCAAACCTGGCTCTCTTCCTTTTCCGTCGGTTGGTACCGCGACTCCGCCTCTCTCCTTCTCTATTCCTCTGCTCAGCTCTTCTTCCTCTTATGCCGGCAGGTACCGCGGCTCCGCCTCTCTCCTTCTCTATTCCTCCGCTCAGCTCTTCCTTCCCTCGCGCCAGCCGCCGCTCCTCTCTCATTTCCTCCGTTCGGTTCTCCTTCCTCTTGTGCCGGCAGGTACCGCGGCTCCGCCTCTCTCCTTCTCTATTCCTCTGCTCAGCTCTTCTTCCTCTTGTGCCGGCAGCAGATCCTTGGCGCCGATCTGCAGCTGATATTCACGTCGACGACGCAGGCCAGGGAACCCGATCTTCTCTCTAATTACCTGTGATAACCGACCCTTGCTCTCTCCTAAAAATCTAGATCTTCTCCTCAAAATCAAAAACCCACACTCTAAAGAATCAATTCCTATTTCTCTTATTTTTTGATTGATTTTTCAGTACTCATTGTGGATTTTCGGTTGTTAGGAAGCTTGATAAGGATTTTTTGATTGCTTGTTCTTGTGGTTCGGGCTTTTTGACTGCTAGAGATTAGGATTTCCTTTGATGATTTTTTTTTTCTGCAGGTTGTTGATTTTTCATCCCCTCCCCCGGATGCTACAATGCCCCCTCCCCTTTATACCCGATTTCTGGGCTCTGGAGGGGGCACGCTCCATTGCCTTGTCCCTGGGCATCAGGGGGCAATTTCCACTACCCTGCCAGACGCGAATTTTTCGCGTCTGGCAGGTGAGAGAGGTGCCTGGCTGGGTGCGTCCGCACCCTGCCAGTCGTACCTCTCTCCTTTCTTTTTTCATTTTTTCATCATTTTTCATTTTTTTTTAATTTTACTATATATATTTTTTAATTCATTCATCATTTTTTTTTGTTTATAATTTAGTGTCTACACTATTCTTTTATATTTGCAAACACGAATCAATCATCTAATTATTATTGTTAATATTCTTTCTTATCTACAAACAATCAAATTCTTGATTGATGGAAGACTCTGTTCGCATTAAGAATGCAGTGAAAGATGTTACCATCAAGCATGTTTTGGACCCGAAGCCGTTTTATTTCTTGGTAACAAATAAGTAAACCTGTTGTAATTGTAATTGGATATAGATAGATGTTTCACCTAATTATTGGATATCTATGGGCTTAGTTAATTTTGGTACAAGGTTAATATGTTATTATATTCTTGATCAGGTAATTGACAAAAGCAATTTGTGGAGATCGGTTCAATTTGTTGCTTGACACACGAGCATGGCATATAATATGGAAGTTTGATTGTATAAATGGGATTGGTGTTGGCTTTTTGCTTTTTAAAATGTTAAAACTTTTAAACGGAGAACTTGTTTGACTGAGATCAAAAATTTTTACGTGAAACAAATATTTTAATAACAGTATGATGATAATGGGTTATATTCTCTAGTTGTGTATTTCTGATAGAGGATGGATTTTCTCTAATTGTGCATTTTTCGTTAGTTTAGACAATCTATAAGTTTAAGTCTAAAATAATTCCAAAACAAATTATTACCTAATTTCAAGTTACACAAATTATTTAAACCCTAATCCATGATTGAGTGCTCTTTCCAGAAGACCCCTAATTCGACGATCTTAAATGATCAAACATGAAAGAAAGTTAGGATATATGGATCTGATTTAGAAGCTTACCAAAATGGAGACAAATGATAGTTCATAATAACCCTTTGAAAGTGTTACTTATGTTGAAGGTTAGTCTCTGATTCAATACTCTGCTTGGCATGAAGATATCAAATTTGGATTGAAGAAGAAGACCTCATCTGCTACTGACATAGCCTTTTGGTTATTTTAACTTTTTTTGCTATTTTGCTTCTTAATCAAGCAACATGTTAGCCTTTGCACAATTGCAGCAAAGGATAGCTGACAACCTTAATGGTGCTGCACCTTTTGTTAAGCTGCTTTTCTTTATTTTTAATATTTTATCTGTTGCTTTTATATTGTAAGCTAATATGGGACTTCACGGGTTAATACAAGAAAGCCTTCTTCATTTTCTTGGTTGAGTCTTTTTTACTAGTAATAAATGAGCCTTTTTTCTTGAGCAAAATCTTATCTACAACTTTCTTTATACTTTTTATGAATCTTTTCATGGTATCAGAGCTTGAAAAGAGTTCTTAGAGGACTACTTTGAGCATTACTTTCTAGAAAAATCAAACCTTTTTCCCTTTTATTCCTTCATCATTCTATTTTTTCTCACCTGCAAACAAAAATCTACAGAGTATGGCTTCTTCAACCTATATTGCCACCGCTTCACCAGTTTTTAATGGGGAAAACTATCCCATATGTGCTGTGAAAATAAAAACTTACCCGAAGGCTTTTGACCTTTGGGAAGTGGTTGAAGTTGGAAGAGAACCACCGGTTATGTGCCATGCCAACCCCACAATGGCTCAACCTAAACAACATAGTGAGGAGGTAGCTAAGCGATTCAAAGCTTTGTTGTGTATACATTCTGCTGTGATAGATTCAATCTTCACAAGGATCATGACTTTTGAAGCTCCTAAAGAGGCGTGGGACAAGCTGCAAGAAGAGTTCCATAGCAGTGATAGGACCAGACAAATGTAGGTATTGAATCTTTTGAGGGTTTTTGAAGGTTTGAAAATGAAGGATGAGGAAACCATTAAAGAGTTTTCAAATAAGGTTTTGAAGGTTGTGAACCAGTTGAGGCCTCTCGGTGAAAACTTGTCAGAGAAAAGAATCATTAACAAAGTCTTTGTGAGCTTGACAGAGAAATTTGAATAAAAAATTTCTTCTTTGGAGGACTCCAAGGACATATCAACATTGTCGTTGATTGAGCTAGTTAACGCCTTACAAGTTCAAGAACACAAAAGAACTTTAAGACAAGATAACCATATAGAGGAGGCACTAGTAGCTCGAGTCAAGGATAGAAGGAATAATGGCAACTACAAAAGAACTGGTGGTGAAAAGAAGGACAAAGAAAAGAAAAACAATGACAAGAATCAAGGTAAGGAAAAAAGGAAATTTCCTCTTTGTAGTTACTATAAAAAGAGAAACCACATAGAAAAATTTTACTGGTTCAAACCCAATGTGAAGTGTCGTAACTGTAATCAACAAGGTCATGTTGAAAAGGTGTGTAAGAACAAGGGTGCAAAGGTTGGAGAAAATGCTGCTTTAGAGGAGTAGAAAGGTGGAGCAGAAGAATTTCTTTTCATGGCAAGGAATCCAAAAAACTCTGCTAAGAAAGAAATATGGCTTATCGATAGTGCTTGTTCCAACCACATGACTAAAGATGAATCTCAATTTTTGGCACCAAACAGAAACTATAAGTCAACTGTGCAGATAGGGAATGGTGATTTACTATAGATTTGTGGAAAGGGAAAAATAGGTGTTAAAGCAGCTACAGGTATTAAGTCTACTCCCAATGTTTATTTTGTGCTAGATGCTAAACAAAATTTATTAAGCGTAGGTCAGTTAACTGAAGAAGGATTTATTGTATTGTTCAAAGACAAGGCTTGCCCTGTCTTTGATTCATCTGGAAATGATTTATTTACTGTTGGAATGAGAAACAAATGCTTCCCATTAAATTGGATGGAAGTTAAGTATCAAGCTTACTCATGTGTTTTTAATGATGCTAAGTTGTGGCATCGTAGACTTGGCCATGTTAAATATCCTTCACTAAAGAGAATGGGAGTTATGAATTATGTTACTGATTTACTTATGTTGCTTGAGAATGAACACTTGTGCAGTACATGTCTTCATGGAAAATAAAGCAAGACTCCCTTTCCAAACTACAACAATTCAAAGGCCATTGATCGACCGCAATTAGTCCACTCTGATGTAGGAGGGCCTATAAAGACGTCTTCATTAAGTGGCAGTAAGTTTTATGTGATCTTCATAGATGACTATAGTAGAATTTATTGGATTTATTTCTTGAAAAGTAAGTTTGAAGTTTGCAATTGTTTTCTAAGTTTGTGGCTTGGTTGAGAATCAAACTGATAAAAATATTAAGTCACTTAGGACAAATAATGGCTCAGAATATGTCTCTAACGAGTTCAAGAATTTTTTGTCGCTTAAAGGGATAAGGCATCAACTAACTATCCCTTATAGTCCCCAGCAAAATGGCATATATGAGAAAAAAAATCGAACTTTTTTGGAAATGACAAGATGTCTTCTCTTTGAGCAAAAATTGCGTAAAGTCTTTTGTGCAGAGGCTACAAATGCTGCAAATAATTTGTTGAATATTTTGCCAACCGGGGTGCTTGAAGATAAGAGTCCATATGAGGCCTAGTTTAACTCTAAGCCATCTGTTGCTCATTTGAGGGTGTTTGGGTGTATTGCCTACGCACAAATTCCTCAAGTCAAGAGAATTAAGCTTGATTCTAAATCATAACTATCAATTCATCTTTGGATATAATGATACCTTTAAGGGATATCCAATCTCGTACATTGTGCCAAGTACATCAAAGCCCCAATTATATTGGGATATGGTACTGTAGGACCAAGTATCTTTTCATCAGGTTCTTTAGAACAAAATGAGTCCTTTTAGGGATCAAGAGACCTTACAACCAAAAGGGTGCTTAATGGGTGAGCCTTGTCCATGTTAAAACGTTTAAGCAATCTCTCAATAGATGCTGACTAATGGACAAGTATTCTATTGGCTTTGTGTTCGAGCTCTAAATCAAGACAAAGCTTGGTTTTACCCAAATCTTTAACTTCAAACTCCTTTTTAAAATATTCAATAATTTTAGATAACTCTTTTGGAGTTCTAATCAAATTCATATCGTCGACATAAACCGCTATCAGAGCAAATCCAATTTTTGATTTCTTAATAAACATGCATAGGTAGATAAGATCATTTTTATACCTTTCCTTAATTAGGTACTTGCTTAAGCGTTTATACCACATGCGGTCGAATTACTTTAACTCGTACAAAGATCTTTATAGCTTTATTGAGAATAAGTTACGAGGAGTATATGCTTTAGGAATTTTAAATCCCTCAGGAATTTTCATATAAATAGTAGAGTCTAATAAACCATATAGATATGCCATCACGATGTCCATAAGACGTTTTTCCAGTTTCTCAGAAACTGCTAGGGTAATAAGAAAACCAAAGGCAATCATATCCATCACAAGTGAATATGTCTCATTATAATCAATCCTAAGTCTTTGAGAAAAGCCTTGGGCAACGAGTCAAGCCTTATGCCTCATTGTAGACACTAAAATCATAAACAAAAAAAAATGATGAATTAAAAATATATATATATAATAAAAAAAAGTAAAGAAGAAATGAAAATAGAGGGGAGAGAGGTACGACTGGCAAGGTGCGGACGCACCCTGCCAGGCACCTCCCTCACCCTGCCAGACGCGAAAAATTTGCGTCTGACAGGGTAGTGGAACGTGCCCCCTAATGCCCAGGAACAAGGCAGTGGAGCGTGCCCCCTCAAGAGCCTAGGAACCGGGTATAAAGGGGAGGGGGCACTATAGCATTCGGGGGCATTCAAACCCAAGAAAAATCCCGAAACCTGCAAGCCAAAAAAACAAACAACTAGAGACCCAAAAATCCTAGTCTAGCAGCTACAACAACCCACAGATTTTCAATCAAAAAGATACAGAAAAATAAAAGAAATACAATGAGAAAGTAGAGTTGAGGGATCGTTTTAAAGGAAGCTTTGGGTGGGGTTGTAGGACCGCCGACTGTGGAAGTCGGATTTGGGTTTTGGGTTGTTCAAATCGGAAGAGGCAAGGGAGTTTTTTTTCGCCGTCGCTAGTGGTGGGGGTTTTGGCTTTCCCGAGTTTGGGTGAAAGGAAGCCGACGCCGGCAGCAGAGAGAAAGAGAAGCCAGCGCCGGATTCGGGGTTTGGGTTGTTGCCAGTTAGAGGGAGAGAGAGAAGCCAGCATCAGATTTGGGGCTTGGGTTACCATCGGTCGGTCATTTTGGGGTAATCGATCGGAGATCCGATCATCGAGAGAGAGAGAGAGAACCAACGACCGACGAAAAGAAATAGAGGGAAAAAACTAGGTTGGGCAAAGAAGAATAGATCTAGGCGGCCGGTCGATGAAGGGTTTCGGAGATAGAGGAGCCGACACCGGTGAGAAGATAAAGGTGAAAGAGTAGAGATAAGGGAGATAGAGCCGACGGGTAGAGAGAGAAAGTAAAAAGGGAAAATGAAAGAGGAGAAAAGAAAAGGAGTTTAAATAGTTAGGGCTGAAGCACTAAACAACATCGTTTGAGGGAGATTGGTGCACCAAAAATGGTGCGTTTTGAGGGGGCAGCTAGTGGGCCAACAAAGCGAGCTTGAGGGAGATCTTTCCTTGGACTGGTCTCCTTGGGTCACTGCTTGAGCCCAAATCAGGTAAAGGCTTTATTTTTCTTGTAGATCTGTTATGACTTAGATTGATCCATTTTATTTGTTCTAATTTATTTTAGTATAACATTTTAAATTTTTTAGATGACAGTTTAAATTTAGGAAATTAATATAAATAGAAGAATACAGAAATAATAGAGCATGAAAAAATGAATATAAAAAAATATTTTAGAAAATGTTTAGTTATACAAAGAACTTATGTTTAGGAAAATATTTATTACAAATATATAATAAAATTATAAAATAATAAATAATAAAAAATAATGATAATAAAATCACGAAAAAGGGAAAAATAGTAATGAAATATCATGATGTTGACTATAAGTATAATACAGATGATTGGATGATTGGTCCAGGACGCGAGGAGTCGCAACCCCGGGCCGATATTCCCTAGGTTCGAAATCCGAATCAAGGCCCCACCAGTACGATGGGAGGGCCTCGATTTCAAGATTCCGAAATTCTTAATAAATAAAGAGTTCAACTATACCAAAAAAATTACTTGACCAAAAAAAAATAAATAATAAATAAATAAAATAATAATAAAAAATAATAATAATTCAAACATATAACAAATAATTAATTTATGAAAATACAATATATATGACATTAAATAAATAAAAATAAAATAAATAAATAAATAATAAAAAAAAATAACTAATTTAAAATTAAGCATTGAATATTAAGTGGCATAAAATATATTACAAAAAATGTGAAGATAAGGATAAAAAATAAATAAATAATAAATATATATATAGAATAGGGTCTTAGGCATTAGGTTTGAACAAAAGATTGCTTATGAAAAATATAACAATAATAAAAATATAAAAATATATAAAATAAAATAGTATAATAAAAAAATAATATAAAATTTTTGTTCACTAAAATAACATAGAATTATAAACAATTTGTCTAATTATAAATGAAAAACATAAAAACTAGAACAAAAAATGTAAAGTATAAAAAAAATAATAATAAGAAATAAGAATAGAAAATATGATAATAAAAAATATAATAAAATAAAAATAATAATTAATTAATAATAACTAAAAAATATAGATAATTGCATTAGCATAACATATATATATTGCATCATACATATCATTGCACATAAATTTTCTGTTTTCGAGTTTAAGCCCCGATGATAGGATCTTTCGAGGATCTTGCGAATGCGGGTATTCCTCGAAAAGTTCTTTAGGTGAAAAGGTGTTCCCGGGTCCCACCAGTATGATGAGAGGGCTCGAGAAATATCTTTAATTAAAGGCTTTTGCCCGTATTAGGTTCACTATGCACGAAAACATTATTTTTAAAGAAAACGTATGATAACTCCAATGATGGGAATTATTCGTTAAATCTGCGAAGGCGAATTTCTCGGATAATTTTCTAGGTGAGAGAATACCCCGAGTCCCACCAGTATGATGGGCAGATTCGAGAAAATATCCTCTATAAAAAGTTATTCGTTCGACATTTTTTTCACACCATGCATCTTGCCTCGCATTTGCATTCCATTTTAAGTCAAATAGGAGATAAAAATAAATGAATAATAACTAAGGAAATATAGCTAATTTAAAAATTAAAAGCCTAATAGGATAATCTAAGAATGGTACCATTCATGGAACGAGCGTCTTGGGGGTGCTAATCCTTCCCCGGGCGTAATCGTACTCTAGAGCCTAGATCTAGAAAATCGTAGACCAGTTTAAGGTTCTTTTCCGTGGGCTTAAAATTAATTTAAGTTTTCATCGATTAGAATCGAGTCAATAAGTGGCCAATCGCACCTAGTAAAAAAGATTGGTGGCGACTCCTAGTTTAATTTCTTTTAGTGAGTTTTCACATACGCGTCTGGCGATCGGGTTCCCAGACCCACACGTTACGACAGATGGCGACTCCATTGGGGACTTCCGAGAGTCGAACCATTAAATAATAATAGGTTATCCAAGGCTTTGAATAATTCGATGTTTCCTTAGTGTCGATGATTTGTTCTGCATATTTTGTTTGGTGCATTAGTTTATTTCGCATTTATTACTTTATTTCTTTTAATAATTGTGGGGATTTAGGATAGAGGGATGTGAGATTATTACTCCAAACTCGATGTTTTCCTTCACACACACAGCACATTTTGCATTCATGCATAAACCCTCCACCCGAGTTATGTCCTTTTTAGGAGGGAGTTTAGTAGCTACGCTCTCGTGAGATGATAACCTTCGCACGGGCTAATGAAGACTCCCACTCAAGTCAAACCTATTCCGTTTGAAGCTTGTAATGGGTGAGGACCGGGGTGCCTTACTAGTCCGCGTGGACGACAGTGAGGAACGATTTGGGAACCTTAGCTCTGTTTATAAACCCCGCTCAGCATATAGAGTACCGAAAGTAGCTTAACCCTAGGTAGGGCCATACCCATGAGAATATACCCTATAAATAGGTACACATGAAGGAATTTCTTCCACTCCCTCTATCTTAAATTATGCCATGAGATAATAAAGTATTGTGGAGTAGACAATAATACCCATGATATTGCTTATTATTCTCTCATTGTTTTTAACACTCCATTCTTTCTTTTTACCATACTAACTTAAGTTTATTTTGCTTGTCATGCGCATGTTACATGTTCATTTGCATGCATCGTAATTGCATATAGGAGAAATATTGGCTACACAACATTCAACCTAAGAGATCCCGGTTATATCCATGGCATCGTCATTGGCAGGTCCGCTCAACATATATAGAAATGACTATGAGATAGAGTTACAGATGGGGCAGATCCAACAAGAAAAAGGAGACTGTTTGACCCAAGGACATGTCCCAACTTTACCCGAGAGAGTTCACTTGGACCTTCAACAGAATGACTTCACAGATATGGTAGGAATTTGAGAACAGTGGAGACGTGCTCACCGAGACAATTTTCAAAACAAGTATGGACACATTGCATGGCTCCTATATGTACCTGTTGATGACCAGATGCTCCGAGCCATTGTCCAGTTTTGGGATCCTTCATACCGTTGCTTTGTCTTTAACAAGGGGGACATGACCCCTACCATAGAAGAGTACTCCTCTCTGCTCCGGATAGATCACATGTAGCCTGATAAGATCTATTGGAGGGCCCAGAAGACGAGACACCGACGAAAGTTGGCCAAGTTGTTAGGAATGACTACGGTAGAAGTGGATCAGCATTTGAAGAAAAAGGAGACACAAAATGTCTTCCGTGGAGTTTCTTGAACGGATATATTAAAAAACACATGGAGGATGAACAAGGTCTCCTAGCTTTCGCAATGGCGATCTATGGCTTAGTGGTCTTCCCGAAGGTTCTAAGTCATGTGGAGGTGTCAGTCATAGACTTCTTTGATCAGGTGACAAGGAGCATCAACCCGGCCCCATCCATCTTAGCTGAAACCTTCAGATCCTTGAATTTCTGTCGACGCAAAGGTGAGGGACGATTCATCGGATGTGCTCAACTCCTAACCATATGGATCAAAAGCCACTTCGAATGCAAAGAGAGCAAATTTCGAAAGCTTTATCTGTCTGCGAGTTGTCCTATCCTTGAGTTCTGCGAAAGTGAATGGCCCGACTACAAAAGGAAAGAAGAGTGGGTCGCAAGGCTCCAGAGGTTAATGAGCATTGAAGTGACTTGGAGAGCTCCATGGATGCCACGAATGCAAGTAATGTATAAATGTGGGGATAAGCCGTGGGTACCACTGATGGGACCTTGGGGAGCCATCAGCTATGCCCCAATAATGGTACGGAGACAGTTCGGATCTGAGCAATTCGTGCCCATGACTCACCAGCTCGACCAGTTAGAGTTTACATATGGAGAGCCAGAAACGCTAAAGAGAATTGAGGAAATTGCTCAGGACTGGAAGAAAACTTGCCGAGTAGATCAGGGAAGGGTTACTGATGAAGTCACCACAGGATATCATACTTGGCATGACCAAAGGGTGAAAAATGTCATACATCCCCCGAAGAATCCATCAAAACATCCCGTAAACCCAGAACCTCAAGACGTCCTGCTGGAGAGTGAGTTAACGAGAAAAAGACTTGAAAAGGAGATGATGAATATGAAGCGAAGACATGAGGATGAGCTAGAAGAAGTAAAGAAAGAGACTTCAAGAAAGGTACGGGTGGCTTTGAAAGAGCGGGATGAGTGGCAAAGCAAGTTTGAGGAAGTGAGCGTGGCAAATTCTTCTCTGTTAGCCAGAATACAAGAACTCCAAAGTGCCAACAATGCTTTGCAGCACGAGGTACGAAGACAAGGACAAACCATCCAAGAGTTGAAAAATGACTGCGACATGTTGGAAACTGCCATGGAGGGCTATAAGGCACAGTATGAAGCAATAAGGCAAGAATATTTCCAAATGAGGGAAAGAAACAATTCATGCACACAAAGCCTTCAAAGGAAAGAAGCTGAAATGCAATGGATACTGAGACAGATGAGAGAAGTGGCATTTAGAGCTCGAGTAATGGCAGACAAGACCGAAGAACTCAGGCGAGAGATTCTTCCCAAGGATGAATTGAGTGAGCGGTTGATCAATCACCTCAAGATGGTTAGGGACCAATATGACAAAGTCGGTTTTTCTTTTTGATAGTTATGTATGGTTTTAGACAATGATGTAATTGGATATTTAAGTTTTATGGATGCGGATTTTCTTATGGTAAATGTTGGATGGCCAATATTTTTCCTATTCAAATACATTTCATTTGCATCATAATGCATGATTCAGATAAAAGTAATAAATAATAATGCACTCAACATAAAATTCTAACTTATTCCTTGAACTAATAGAACAAAATTCCAGAAAAACAAATTCTCCACAGATACAATACAAGAGCCCGTTCTAAGATCATGGGGGACGAGCATTCAGAGAGGATGGATAAGATTGAGAAGAAGCAAGAAGAAATCATGGGTCAGTTATCAAAAATTTTGGAGTTAATATCTACAGATAAAGGAAAGAGAGCGATAGGGAGTTCTGGTACACCAGAAGACGTTCAACAAACAGAAACCAATACAGACCCTGTGTATCCACCAGGATTTACACCACCACCTGCAAGGAATGCGTCTATTCCCATGCCATCAATGGGTCAATATCCATTTTTGGGATGCCAATAGGGCCACCACTGACTTATGCTTAACAAAGGCCAATTAGAGGGGCAAGTCCTTCAGATCCCATCTCTGTACCTGATCTGGATGATCCAAAAGAACAAGAGAAGCTCAAATATGGATCCGTTGAATCGAAAGATAATCCCGATACCTATTAAAAATTTGACATTTTTGAGGAAAGACTGCGCATGATAGAAGGAATGGGAATGTATTGTTCTATGGATGCAATTGAGCTCTGTCTTGTTCCAGATGTGGTTATACCCCCAAAATTCAAAGTTTCAGACTTTGAGAAGTATGATGGAACCAAGTGCCCGGTCACACACATCACCATGTATTGTAGAAGGATGGCTTCATATGCTCATGATGACAAACTCTTGATACATTGCTTCCAAGATAGCCTTACTGGTGCTGCAGTAAAGTGGTACGTCCAGTTGGACCGCAATCGAATCTACACGTGGAAAGACCTTACTCGGGCATTTGTAGCTCAGTATAAGCATGTTACAGATATGGCTCCGGATCGCCTTTCTTTACAAAACATGGAGAAGAAACCCACTGAAAGCTTCAAAGAATACGCTCAAAGATGGAGGAATGTGGCCTCTCAAGTTCAACCACCATTGACTGAGAAAGAGACCATTGTAATGTTTGTTAACACCTTGCGAGCCCCTTACTATGAACGATTGGTTGGTAGTGCCACAAAAAACTTTGCTGATATGGTGATTTTAGGAGAAATGATAGAAACTGCCATTAAGCAAGGGAAGATAGAAAGAGGTGATACGGCAAACATGAGGAAATGGGGAACTTTCAAGAGGAAAGAGGGAGAAGCCCAAGCCATCACTTCAGGACAACACCAAGGAGGAATATACAACCCTTACCAGCCATACCCATCATACCCCTATTACCCAACTGTGAACAACACTTCACAAAGCCAATACCTATACCCACCCATGCCAAATGTCTTTCCTAACCTGTACCCATATACTCTCATCCAACGGACACCTTACCCCACAAATATTCACCCACCTACTTCCATACTTGTTACAGCTTCAACCACACAACAAACAACACCTTTAAACAACCATACTACCGGTGAATCAAGAGGATGGCGGAACAAGCAAGAGAAAGTGTAGTTTGACCCAATCCCAATCCCATATGCTGAACTCTTCACTCAGTTAGTTGCAAACCATTTGGTGGCACCTTTATACATAGAGCCGTTAAAACCTCAATTCCCGAGATGGTATGACACTTTCGCCCACTGTGATTATCATTATGGAATCGAATGTCACTCGATCGAGAATTGCACGGCATTCAAGCATAAGGTGCAAGGGTTGATCAAGGCAGGAATCCTGAACTTTGAAAAAAAGCCGAAACAGAATGTTAACAACAACCCACTGTCGAATCATGCTGGGGCAGGGGTAAATGCAATCGAAAGGGAGGTGTATGTTAAAAGGAACATTCGGGAAGTGGAAACCCCCGTGGAGAAAGTATTTGAAGCCTTGGTAAAAGCCAATATGCTCGAGATTTGGCCGAAATGTCCTAATGTGAATGACTCAGGAGATGACCAAAGACTATGTTGCTTGTATCACAAACGATGTGTGGGGCATTTAATTTAGGATTGTAGTTCTTTTCGGAAGAAAGTACAAAGAATGATGGACGAATCAAGGATTGAGTTTTATATGGAAGCTTCAAAGTCAGCAGTAAACATGATATCCAAGGAGTCCACTCACCCAATGAAGATAAAACCTTTAACCATTTTCTATGAACCAAGAGGAGAGTTTATGGAGGATAGAACCCATGCCAAGATGATCATCGAAGTCCCTAAACCCTTCCCCTACAAAGACGACAAAGCGGTCCCATGGAACTACAACTGCAGTGTACAAGTTTCAAAAACGGAGAAATGGATAGTTGAATCTCAAGATGATGCTGCAAATATAACTGGTGTTGGAGGGATTACCCGCAGCGGACGTTGCTATTCACCAGAAGCATTGGAGAATCTCAAGAATGAGAAGGGAAAGGAAAAAGAGCAAAGTTCGAGAAAAGAAAAGGTGCAACCTCCGAAATCGACAGATGACTCAAAAGGACTAGTGACTAAAAAAGAAGCTGCCGAGTTCCTCAAGTTCATCAAACATAGTGAGTACAATGTGGTTGAGCAATTGAACAGGTTGCCTGCTCGTATTTCACTACTATCTTTGCTCCTCAGCTCGGAACCACATAGGAACTCTTTGATGAGGATTCTGAACCAAGCATATGTGGATCACGATATCTCAGTTGAAAATTTGGACTACATCGTTGGGAACATTTCGGTGGGTAACATAATATCCTTTAGCGATGAAGAAATTCCTTCTAGAGGTAGAGGAAATTACAAAGCCTTGCATATCACTACCAAGTGTAAAGGTTGTACCATTGCAAAGGTACTGCTTGACAACGGATCGTCCTTAAATGTAATGCCCATGAGGACCTTGGCCCGTTTACCCATCAACATGTCCTACATGCGAAAGAGTCAGATGATCGTGAGAGCCTTCGACAGAACAATGAGAGAAGTAGTAAGGGACATTGAGTTACCGATAGAAATTGGCCCGTGTACCTTTACCATTGAATTCCAGGTTATGGATATCGCTCATTCATATAATTATTTGTTGGGAAGACCTTGGATCCATATGGCTGGGGCCATACCTTCATCTCTTCATCAGAAGGTCAAGTTCATCGTGGAAAGGAAGATTGTTTGTGTTAACGGGGAGGAGGACTTACTCATAAGCAAGCTAATAGATACTCCTTACGTGGAAGCGGTGGAAGAAGTGCCTGAATGTTCCTTTCGATCCTTCAAGTTTGTTAACACCACATATGTTGGAGAAGGAACCACACCGCCTATTCCAAGGCTTTCCAAAACCACCAAGATGGCTATCAGTCAGATAGTATGGAAAGGATACCGAGCGGGGGCAAGACTGGGAAGAAAACTACAAGGCATTAGAAGGCCCATGCGTGCTACCAAAAATGAAGAAAGGTTTGGCCTGGGGTATAAGCCAACTAAGAAGGAAAGAGAAGAAATGATAGTCGAAAGAAAAAAGGAAAGGTTGGCTCGCTTTAAGGGGCATGAGTTGGAAATCCAAGGAATGACATATCCTCGTCTCTACGAGACATTCCGATCTTGAGGTTGCATCTTTCCTGAATCACTCACCGTTGGGAGCCGAGAATCAGTGTCAGCTTTAGGGGAAGCCTTGTCTAATTTATCAATATGTGCAACGGAGGAAGGTGAAGAACAATCAGAAAATGGGGATGGGATTCCTACTACGTACCTCGGGCCACCGAATCTAAAGTTGAGCAGTTGGACCACCATGAGTTTACCAGTCACTTGTGATTCAATTTCAAAGTAATGCAAACTAAACATCCGTGCTTATGCCCAGAAGCATTGGAATTTTATGTATCGGGCTTTTTATCGTTTATCATTCTAATAAATTGACATGCGTAGTGCATTTATCATATCTCTTCTCATGATTAACCATTTCCATTTGTGTCATTTCATCCCTTTATTTTAACTGTTTATCTATACAATAGCTCTACATATTTCAATCCCCTTTACCTTCCAGGATTCTAAATAATGAATGCGAAGATGATAATGACAATGGTTTTAAAGTTAATTTCGAAAAAGGTACGAGTGTTAGTGAACTTGACGATACAGAAAACGTGGAGGATTATGATTTAACTCTGGACTTGTTAAGACTAGTAGAACAGGAGAGGAGACAAATTGTCCCACATCAAGAGACACTTGAAATGATAAATTTGGGAAATGAAGAAAATAAGAAAGAAGTTAGAATTGGTATGACGTTGGTGCCAATGGAAAAAGAAAAACTAATAAAGTTACTCCATGAATATGTAGATGTGTTTGCATGGTCCTATCAAGATATGCTAGGACTCAATACAAACATTGTAGCCCATAAACTGCCTTTGAAACCCGAATGCAAACCGATTAAGCAAAAGTTGAGAAGGATGAAACCTGAAATGCTATTGAAAATTAAAGAATAGGTGAAAAAGCAGTTCGATGCAGGATTCTTGGAAGTAGCTAAGTATCTTGAATGGGTTGCAAATATTGTCCTAGTACCTAAGAAGGAAGAGAAAGTGAGAATGTGTGTGGATTATCGAGACTTGAATAGAGCTAGCCCAAAAGATAATTTTCCTCTTCCCCACATTGACACCCTTGTTGACAATACTGCTCGCCATTCCATGTTTTCCTTTATGGATGGCTTTTCAGGGTATAACCAAATTAAGATGGCACCAGATGATAGAGAGAAAACTACCTTCATAACTATGTGGGGGATCTTTTGTTATAAGGTAATGCCATTTGGTTTGAAGAATGCCGGGGCAACTTATCAATGGGTTATGGTGACTCTCTTCCATGATATGATGCATAGAGAGATTGAGGTGTACGTGGATGATATGATTGTAAAAGCTCGCAATACAGAGGACCATGCGACCAATCTTGAAAGATTATTCAAGAGGTTATGAAAATTTCAGCTCAGATTAAATCCGGCAAAGTGCACTTTTGGAGTCAATTCAGGAAAGCTACTGGGTTTCGTTATCAGTGAAAGAGGAATAGAAGTTGACCCGGATAAAGTTCAAGCAATCCGTGACTTGCCTCCTCCCAAAACGCAGAAAGAAGTTAGAGGATTCTTGGGAAGATTAAATTATATAGCCTGGTTCATATCACAACTCACACTCAAATGTGATCCGATCTTCAAGCTCCTTCGCAAACACAAACCTGGGGCCTGGAACGAGGAGTGTCAAGTTGCTTTTGACAAGGTTAAAGAATATCTGCTGAGCCCGCCAGTATTGGTACCACTTGTGGCCGAGAGATCCCTCCTCTTGTACCTGACGGTAAATGAAAGATCCATGGGATGTGTGTTGGGACAACATGATGAAACTGGTAAGAAAGAAAGGGCAGTTTACTACTTGAGTAAAAAGTTCACTAAATACGAGTCCAAGTATTCCTCGTTGGAAAAGATGTGTTGTACTTTAGCATGGACGGCGTATCGACTCAGGCAGTACATGCTATATCATACCACTTGGCTCATTGCGAAGTTGGATCCTATTAAATACATCTTCGAGAAGCCCTCCTTATCAGGTAGAGTGGCAAGATGGCAAATGTTATTGTCTGAATATGATATTGTATATGTGTCCCAAAAAGCTATCAAAGGAAGTGCAATCACGGATTTTCTTGCAGAAAGGGTAGAAAAGGATTATGAACCAATGGAGTTTGAGTTTCCAGATGAGGACTTGATGTCAATATGCCAAACAAGTGGGGAGAAATCGGAGAAAGAGAATTGGAAGATGTTTTTCGACGGAGCTTCGAATGCCTTGGGGCATGGCATAGGGGTCGTGTTAGTGTCACCAGAAGGAGATCATTATCCCGTCATAGCTAAACTCAACTTCTATTACACCAATAACGTGGCTGAATATGAAGCTTGTGTCATGGGTCTTCAGGCAGCAATCGAGAGGCAAATTCACGTTTTGGAAGTGTATGGGGACTCTGCTTTGGTTATTTATCAGTTGCGAGGAGAATGGGAGACACGTGACTCGAAGTTAGTCCGATATCACAAGTATGTTTCAAAGCTGATTGAAAATTTTGATAAAATTTGCTTCACCCATTTACCCCGAGAGGAGAACCAAATGGCCGATGCATTAGCCACGCTGGCGGCAATGTTCAAAGTTGGTACCAATGTCAAGATTCAACCCATCATGATTAATCTTTGAGAGTGCCCTGCACACTGCTCCAGTGTAGAAGAAGAAATAGACGGGAAACCGTGGTACCATGATTTGTGCATTATCTTAAGTTTCAGCAGTACCCGGATCAAAACTCAAAAAATGATAAGAAAACCAATAGAAGGTTGGCAATGAATTTCTTCTTGGATGGGAACATCTTATACAAGAGAAGTAGAGATCAAACGCTTTTGAGATGCGTGGATTTAGCTGAAGCTCGGAGAATAGTTGAGGAAGTTCACGAAGGAATTTGTGGAGCACATGCAAGTGGACATTAGTTGGCAAGACAGGTCATAAGAGCAAGGTATTACTGGCTCACGTTGGAAACGGATTGTATAGATTTCGCTCGAAAGTGTCACAAGTGTCAGATATATGTGGACAGAATCCACACCCCTGCTAATTCACTGCATGTATTGATATCACCATGGCCATTCTCAATGTGAGGCATGGATGTGATTGGGTTGATAACCCTGAAGGCATTAAACGGGCATCGGTTTATTCTAGTGGCAATTGACTACTTCACTAAGTGGGTAGAAGCAACATCTTATGCCAATGTGACCCAGAAGATGGTATGTAAGTTCATCCAAAAAGAAATAATATGCCGCTATGGTCTCCCGGAAAAGATCATCACAGATAACGCTAGTAACCTCAATGGTTCAATGATGAAAAAGGTTTGTACCAAGTTCAAGATCAAGCATCACAATTCAACGCCTTATTGCCCAAAGATGAATGGATCGGTAGAAGTAGCCAACAAGAACATCAAAAGGATAATTGAAAAGATGACAGATGTATACAAAGATTGGCATGAGAAGTTACCTTTTGCTTTGCATGCTTATCGCACAACAGTACGAACTTCCACGAGAGCTACACCGTTCTCTTTGGTGTATGGGATGGAAGCAGTTTTGCCAATTGAAGTAGAAATCCCTTCCCCTCGGGTCTTTAAAGAAGTATAGTTGGAAGAAGTCGAATGGGTTAATGCTCGTTATGAGCAATTGAATCTCATGGAGGAAAAAAGGTTGACGGCACTTTGCCATGGGCAGTTATATCAAAAGAGAATGATGAGGGCATATGGCAAGAAGGCACATCCTCGACAGTTCCGAGACGAAGAATTAGTATTGAAAAGAATTCTCCCGAACCAGCATGATCCTCGCAGGAAATGGACACCGAATTGGGAAGGACCATTTGTGGTGAAAAAAGCTTTTTCAGGAGGAGCACTAATTTTGGCAGAGATGGACGGAAGGGAGTTTTCCAACCCGGTGAATGCCGATGCTGTCAAGAAATATTTTGCATAAAAAAAAAGAGAAGAAAAAAGAAGATTTTCAAGTTGAAAACCTGAAAAGGCGACTTGAATTTGGGAGATGTGTTTAGGGCAAAAACTCAGAAAGACGGTCTAGACACGAAGGAGGTCCAAGTACTACAAAAGCTTAACACAGAAAGGGTGAAGATCATGATCCGAGATGTTCATACAAAAGACAAGGGAGTTGACCAATGTGCCTGTTTCGGGATAAAATTTCAAGACTATTGTTAATATCTATCGAAACAGTCATTAAGAAAGAACTATATCCCTTTTGTATTAATCAATTTTCCCCTGTTCCTTGTCATTATGCTTGATTGTAGAAACTCTTTCCTTTTTTAATGAAAAATAGCCTTTCTGCTCCCAACATTGTTATCATTTCCATTTTGCCAAGAGAGGAGATATGAGAACATTGCATTGCATTTGTCATAAAATCGAAATAATACTTAATAAAGAGCATGATAAAGTAAGAAATGTTTGCAATATTTTGAAAAAGGATCGTAATTGACAGGAAATGAAATAGAGTCTGGTAATGTAAGAAAAGAAAAGAGAAAAGACTGAAAAAAGAAAGAAAGAAATGGAATAAGCAATAGAATGGAGCACAGTAAAAATGTGAATAATGATTGGACCATGCATATGATAGAGGAAGAAAACAGTTATGAGCAATGAATTGGGGAAGACGAGAGATCGGAAGCGTGATCGATTCATCCCCCATTGATCAAAGAGAAGGCTCTAAAACACCCAAAAAAAGGAAACTGATGAAGATGAATTGTCATGTTCAAAATTCTAAAACAATTGCAAAAGAGGGAAATTCATCTTTAAAATCATAGAATTTCAGATGAGGAATTGATTATTTTTCACCATCTCAAAAAAGGAAAAAAGGTTTCGTTGCCTCAATTTTGAGGAATTCATTTTTAAAGGTACGTTGCCTCAGCTTTGAGGAGCTCATTTTTAAAAAAAAATTCTCGTTGCCTTAGTTTTGAGGAGTTTATTTTTAAAGTCTTGGTGCATCAGCTTTGAGGAGTTCATTTTTAAAGTCTCGTTGCCTCAGTTTTGAGGAGTTCACTTTTAAAGTCTCGTTGCCTCAGTTTTGAGGAGTTCATTTTAGAGTCTCGGTGCCTCAGTTTTGAAGAGTTCATTTTTAAAGTCTCAATGCCTCAGATTTGAGGAGTTCATTTTTAAAATCTCATTGCCTCAGTTTTGAAGAGTTCATTTTTAAAAAAAAGTCTCGTTGCCTCAGTTTTGAGGAATTCATTTCTAAAAGTCTCGTGGCCTCAATTTTGAGTTCATTTTTAAAAGTCGCATTGCCTCAGTTTTGAGGAATTCATTAAAAAAAAATTTGGTAAAAGAATTAAAGAATTTAGTCAAATACAATGTCTACGTCTTTGTACTATTTTGAATTTTTGAAATGCGCAAAGAGGGGCAGCTGTAGACACTAAAATCATAAACAAAAAAATGATGAATTAAAAAAAATATATAATAAAAATAATAAAAATAAAACAAAAAAAAGTAAAGAAGAAATGAAAAAAGAGGGGAGAGAGGTACGACTGGCAGGGTGCGGACGCACCCTTCCAGGCACCTCCCTCACCCTGCCAGACATGAAAAATTCGCGTCTGGCAAGGTAGTGGAACGTGCCCCCTAGTGCCCAAGAACAAGGTAGTGGAGCGTGCCCCCTCCAGAGCCCAAGAACCGAGTATAAAGGGGAGGGGGCACTGTAGCATTCGGGGGCATTCAAACCCGAGAAAAATCCCGAAACCTGCAAGCCAAAAAAACAAACAACTAGAGACCCAAAAATCCTAGTCTAGCAGCTACAACAACCCACAGATTTTCAATCAAAAAGATACAGAAAAATAAAAGAAATACAATGAGAAAGGAGAGTTGAGGGATCGTTTTAAAGGAAGCTTTGGGTGGGGTTTTAGGACCGCCGGCTGTGGGAGTCGGATTTGGGTTTTGGGTAGTTCAAATCGGAAGAGGCAAGGGATTTTTTTTTTGCCGTCACCGGTAGTGGGGGTTTTGGCTTTCTCGAGTTTGGGTGAAAGGAAGCCGACGTCGGCAGCAGAGAGAGAGAGAAGCCAGCGTCGGATTCAGGGTTTGGGTTGTTGTCGGTTAGAGGGAGAGAGAGAAGCCAGCATCAGATTTGGGGTTTGGGTTATCGTCGGTCGGTCATTTTGGGGTAATCGATCGGAGATCCGATCATCGAGAGAAAGAGAGAGAGAACCGACGACTGACGAAAAGAAATAGAGGGAAAGAACTAGGTTAGGCAAAGAAGAATAGATCTAGGCGGCCGGTCGATGAAGGGTTTCGGAGAAAGAGGAGCCGACACCGGTGAGAAGATAAAGGTGAAAGAGTAGAGAGAAGGGAGAGAGAGCCAACGGGTAGAGAGAGAAAGTAAAAAGGGAAAATGAAAAGGGAGAAAAGAAAATGAGTTTAAATAGTTAGGGCTGAAGCACTAAACGACGTTGTTTGAGGGAGATTGGTGCACCAAAAACGGTGCGTTTGGAAGAGGCAGCTAGTGGGCCAACAAAGCAAGCTTGAGGGCGATCTTTCCTTGGATTGGTCTCCTTGGGTCACTGCTTGAGCCCAAATCAGGTAAAGGCTTTGTTTTTCTTGTAGATCTGTTATGACTTAGATTGATCCATTTTATTTGTTCTAATTTATTTTAGTATAACATTTTAAATTTTTTAGATGACAGTTTAAATTTAGAAAATTAATATAAATAGAATAACATAGAAAATAATAGAGCATGAAAAAAAAAATATTTTAGAAAATGTTTAGTTATACAAAGAACTTATGTTTAGGAAAATATTTATTACAAATATATAATAAATTTATAAAATAATAAATAATAAAAAATAATGATAATAAAATCAAAAAAGGGGAAAAATAGTAATAAAATATCATGATGTTGACCATAAGTATAATGCCGATGATGGGATGATCGGTTGGGACGCGAGAAGTCGCAATCTTGGGTCGATTTTCCTTAGGTTCGAAATCCGAATCAAGGCCCCACCAGTACGATGGGAAGGCCTCGATTTCAAGATCCCAAAATT
>NC_030854.1:25508039-25650405 GCF_000208745.1 Theobroma cacao | reverse complement strand
TCTTAGGCATTAGGTTTGAATAAAAGATTGCTTATGAAAAATATAACAATAATAAAAATATAAAAATATATAAAATAAAAATAGTATAATAAAAAAATAATATAAAATTTTTTGTTCACTAAAATAACATAGAATTATAAACAATTTGTCTAATTATAAATGAAAAACATAAAAACTTAGAACAAAAAATGTAAAGTATAAAAAAAATAATAATAAGAAATAAGAATAGAAAATATGATAATAAAAAATATAATAAAATAAAATTAATAATTAATTAATAATAACTAAAAAATATAGATAATTGCATTAGCATAGCATATATATATTGCATCATACATATCATTGCATATAAATATTTCTGTTTTCGAGTTTAAGCCCTGATGATAAGATCTTTCGAGGATCTTGCGAATGCGGGTATTCCTGGGAAAGTTCCTTAGGTGAAAATGTGTTCCCAGGTCCCACCAGTATGATGGGAGGACTCGAGAAACATCTTTAATGAAAGGTTTTTGCCCGAATTAGGTTCACTATGCACGAAAACATTATTTTTAAAGAAAAATGTACGATAACTCCGATGATGGGAATTATTCGTTAAATCTGCGAAGGCGAATTTCTCGGATAATTTCCTAGGTAAGAGAATACCTCGAGTCCCACCAGTATGATGGGCGGATTCGAGAAAATATCCTCAATAAAAAGTTATTCGTCCGACATTTTCTTCACACCATGCATCTTGCCTCGCATTTGTATTCCATTTTAAGTCAAATAGGAGATAAAAATAAGTGAATAATAACTAAGAAAATATAGTTAATTTAAAAATTAAAAGCCTAATAGGATAATCTAAGAATGGTACCGTTCATGGAACGAGCAACTTGGGGGTGCTAATCCTTCCCCGGGTGTAACCGTACTCCAGAGCCTAGATCTAGAAAATCGTAGACCAGTTTAAGGTTCTTTTCGGTGGGCTTAAAATTAATTTAAGTTTTCATCGATTATAATCGAGTCAATAGGTGGCCAATCGCACCTAGTAAAAAAGATCGGTGGCGACTCCTAGTTTAATTTCTTTTAGTGAGTTTTCACATACGCGTCTGGCGGTCGGGTTCCCGGACCCGCACGTTACGACACTCATGACTTCATTTTTCTCATTTCGTTTCCAAACAAAGACCCTATTGTATCCAACAAGTTTTACATTGTTAGAGATTCGAGCTACAAGCCCGAAAAGCTTTCGTTTAACTAGGGAAGCCAATTTAGCCTGGATTGCTTTTTCCTACTTATGCCAATCTTGCCTTTGACATCATTCGTTAATAGATCGCGATTCATAATCATCATTTATAATCTCATGAGCAATTGAGAGTGCTAAAGCATCATCAATGATTATCTCATTCTGATCTCTAATCTCATTACACTATGTAATGGAAATCTCAATGTTCCTAGGGTCAATGGTCTTTTCATGGGTTCATGCCTCTTCAAGGGCAATAAGCTCTCTTGGAGCAAGCTCAACACCAGACTCTTCTAGAATGGATTCGCGATTCCTCCTTCTTTGTTTTTGAGGGACAGTGTTTTTTGATTTTGATCCATTTTAGCCTGTTCTTCATGAACAACAATCCTAGCTAGAACATTCATAGCTAGAATATGAGACTATGTGACCTTGGATGCATCATTAAATTCGTTAGAAAGTTTATTGGTAATAACTTGTAAATGGATTTTACATTGCACCTCATTTTTACATTCAGGAGTTCTTGGGTCTAAATGGGATAGATATTTCTCATTCCAAGAGAAAATCTCAACTGGTTTATATTTCTCGACTATGGAAGCTTTAGGTATCCCAATCAATAGAAACATTGTTTCATCGAAATGATAATCCGCGAATTTGGTGGTAAAAAGATCACTCGTCATTGGTTCTAAGAACCTAATAATGGATGGTGAATCAAACCCAACGTAAATGCCCAAACGGCATTGGGGACCCATTTTAGTTCTTTTTGGTAGTACTACAGGCACCTACATAGCACAACCAAAGGTGCATAAATGTGAAATGTCTAGTTCATAGCCTAGAACCAACTGCATGGGAGACTGCAGGAGACTAACAGTGGGGCGCAATCTAATTAGTGTCGCTGCATGCAAAACAACATGAGTTCACACTGAATAGTTGAGCTTTGTCCTCAATGATAGAGTATGAGAGATAATTTGGATGCGTTTAATCGAGGATTCTGCCAATTTGTTTTGAGTATGAACATGTGGAACTGGGTGCTTAACCTCGATTCTTAGTAAAGCATAATAAGCATCAAAGCTCTATGATGTAAATTTACCAAGATTATCCATCTTTATGCTCTTGATTGGATAATCAAGGAAATGTGCCCAAAGCTTTATAATCTGTGCTAGTAAATGTACAAAGGCGACGTTACGTGAAGATAATAGGCAAACATGGGACCATATGCAAGATGCGCCCATTAATACCATGAAATATCATAACGGCCCACTTGCCAGTTGTATTTGTCTACAAATATCACCCTGGATTCTTTGCAAGAATTAAGGGGATTCAAGATTCATCTTTGTCATAAAAGGTTTAGTAATGAGCTTTCCTTGTGAACAAGTTTCACAGGTATAATCTTTGGACAACAAAACCTTTGTATCTTTTAAAAGGTGTCCTCTAGTATTTTGGATTATCCTACGCATCATTGTAGGTCTTGGGTGACCCAGGCGATCATGCCAAAGTTTAAACTCATCAGGATTTACCAGTTTCCAAGACATGGTAGTGTATGATTCAACAGCTCTAATAGTAACACAACACATATAGTTGAAGCTTCCAAGTTCTCATGGATGGTCTTCTAGCTCGTCTTATAAGAAGTGATGCAAAGACATTCCTTATTTTGCTCATAAATTGTCTCAAGATGGTACCCATTATGGCATACATATTTGAAGCTAAGTAGATTCCTCTTCGATCTACTACTTAGCAATGCATCTTTGATATGCAAGGTGGTGCCATTTGGCAGAACAATTGTGGCATTTTCGGAGCCATCAATAATTCCAACGGGACCTGATATTGTATAGACATTTTCCCTACTCAATGTCACATTTGATAAAAAGTGCTTGCCACAAAGTATGGTATGTGTCGTTGCACTATCAAGCAAACAGACATCTCTCTTTTTCTCGGTGATTCCAATTTGCACTTGTGTTGACAACTTCAGGTGTCAACTACTGGGATTCTCGAAGACCCACTACCGTTTCAAAAGACGAAAGGAGGCTCAAGGTTCATTGTCGTCTTCAAGTCGATTGGATGGTATACAAAATTAAAATCTAAATGATTAAAGAATTAAAAAAAATGTTACCTTTCTTAGTTAGTTAGAGCCTTGTGTTGATAACGTATTATGAAATATAACTTTGAAAGAGAATATTAGATAGAAGTAGTAAGAATGTAAGAAGATCTTCTATTTCATTTCTTGTTTCAGTATATTAACCATAAACTATAACGCCTTTATTTATAGGCACACATAGATGGAGAGGAAATGAATTTATATAAATAAAGGGGATGAACTTAATGGATAGGAATGTACATACACTAAATGAAATCATGAGATAAGGATGTACCAACATAAATATGTACATTGGATATTATAAAATACAATGGATATTCACATATATTCACAACAGCTTACTTAATAATATATGAGGCACAAACCATCAAATATAAAAAATAAGCTCTCCAACGTAAGACAAATAAAAAGTATGCATGAATTGACATGTTATCAAAATTTACCTGTGGGCAAAAAATTTAACACAGAGTGATTCATAACTTTTATGATGAAACTAAAATATATTAATATTTTCTAATACTTATGGGCTAATTAAGAAAAAATAATAATTTCAATTTCTTCATGATTAACCATGAAAATATAATAATTTTCCTGTGGGGTAAAAATAATTATACTAACATGTTTAACAAGAAAATTGATGTCATTTAAACTTGATGTGATCAAAATAAAATATTGTAAAATTTACTGAATGTATATCTTATCATAATTAAGAGGCTATGGACAATCTCAATTATTCACATATATACTATTACATGATATCACAATAATAATCAAGACATACATAAAATAAGTATACCATAAATTAAATATTAAGTAATTTATTATACAGAAAATGTCTTAATCAAAAGTTAAATGAATATAATTTGGACTAATTAAACTCCTTCCATGACCAAAATAGTCAAACTAATTAGATCTAGAGATGACAATTAGATCCAAAATTAGTGTGTTTTAAATGAGTTTATCTTTTCTAAATTTATTGGCCCAAAATGTTAGACACATTATATTCCATTCAACTTAACAGCCAATAAGTCCAAACAAATCACATAAATAGAATAAGTCCAAAATATGTTCATTCTATATACCAAGAGAACAAAAACCACAGCCCAATTTGTCATAAAATTATAAAAGCCAAATTAATAATGAAGGCCCAACAATTTAATCAAACAAACTCAAAAATCTTTTAATACATAGAGCCTAAATAATCTAAATAGTTCAAGCATAGGATAGGTGTCACAGGCCGCACGAGATTCAACTAAAGTTCGGCACATGACAATAGGTACACTAATTTGATTAAATATCAGTATAATGCTTCAAGCATATAAAGAAAAATCTATTTGTTTTAACAAACCAAATACTCACGGACATATATCGTAAAGGATCCAAACAATTTTGAAATTCCACAAAAGTATATATCAAAATGCATATGGTTCATTATTCTCTAAATAATTTCTAAAATAATATTTTTAGAAATATACAAAAATTACAAATACACAATTTCAAAATCATACATCAAAATTTCTATGCAGAGATTATTCTAACTCTGGTACCACATGTTAAACATTCCCAAACATATATATATATATATATACACACCTATAGAAATAATAGAACATAACAAAACATAAATAAATAAATATTTCAAAATATCAACTAGCTTAAGCAATAGTAGTGTACTTTTGTTTGGTAGCAAAAAAGATTTGATAACCAATATTTGACGTTTTATAAGAGTAAAATTTTCCACCACCACTAACACCTTTTATATGTTTTACCCAATAGATTATCCATTGAAATGACATGAATTGTAAAAAAGTTAGAAAGAAAAACCATAACAATTGACTATAACCTGCAAGTATAACTAAAAGCCATCTAGAGTTTTAGACAACAATAATCATGAAAGATAAACCTGCAAAATATCATCCAATTAAGATCATGACACTAACCTTCCCCCATAGCAAATAGCAAATAATCAAATTTTTTCTTTTATGAATTCTTCTAACCCAAATAACACTTCACAAGGATGGTAATAGGGTCTTTTTAAAAATTGCTCTAAGTTGGGGAACCGTAAGTTTTCTTTTATGAGCAAAACTGCTTCCATCAAAGAGATCACTAATCCTTCAAAATTTGGAAACTTCAAATAATGGATAGTTATCACAATCCCATTAAAACTATATTAACCATCCTATTAATTGTGGAATCCAAAGGTGAGGTCGACTTAAATAGATGGGATATCTATAATTTGAATTTTAAAATTCCAACATAGCAATAATATGAAAATATTTTTATTGTTGTTGGACTATTGCACTGGACAAGTATCATGTAGTTGTTAATTTTTGGTGAAATGTCAAAAATTAAAATGGAGACTTTTTTTATTTCAACAAAATTTTCAAACAATTTCATTGGATTTTCGACAAAATATTTTGGATTTCTTGATGGAATCAATCGGATTTTTTGATGTGATTTCGACTAAATTTTTTGCCTTTAACGATGAAATTTTTGTTGAAAATTTTTAATTACTGATAACTTCCAATTGGAAATTTTGATGGAATTTTCTCCAAATTTGACAGGTTTGCCGACATAAAAGTTTTAGACTAAAATCTCCAAAGAAATTTTAAAGTTTTTGACGGATGAGAGCATACCAATAAAAGTAAAGTCGACGGAATTTGAAGGTCACATTTTTTATATTTTCTCATATATATAGATGCATGTGTTAAATCTCAATTAGATTTTACATAAACATTTGCATTCATACTTACAATTTCCATAACAATCCAAATGCAAATATTACTTTCCCAAATTTATATTTCTAGACATAAGGTAATAAATTTTCATTTATTAATGACGCTCTCACGTAGTAGTTCTATGTAGAGGTTTGTTGGCCAGAAGTTAATTTCTCCCTTTTCATTGTACCGAAAACTATAAGTCTTGTTTACCATTGAATACGGCACTAGCTGCCTAACATTTGGTAAGTACGTAGTTTAATGCAGTTCACTTTTATCATTTGCTTCAATTAATGCATGGGACTAGTTTGCATTTGCCCCGTTTATAAATATCCAATGGCAATTGCTACAAGGTCAATACATTGATGTTATATTTTTGATAAGGTGAGTTGAGATGAAGTTCAATCTGTTTGTTGCTAAAGAATTAAGCACATGACATGCTTCATTAATCGCTACGACCAAATTAAAGTGATGGGCGAAAAAGGGGAGAGAACTAATTTTATTAAGATTCACGCTGAAACGGTATACATGTAAACTGCAGCTTTAGGTAGCCTAATGTAGTTAGGCGTCATCAATTTATTTTAAGTAGAGACACCCTCGTCTATAGAGGGTTACATGGTTCAATCAGTCATCAGTTTTCAAAGTAAAAGTTCCCATCCTGGCTGGATCATAGAGTAAGACAGTTCTATTATTCAGCGGTTGAGTTGGCCTTGAATTGTTCCTGTTTTCCTGAAAAGAAAAAAAAAAACAAAAACAGAAAAAGAGTAGAAATCAACAAAGCAAATTCATCATTTTTCTTAAACATGTAATAAACAATGCGTAGCATTTTGCTTAAGATTTGCAAAGGAAACTAAATTGCTTCTGGTCGGATATGTTGAAGGTGATTTTTCTGAACAAAATTGTGAATTGTTTACGGCATCCCTGGGAAGGAGGAGGTCTTGAAATTTAAACAGATTCAGGTCTCATTTATGACTGAGTTGACGAGTAATTGATCTCAGTGTAGAGACACTTACCGGAGGAAGGACGTTCCTTAATGCTTCAACTTGCGAGCGGGAAACCGTCTTTATCTTTATAATTAAGATCCACAATAAGTTAGCAAAATTCCAGCAAGTGAATTTAGGAAAAGGCTAGAATCAATGGTTGAGAGGCAATAAAGACCTGTGGGAAGACTGTCCAAAGAACGCCCTCTGAGCAGGGAGGAGTTGTAAGTGAACCATTGTATCGATAATACTTTCTGCCGGGAAGTCCGATGGATTCTGGATCAATAGGCCCCAACGGTACTCTCTCTACGTTCTCAAGAGTTATTATGAAGGGACGCAGCTGTCAGGCAACAAAAACAAAAGGAATAAGAAAAACCAACCCACGAAACTATAATATGAAACTTAATTAAATATACAGCAGGTAATATATTCTATATGTAAACAAGAAAACTGAATAAAACAAGATGCTGCATATGTACCCTAGCAATGAAGGGATCAGGCGAGCCAAGTTGGTAAAGAATAGCAACAACCGCAGTCAGATTTTGAGCACTTTGATGAACTAGGTGAAGCTCCAAGGCAAACCTGTTAGAAAAATATATATATATGTATATATGTAAATATTGCTTAGACTTTAGCTTTCAGTACAAATCAATTGAATTTTTTGAATAACAAAAATCTCAGAGAAGAAGAATTGGAAAATATTTATCACCTAGTTCTATTGAATGTGTGCTCTGAGGGTGAATGCCAATGACAGTTAACCACGTAATAAACAGTCCCATTAATGGTAATGTTTCCAGCATTCCCTCTCCATACAACCTGACGAAATTATTGGTTAATTAAGAGAAAATTAGCAACTACAGCAAGATCAAAATCAATCGCACACTAGCTATAAACTAGATTTTTTGTGTTAGTTACACAATAATTCAGTTAGCATTCATTTCTCACCCTGAGAAGGAATATCAAACAAATTAACTATTACAATGTAAATTATAACAAAATATAATACTAGATCAATATATAGTAACTAACAAAATATGTAATTTATACTATTATATAAAGTTAATTCTTGAATTTGGTATCATAAGTTAGGTGATTCGTTAACTAGTTGAAGTATAAATTAAATTTACCAAGTATATAATCTAGTAATTTAATATATATATATATATATATATATATATATATATATATTCATTAGTAAAAAATTCTCTAAAACAACACATTTTTTGCTGCCAATTTTCCTTTAGTAGAGTGTAAGAAAGACATGGAGAAAAGGGGTAGAAGATGGCTCTCGAAAGCATGTGTCAAAGTGGATTATGCATGATCCTATCCAAAGGTACATGAAGAGGTGGGTGACAAGCCCAATAGTTATGAAGATATCAAAATCATAATTTGATCTTGGAATTTTCAAAGGACAAATGCTCATATCAACTCGGCGAATTATAACCTTTTACTGGTTAGTTCCAACTTGGCAAACTTGAATCTATAAAGAAGATGGTAAAGGAAGAGAGTCAGGAGTTCACCGCAACGTCTTCCACCCTATTCTCCAAAACAGCAGGAGCTGATGTGTAGTTCCTTTGCAAATCTCCCAATTGAGGACGAGGCTGTACAGTTCCAATATCTATGGGGGATTGCATCCGTCCATCGCTGCAATTTCTCCATTCTGGTTTGAGTAAACCCCACCGCGACGGTCCCCTCCCTGATGCTTCGTCGTAATTGAATTCATGCCCTGTCCCACCCCAACCCCCAACAGGAAGGCAGATTCTTAGTATAAATGCCTAACATATGGCTAAAAGTTGCCATAACATATCTTAAACATGCCCAACAAAATAAAATATTTCAAAGTCGTATATTTTTTAATATATGATTTGGCAGTTAATATTAAATGCCAAAGAGACCAAAAATAAAAAAAAACAAAAATTAAAACGTTTTCATAGTTTTGATTTCGTAACTATATATTCAAACAGAAAATATCCAAATTTGAATTAAAATTGAGTTTGTTGGCAAAATTGAACACGTTTGAAGTATAATGAAAAAAAATTGACATTGAAGGAATAATATTATAATGTTAAGTTTGATCTATGAGCCAAAAGAGAATTATTAATGCTCCCGATGCATGAGAGTCTTGGTAGTTTGGTTTCTCGTCTGTCATCAGATCATTTTGTGGGTTGTCCTGCCCCCCATTTGGTAGCATGATATTACTTCTCACATTTTCCGGAGCTGCTTTCTACCATAGCGTGGTTGGTCTTGTGCTCTGATGTTTATATGTTTTATGTGAGTAATGTTTTAGGGGTAGTGTAGACTGTAACGGATTGAGAAATTTTTTTAAATGGTGTTATAATTAAAATAATAATAATAATTAAAAAATAAATATATTAAAATTCATAAATTAAAAGTTTGACTATTAAATTAAAGAAAAATTCAGTTAAATTAAAGAAATTGTAAATTCATTAGGATCATTAGTAGAATTTTGTTATTGTTCTCTAAGATTTGAGTTCTATGAGATAATATCTTTTCATGACTTATTTATCTAAAATTAAAAATCTTGTTAAAAATTGCTATTCATTAGCATAAATTAAAATATTAAAATTAAATAAATTATGATCGTACATAGCAAATTATCAAATTCAACTATTAACAATAGGACAATTTTCTATTCATTGATCAAAACTAAATATAAGCATCCACAAATAATATAAAGTTAAATACAAAACTCAAATAATTAATATCTACAAAATAAATAAAAAAAATACTCATAATTTTAAGATTTTATTTGACATGTAATATTACTTTTCTATTAGTTAGATTATAATTATCAACCCAAACTATCAAATTAATCAAAAAAATATTTAAATATGACGTATTTAAAAAATTAATTTAGATTAAAAATTACAAATTAATTTAAACTTAATTTTGTTATTTTGAGAAAGTGAAAAACACAATCAAAGACCAAAAAAAAGGAAACAACATTGCCGGTGTCAAGAGTAAGACTGGAATTTTTGAAGAGCAGAATATTTTAAGTTTTGACTTTTTTAATAAAATTTTAAATTATAGAAGAAATTTTTTTTATCTTTTCATGTAATATTTAAATAATACTATATAAATTATTTTTTGATAATATTTAAATATTATTGCTATGTAAATTTTTTTAATAAAATTTACTTTTTACCCGCTTCCTACAAAATTATAAAAAAAAATAAATTTATTAATATTATTAAAACTCAAAATAAATGATATAATAAATAAATATTTTTTAAAATTGACCATAAACGTGGGTCCGCGCTCGTGGGTTTGTATCCGGTGATAAGACAGTAAGTCTCATCCCCTCTTTTGTGCCATTAAAGCTGTTCAATAAAAAAAATTATTCTATTATCACTCTGTTTGTTTTAGTTTCAAAGTTCCAGCACTCAATTAAGAATATATATATATATATATTAACGAGAAACGAAGGAAAGCAAGAGCGATCCAATATAATGGGCTTCTAATGACAAAAGAGTTGTTACACTTAATATTAATGGATCAATAAATGGTTACCCCAGGTGTCACCCCAGTGATAACAGCTTGAATCGAAGAACAATCCTCTCAAAAAAGTATGAGAAAAAAAAAGAAAGGAAAAATAAAAAACAAGATATCAAGGAAAAGAAAGAAAGAAAAAAGGGCATATTTCAAGCGTAACTAGTTAAGAAATGTGATGGAAATGATGATCTTCCAGTTATACAATTATGGCTGTAGACAATAATTAAAGTTTATAAGTGCAATCCCAAAATCAATGTTATTTGAAAGAACAAAAAAAAAAATAGAAAGAAAGCATGAGAGAATGTATATGTATACCCTCCTCAGATTGGGAGCAAGCTGAGACTGAGAGAACGAGACAAGAGAGAAGGAAAAAGGAAAAGGCCGGTTTCCAGTAGCTGTTGTTGCAGTTCTTCATGATTGCTTTGCTTCCTCTGTGTCGTGAATTGCTGAGTTGGGGCTTAATTATCAGCGGTATTTATAAAGAGGCAAGGCGGCGGTATTACGCTACTGATAGACCAGGGTACGCTATATATTGGAACACGGACGATATTTGTTTCAGAACTACTTGTTCCTTCTACAACTTGAAGATGTTAAAACCGAACCTCAATTTACCTTTTCATTAGGTGGGCATGGGAGTTGAGAGGGACGGGACCTAGGCGGCTGTGAGGGTATGTTATGGAAGGTAGGAGGGGTAAAGTGTCCTTATGTGAACAGGACTGATCTTAGCAAAGTCATTATGTGAATTGAATCTCTAGGATTCAAGAGCTAGGAATAAAAGGAATGAAAAAGAAAAAAAAAAGAAGAAAGAAAGATACTAAAAGAATAAAAAAAATCAGTTCCTCCATTGGGTGGCATCCCCTTCAACATTATGTTTTTTTTTTTTAAATGTTGTTGGGCTGTTGTTAGTAGTTTCTTTAAGTGCACTAAATGCAGAATTTTTATTTATAATTTAATAATAATTATTGCCATCTAATAAAAAAGTTAAGGAACTATCGCAAGAAAATTATAGATGAAAATTGTACCAAAAAAAATAATTCAAGTGTCTCGCCTTCAAAAGGATTCATGTTTCTTTTTTTTTAGGGCTTTTTGTTTTCTAAAAATTATTGCTAAATAATTCTGATGCTCAACTAAGTAGCAACCCTTACTTTTATAGATATACTAATCGACTTGGATCTATTAGACCTAATCATAATCCAACAAGACTTATATATAAAATCCAAAAGAAAAATATGCCTAGGATCCTTTGGGATCTCTCTCTACTGCTATGGGTCCAAGTTGTTGTCAACTCATGACTCATATTGTACTTGGAATTTTATTTAATCTAATATTATTATTTAGTTTCTTAAATTAATTAAGAAATCTTATTTACCCATTATAATTGCAATAATGTCCATTAACACATTGCAAATGATCTTTGCAAAGAAAAGAATTATGGTTAAATACCCAAACAAGCCCCCAAACTATATAAAAAAAGTCAATTTAGCTCTCATCCTTTTATTGCGTTCAAATAAGCCCAATGACTTTTATTTTGAGTCAAATAAGCTCCTCTCACTAATTGTTGATTAACTTCCATTAGTTAACAGTACAGTCAGTAATTTTTGATGCTACATTATCTGCCACATGACATGTTGACGTTTCCTCTCGATGATGTCAATGCCATGTGGTAGATGACGTGATATTAAAAATTATTGACTTGGAGTTTGGTTTTTTCCTTTCCAAATGTCCAAAAATTAGTGATTAGTGATCTGAAATAAAAAATTTTAAAAAAAATTGTTTCAAACTCTTAACTAATTACTATTTTCTTAATTAAAGCCATTTTTCCTAACAAAAAAAAACCTAATCCAACTTTTTCAGTTTGATTGAAGCAAATGTTGGTGTAGAGAAATTCAAAAATACCCAAAAACGATTTTGAGAAAATGAAACATAAAGGTAGGCCATACAATGTTTATAATATTGAAACTAGCAAAGATATACAATGTTGTTCCACAATAAAAGAAAGTCAAATCTTTTTCTTCTCTTTCTTAGAATTTGTAAAGGAAATTTGATATTCTTCTCTTCCCAAGAATCTATAAAAGAAGTCAAATCCTTCTTTTCTCTTCCCTAGAATTTGTAAAGGAAATCTGATGCTTTTCCTTTCCCTAAAATCTGTAAGGAAAATCTGATGGTGTTGAATTTTATTTACTAACAATAATAAATTCTCTTCCCACACATCTCACAGATTTAGAAAATTCAAGACTACCCAAACAAACAATTTTTAGAAGAGAAATAGGAATTTGTAGATAAAGATCGGATATTCTAACTATAAGGTGTGTTGGATTTAGGGAATGTTGAAGAAAGTGAAGATTTCTTTTGTTAAGAAGGATGGCTTCAATTAGGAAGATGATAATCAACTAAGAAACGATGGTAATCAGTTTAAAACAATTAGTTTTCTTTTTATTTTTTGTTTCAAATCCCTAACCAATAATTTTTGGATATTTGGATGAATAAAAAGGAAAAAAATCCAATTCCTAGTTAATAATTTTTGATGCTATGTCATCTATCACGTGACATTAACATCATCAAGATAACATATCAACATGCCACATGGAAAATGACGTGGTGTTGACTAACTTCAGTGACAGACTTATATGAAGCTCTTTAATTGGATCATGTTCAATGTATGTACCTCAAACACTACACTTACTTGTTTGCTTTAAGGTCACTACTCCAATGCTAGAGTTAAACATTCTATCCTTTTTGATAGAGGTATAACAAGTGTAGGCTTTAAATAGTTTGTCGCATTTAGCCTAGAACAATTTTAGCGAATAAGGAACTAAAGAACTATAACTCCTTACTTAATAGTTCATCAACTATTAGCATAGTTTTTCTACAATGTAACCAAATAATTTATGGTCATATCATATATGTCGTAAATAAATAAAATATCCATTAAAATATAACATATATGAAATCAATAATTAATGTAGCAATTTCTTTATCTAATAAATAAATAATAAAATTGGTTTTTAACAACATATGTCCAACAATCTCCTATTTTCACTTAAAATCAATCATACACATATTTTATACCCATTGATTCTAGGTGCTTCTTAAACACCTTTTGTGACAAAGATTTAGTCAATGGATTTGATATATTTTCAATTGAAGCAATCTTTGCTATTGAAACAACTCCTCTATGTATAATATCACGAATCAAGTGGAATCTGCACTTTATATGTTTTGTTTTCTGGTGAACTCTTGGTTCCACAACATATACTACTGCTCCATTATTTCGCAATAAAAAGTTATGGGAGAATTTATAGAGGGAACAATTCCACACTCTTGTATGAATTTTTGAATCCATACAGCTTCTTTTGTAGCTTCACTGGTAGCGATATACTCTATTTCAGTGGTGTAATCTATAGTAGTATCTTGCTTGCAACTTTTCCATGTTATTGCTCCCTTACCCAAAATGAAAACAAATCCAGATGTTGATTTTCTATCATCCACATCTGGTTGAAAATTTGAATCTGTATAGCCTGTTGTTACTAAATCTTGTCCACCAAACACTAAATAATAGTGCTTAGTTCGATTTAGATATTTCAACATATATATTTCACTATTGTCCAATGTTTAAGACCTAAATTAGATTGGTATCTACTCACAACACCGACTACATAACAGATATTCGGCCTAGTATATAACATGGAATACATGAGACTTCTTAATTCTGATGCATAATGATAGTTTCTCATCTTCTTTCTTTCCTCTTGGGATTTAAGAGAAATTCTCTTAGAGAGATTAATTCTATGCCTAAAGGGTAAAAACCCTTTCTAGGAATTATGCATGCTAAACTTGGTCAATATCTTGTCAATGTAATTTGCCTGGAACAACCCCAATAATCTTTTTTCTTCAGTCTCTAAACAATTTGATTCCAAGTATATAAGACATTTCACTAAGGTCTTTTATAGAAAAGTGCGTAGATAACCAAATTTTTGTTGATGACATTCAGCTACATCATTCCCAATAAGTAGTATATCATCAATATAGAGAACCAAGAATGTGATTGTACTCCCACTAACGATCTTGTACACACATAGTTCATCCCAATTTTGTGAGAAACCAAATGATTTGATTGCCTCATCAAAACGGACGTTTCAACTTCGAGATGCTTGCTTCAGGCTATAAATTGATTTTGTTAATTTGCAAACTTTTGTTTTTTGACCTTTAGATATAAAACCTTCAGGCTAGTCCATATAAATTTCTTCTTGAAGATATCCATTCAAGAAAGTGATTTTAACATCCATTTTTCAAATTTCATAATCATATCGTGCTGCAATTGGCAACAGAATCCTTATGGACTTTAGCATGGCTAAAGGCAAAAAAGTTTCCTTATAATCAATTCCAACCTTTTGAGTATAACCTTTTGCCATTAGCCCTGCTTTATAAATCTCTACCTTTCCATTGGCTCCTAATTTTCTTTTGTAAACCTATTTACAACCGATTGGCTTAACACCTTTCGGTTTATCCATTAGAGTCCATACCCCATTACTACATTGAGTCCATTTTTGATTCTGTGGCCTTTTGCCATTGAGCAGCATCTCTATCATTCATAGCCTTTTCATAGGTAAAAATATCATGATCTGGTCTACCCGGTTCCATTTGATAAATTTCATTAAACAAAGTATACTTAATCAGAGGTTTACATATTTTTTTACTACGTCAAGGTTCTTGCAATTGTACAGGTTCAATGGGAGTCACAATACATTTTTCATTATTTTCATTTACCATATTAATTGGTTGAGGAACTTACTCTTCAAGAGCTATTTTGGTTCTACTATCTTTCAAGCTATAATCATTTTCTAGGAATGTAGCATTCCTGCTTACAAAAGCCATTTATTCATTAGGCTTATAGAAGTAGTAACCAAAACTCATTTTGGGGTATCCAACAAATAATTCACCTATAAGTTCTTAAGTCTAGCTTATTTAGATTAGTTTTTCTTACATATGCAAGACAACCCCATATCTTTAAATGTTTTAGGCTAGGAACTTTTCTTATCCATAATTCATATGGAATAGAGGTGTTGAGAGAAAAAAATGATGAAGAGATAAGTAATGGGTGGGAATTTGAGCAAGAACAAAAAAATTAGACTGGGTAGAAAAGTGGAAGAAGAGCGAGAAAATAGTAATTTAAGGAGGAGTAGAAGAGAAAGGAATACAGTGTGAGACCTTGTCAAGCTCGATTAAAAAACAAGTTTTTTTTGCCCCATTTGGTTAATATTGATCAATGTTAGAGTTATTTGAGGTTGAAAAGTAGAAATAATTTGATTTCGGTACATTTCGGAGTATAGGGGTCAAATCGTAATTTTTTCGCTCTGAGGGCAAATTGATAAATTTTTTACCCCAGCACTTGTCAAGGCCAAGGGATTTTATTCATTCTGTAAATGGATAAACATGAGAAATGTGTGGTGGAGAGAGATTGCTTAATGGCTAAGTATGACACATGGACCAATGGGATGGTGACATGTGTCAAAATCTCATCCATTCATTATTTTCTCTATAAAAGGCATAAAAATCAGCCCATTTCTCCCATAGTGATCAGCCAAACCAGAAGAGAAGAGAAACCAAGGAAGAATAAGCCTTAGGTGGGAAAAATCAAAGAGAAAATGTTGGAATTCAAGGAAACAAGCTAAGTAAGTTCAAATTTATTTAATTCTCCTTGATACCTAGCTTACCCCTGCTTTTGTTCTTGATTTCCATGGTTGAATATTGAGTTATCATGATGAATTCAATTCTGAAAAATGGGTATGGAAGAGGAATTGTTGTTGGAATAATTTGATTTTAGACTCTGTCAGTGTTTAGGGATAGTTAAGCATGGTTATGAACAAAAACACAAAAGAAATATTCAATTTCTCTAGGGTTCCTTGTTGGTCAAACCATGAGGGCTGAATATCAATGGGGGATTGTTTTTATTTCAAGGAAAATGGCTTGGAAAATGATGAATTAAGGTGAAACGATTATGTAGAAAAATTTTTGGTGCTAGTGCACCAAATGACCGAATTTTTCTATAAGGAACTGTGAGGGTTCTAATGCTGAATTTGGCTTTATTTAAATGGTATGTGGTAAATTAAGATATTAGAGGAGAAATGGATTAATTTGGAGTGAAATTGGACGCATTGGCCAATTGATCGGATGAAAAATCGACTTAGGCCACTACTGGGTCTAGATGGCTACCCGTGCATTTTTCATTTCATATCATATATATATCAAGCCTGAAATAGCTTATGACTGTTAGACACAATTTAATTGGAATATGTGTCATGGATTATGGCTAGGTGGTGAGCCATTGGATACGGGTAAAGGACCGTACTCGCGGACTGAAAATAGGAGTATTTCTACTCCTAATACAGGTAAGTGGATTTGCGTTTCAAACTTGTTTTGGGGAATATGAAAGATTCTATCCAACTTGTCTTAGAAAATGTACCTTGGGAGCAAGCTTTTAGTAAAATGATTTTATATTGTGAAAATGTGTTATACAATGGTTTATGTGTAATCACAATATGATAAAATGCATGATATGCATTGGATGCTTCTTTACATGTTGATTTGAACCCGGCTACGTGCGAGTAGGAGTGCACATAAGCCGTTGCTGACCCGGCTATGTGTGAGTGAGAGTGCACATAAGCCGTTGCTGACCCGGCTATGTGTGAGTGGGAGTGCACATAAGCCGTTGTTGCCTCCGTAGCGAAAGGGGGGATGCTCCGTGATCTCCCACCCCTCCGCCCAGGAGCTTGAAAGATAAGGGAAGGGATTGCTCTATTGCTTCGTGATTCGGAGTGAAGTGCACCTCTTGCCGAGTGAAGGGGGAAGGATGCTTATGTGAGGCCCTGTCAAGCTCGATTAAAAAATGGTATTGTACCGAGTGGTACAACTAAGTTAAATCGAGCCTTGAACTAGTTCAAATAGAAATTCTAAGAGGAATTTGAAAATTTTAAAACCAATAGAATGGCTTAAAACAGTGATTCGGAGTTCAAGGTCCAGTTTAGAGTCCATCAGAAAAATTGATCAATGTTAGTGTTATTTGAGGTTGAAAAGTAGAAATAATTTGATTCCGATACATTTCGGAGTATAGGGGCAAAATCGTAATTTTTTCGCCCCGGGGGTAAATCGGTAAATTTTTCACCCCAGCACTTGTCAAGGCCATGGGATTTTATTCATCCTCTAAATGGATAAACATGAAAAATGTGTGGTGGAGAGAGATTGCTTAATGGCTAAGTATGACACATGGACCAATGAAATGGTGACATGTATCAAAATCTCATCCATTCATTATTTTCTTTATAAAAGGCATAAAAATCAGTCCATTTCTCCCATAGTGATCAGCCAAACCATAAGAGAAGAGAAACCAAGGAAGAACAAGCCCTAGGTGGGAAAAATCAAAGAGAAAGTGTTGGAATTCAAGGAAACAAGCTAGGGAAGTTCAAATTTATTTAATTCTCCTTGATACCTAGCTTACCCATGCTTTTGTTCTTGATTTCCATGGTTGAATATTGAGTTATCATGATGAATTCAATTCTGAAAAATGGGTATGGAAGAGGAATTGTTGTTGGAATAATTTGATTTTAGACTATGTTAGTGTTTAGGGATAATTAAGCATGGTTATGAACAAAAACACAAAAGAAATATTCACTTTCTCTAGGGTTCTTTGTTAGTCGAACCATGAGGGCTGAATATCAATGGGGGATTGTTTTTATTTCAAGGAAAATGGCTTGGAAAATGATGAATTAAGGTGAAACGGTTATGTAGAAAAATTTTCGGTGCCAGTGCACCAAATGACCGAATTTTTCTATAAGGAACTGTGAAGGTTCTAATGTTGAATTTGGCTTTATTTAAATGGTATGTGGTTAATTAAGGTATTAGAGGAGAAATGGATTAATTTGGAGTGAAATTGGACGCATTGGCCAATTGATTTGATGAAAAATCGACTTAGGCCAGTACCAGATCTAGATGGCAACCCGTGCATTTTTCATTTCATATCATATATTTATCAAGCCTGAAATAGCTTTTGACTGTTAGACACAATTTAATTGGAATATGTGTCATGGATTATGGCTAGGTGGTGAGCCATTGGATACGGGTAAAGGACTGTACCCGCAGACTAAAAATATGAGTATTTTTACTCCTAATACAGGTGAGTGGACTGGCATTTCAAACTTGTTTTGGAAAATATGAAAGATTCTATCCAACTTGTCTTAGAAAATGTACCTTGGGAACAAGCTTTTAGTAAAATAATTTTATATTGTGAAAATGTGCTATACAATGGTTTATGTGTTATCACAATATGATAAAATGCATGATATGGATTGGATGCTTCATTACATGTTGATTTGAACCCGGCTATGTGCGAGTAGGAGTGCACATAAGCCGTTGCTGACCCGGCTATGTGTGAGTGGGAGTGCACATAAGCCGTTGTTGCCTCCGTAGCGAAGGGGGGGTTACTCCGTGATCTCTCACCCCTCCGCCCAAGAGCTTGGAAGATGAGGGAAGGGACTGCTCCGTTGCTTTGTGATCCGGAGTGAAGTGCACCTCTTACCGAGTGAAGGGGGGATGCTTATGTGAGACTCTGCCAAGCTCGATTAAAAGACGATATTGTACCGACTGGTACAACTAAGTTAAATCGAGCCTTGAACTAGTTCAAATAGAAATTCTAAGAGGAATTTGAAAATTTTAAAACCAACAGAATGGCTTAGAACAGTGATTCGGAGTTCAAGGTCCAGTTTGGAGTCCATCAGAAAATTTGATCAATGTTAGTGTTATTTGAGGTTGAAAAGTAGAAATAATTTGATTCCGGTACATTTCAGAGTATAGGGGCAAAATTATAATTTTTTCACCTCAATGGGAAATCGGTAAAATTTTCACCCCAACACTTGTCAAGGCCATGGGATTTTATTCATCCTGTAAATGGATAAACATGAGAAATGTGTGGTGGAGAGAGATTGCTTAATGGCTAAGTATAACACATGGACCAATGGAATGGTGACATGTGTCAAAATCTCATCCATTCATTATTTTCTTTATAAAAGGCATAAAAATCAGCCAATTTCTCCCATAGTGATCAGCCAAACCAGAAAAGAAGAGAAACCAAGGAAAAACAAGCCCTAGGTGAGAAAAATCAAAGAGAAAGTGTTGGAATTCAAGGAAACAAGCTAGGTAAGTTCAAATTTCTTTAATTCTCCTTGATACCTAGCTTACCCATGCTTTTCTTCTTGATTTCCATGGTTGAATATTGAGTTATCATGATGAATTCAATTCTGAAAAATGTGTATGGAAGAGGAATTGTTGTTAGAATAATTTGATTTTAGACTATGTTAGTGTTTAGGGATAGTTAAGCATGGTTATGAACAAAAACACAAAAGAAATATTCAATTTCTCTAGGGTTCCTTGTTGGCCGAACCATGAGGGCTGAATATCAATGGGGGATTGTTTTTATTTCAAGGAAAATGGCATGGAAAATGATGAAGTAAGGTGAAATGGTTATGTAGAAAAAAATTCGATGCTAGTACACCAAATGACCAAATTTTTTCTATAAGGAATTGTGAGGGTTCTAATGCTGAATTTGGCTTTATTTAAATGTATGTGGTAAATTAAGGTATTAGAGGAGAAATGAATTAATTTGGAGGTGATTTGGACACAATCGCCGATTAATCGGGTGATCGGTCGAATTTAATCGATACCGTGATTAAGCGGTAATCGGACATATTTTTGCATTTACATATCAAGCATTAGTAGTTTAAATTAATTTATATCAATTTAGGGACAATATAGTAAATTCCTCGACTTTGTTATTTGTCAAGGTGGTGAGACGTCCGGAAAAGGCAAAGGAATTGCGCCTGAGGACTATTAGTCAGAGTTCACCCGAAATCCGGATTTTCGACACCTGTGAGTGGACTGCCTATCAAAATTGTTTTGGGAATATGACTGTTTTGAACAAAGTGTTTGAATGATTTTATGCAATTTTTCATGAAAATGAATGCCTTGGGAACAAGCTTTTGAGAAAAGGTTTATGTTATGAAATGTGGTTATTATGGATTTCTATGTGGCTGCATTATGTTGATATACATATATGCTTGAATATAATGTTGTGTAATTATGTTGACTCGGCTATGTGCGAGTAGGGAGTGCGCATAAGCCGAGGATGACCCGGTTATGTGCGAGTAGGGAGTGCGCATAACCCGGTGATGACCCAGCCATGTGCGAGTAGGGAGTGCGCATGAGCTGGTGATGATGATGATGAGCTGGTGATGATGATGATGGGTTGGTGAGATGATGATGATGGGTATATACGTATATATATATATATATATATATATATATATATATATACATATGTAAATGTGTGTGATATAGCAAATTGATGGACAATGATTTATGGTTGTAATGTACGTAAAATTTGACACATTATACTTTGAGAATTTTCATGAATGTTAGGTTGATTTTATTAGTTTAGCAGGATGGCTTTTGTTGAGTGAGGAAAAATGTTTCTCTTGTTGCTTTGTTTTCACTGCATCGAAATTCATGCTCGCTGTAGCGAAAAACTCTGGGGTTTGGAGGGGTTTTAAATAGGAATGAACTAAATTGCATTGTTTGAAACAAGTGCATCATGATTTTAAATTTTTCCTAATTGTTGCTTGTTCCCTTCCTTGTTCACTCACTGGGTTTATACTCACCATTTTCAAATTCATGTTTTCAGATCACGAGGTAGCCGATAATTAGGACGAGGTGTCCTTGTAGATCTGTGTACATCTTCTGGTAGGTGTCTCGGCATTCGGTAGCTGTATATCCATCCGAGTCACTCCGCTGGAGGTCGAGTATTATTTTGTTATGTATAGATGAACTTAATGTAAATTTTAAAAGAGTAATGCCAGTACGAGTTGGCAATGTATATCACTATTTTGACTCAAAGTCATGAAATAGGACTTAGTGATAATAAATAGAATCATAAGTAAGATAAATAATAGGCTTGCTTGGGTTTAGTGGATTACGTCCATTGGACCCATGCGCCGGTCATGACCCGGAATTTGGGTCGTGACAGTATTGGTATCAGAGCCCTAGGTTTGTCTAGGTCCTAGAACTTCCTTTTTGTTAGTCCAGCGGAGAGTCGGGTCTTTATGTGGGAACTTCAGTTGTAAAGTGTGAACCGCGGCACATTTTACAACCAAATGACCGCATAGATTCCCTATCTTAGAAACCACCTTTTGCTTTAAGTATGATTATAATATGTGTTTAATAACAGGCGTTTGCTTTTGTCTAGGTAAGAATGCCGCCTAAGACACGAGCCGCCTCAAGACGGGCAGGGGAGCAAGATGCTCCCATTGAGATGGCAGATAGACCACGGGCATCCACCCAGAGAGGCCGAGGTAGACGTGGTAGGGTCACTAGGCCGGTGGGGTTGGATACGCCTGTGAGTAGGCAAGAAGAGGGACAGTCCTCAGGTGATGTAGATAGACACCCAGCTAGGGGTATTACTATTGAGGATTTGGCGGCAGGCCTACAGGGAGTTAACCGGGTTGTAGAGATGATGGCGACCCGCATGGAAGATATACAAAGGGTAGTAGAGGGGAGACCTACAGTACAAGAATCCCCTAGCTCCCAAGGACAGGCCGATCACCAACATCATGAGGAGGAGAGGGGACATCTAGATATTTCTCTTCCTGACTTTCTCAAGCTTAAGCCTCCAACATTTTCAGGGTCTGATGCATCGGAGAAACCCCAGGTTTTCTTGGATAAGATGGAGAAAATTTGTAAAGCCTTGGGATGTTCTAGTGTTCGGTCAGTTGAGCTAGCCGCCTTCCAATTAGAGGATGTGGCGCAGGAATGGTATAGCTCTTTATGTAGAGGCAGACCGACTAATGCAACACCGTTGGCCTGGAGTGAGTTCAGTGCAGCCTTCTTAGATCGATTCTTACCACTCAGTGTGCGTAATGCCAGAGCCAGAGAGTTTGAGACTTTGGTACAGACTTCAAGCATGACGGTGTCTGAGTATGACATCAAGTTCACGCAGCTAGCTCGTTATGCGCCCTATCTCGTTTCTACTGAGGAGATGAAGATTCAGAGGTTTGTGGATGGGTTAGTGGAGCCATTATTTAGGGCTGTGGCATCCCGAGATTTCACTACCTATTCTGCAGCAGTGGATCGTGCTCAACGCATCGAGATGAGGACCAGTGAGAGTAGGGCTGCGAGGGATAGAGCAAAAAGGGGCAAGACAGAGGGTTATCAGGGCCGTAGAGATTTCAGCAGTGGTGGTTCATCTTCTAGCCGTCAGGGTCCACAGAGGGACTCACGGTTACCTCAGCAGGGGAGTGACGCACCTGGTGCTAATATTAGGGTGGGACAGAGAACCTTCAGTTCTAGGAGGCAGCAAGATTCTAGACAGAGTAGTCAAGTCATTCGCTCTTGTGATACTTGTGGGAGACGACATAGTGGACGGTGCTTCCTTACTACAAAAACTTGTTACGGGTGCGGTCAACCTGGGCATATTAGGAGGGATTGTCCGATGGCACATCAATCACCAGATTCTGCTCGTGGTTCCACCCAGCCAGCTTCATCTGCTCCGTCAGTTGCTGTCTCATCTGGCCGGGAGGTTAGTGGATCGAGAGGTAGAGGTGCGGGTACTTCCTCTCAAGGCAGACCATCTGGGTCCGGACATCAAAGTTCTATTGGTAGAGGCCAAGCGAGGGTGTTTGCTTTAACACAGCAGGAGGCTCAAACATCCAATGCCGTGGTCTCAGGTATTCTCTCCGTTTGTAATATGAATGCTCGAGTACTATTTGATCCTGGTGCTACCCATTCTTTTATCTCTCCATGTTTTGCATCTCGGTTGGGTAGAGGTCGTGTTAGGAGAGAGGAACAATTAGTGGTGTCTACTCCTTTAAAGGAGATATTTGTGGCCGAGTGGGAATATGAGTCCTGTGTAGTGCGAGTCAAGGACAAAGACACTTCGGTGAATCTAGTGGTGCTAGACACCTTAGACTTTGATGTAATCTTGGGGATGGATTGGTTATCACCCTGCCATGCTAGTGTGGACTGCTATCATAAATTGGTTAGATTTGATTTCCCCGGTGAACCATCATTTAGTATTCAGGGGGATAGGAGTAATGCTCCAACCAATTTGATATCGGTCATATCTGCCAGAAGATTATTACGACAGGGTTGTATAGGTTACTTGGCTGTTGTAAAGGATAGTCAGGCAAAGATTGGAGATGTAACTCAAGTGTCGGTGGTGAAGGAGTTCGTGGATGTATTTCCCGAGGAGCTACCAGGTTTGCCTCCTGAACGGGAGATTGAGTTTTGCATAGATTTGATTCCCGACACTAGACCTATATCCATACCCCCATATAGAATGGCACCTGCAGAGCTTAAAGAGCTTAAGGATCAGTTGGAGGATTTGTTGGATAAAGGTTTCATACGACCTAGTGTATCCCCATGGGGAGCACCAGTGTTATTTGTGAAGAAGAAAGATGGGTCACTTAGGCTGTGCATTGATTATCGACAGCTTAATAAAGTGACGGTGAAGAATAAATATCCTCTCCCAAGGATAGATGATTTATTTGATCAACTACAAGGAGCACAATGTTTTTCTAAGATAGATCTGCGATCTGGGTACCATCAGTTGAGAATCCGGAACGAAGATATACCCAAGACCGCATTTCGAACAAGATATGGGCACTATGAGTTCTTAGTGATGTCATTTGGGCTCACGAATGCTCCTGCAGCCTTTATGGATTTGATGAACCGAGTGTTCAAACCTTATTTGGATAAGTTTGTAGTGGTGTTTATTGATGACATTTTGATATATTCAAAGAGTCGAGAGGAGCATGAGCAGCATCTTAAGATAGTGCTCCAAATTTTGAGAGAACATCGATTGTATGCTAAGTTCTCCAAGTGTGAGTTTTGGCTCGAAAGTGTTGCATTCTTGGGGCATGTGGTATCTAAGGATGGGATACAAGTTGATTCAAAGAAAATTGAAGCAGTGGAAAAATGGCCAAGGCCAACATCAGTTACGGAGATTAGAAGCTTTGTGGGTTTAGCTGGCTATTATCGTCGCTTTGTGAAGGACTTCTCCAAAATAGTTGCCCCTTTGACTAAGCTGACACGTAAAGATACAAAATTTGAGTGGTCTGATGCTTGTGAGAATAGTTTTGAGAAGCTTAAGGCATGTCTCACCACAGCTCCAGTGTTAAGCCTGCCGCAAGGCACAGGGGGTTACACGGTGTTTTGTGATGCATCGGGGGTTGGTTTAGGATGTGTATTAATGCAACATGGGAAGGTGATTGCGTATGCATCTAGGCAACTTAAAAGGCATGAGCAGAATTACCCCATACACGATTTGGAAATGGCAGCAATCGTGTTTGCCTTAAAGATTTGGAGACATTACTTGTATGGTGAGACTTGCGAGATATACACGGACCACAAAAGTCTGAAGTATATATTTCAGCAGAGGGATCTTAACTTACGGCAACGTAGATGGATGGAGTTGCTAAAGGATTATGATTGTACTATTCTTTATCATCCCGGTAAGGCCAATGTAGTGGCGGATGCCTTGAGTCGAAAATCAATGGGAAGCTTGGCACATATTTCCATTGGTAGGAGATCTTTGGTTAGAGAGATCCATAGCTTGGGAGACATAGGTGTGCGTTTGGAAGTTGCGGAGACAAATGCTTTGCTAGCACACTTTAGAGTGAGGCCTATTTTAATGGACAGGATTAAAGAAGCACAAAGTAAAGATGAGTTTGTGATTAAGGCCTTAGAGGATCCTCAGGGTAGGAAAGGAAAAATGTTTACTAAAGGCACAGATGGAGTGTTGAGGTATGGAACCAGACTTTATGTGCCTGATGGTGACGGGTTGAGGAGAGAAATATTGGAGGAAGCTCACATGGCAGCTTATGTGGTACATCCAGGGGCTACAAAGATGTATCAAGATTTGAAAGAGGTGTATTGGTGGGAAGGACTTAAGAGAGATGTAGCTGAGTTTGTCTCCAAGTGCCTGGTTTGTCAGCAGGTTAAGGTCGAGCATCAAAAGCCTGCAGGGCTACTACAGCCATTACCAGTACCCGAGTGGAAGTGGGAACATATTGCTATGGACTTTGTAACGGGTTTGCCTCGAACCAGTGGGGGATATGATTCAATTTGGATAGTAGTGGACCGGTTAACAAAGTCAGCTCATTTTCTTCCGGTTAAGACTACTTATGGGGCTGCCCAATATGCTCGAGTTTATGTGGATGAGATAGTGCGACTACATGGTATTCCCATTTCTATAGTATCTGACAGAGGAGCTCAGTTTACTAGTAGGTTTTGGGGAAAGTTGCAAGAAGCATTGGGCACTAAGTTGGATTTCAGCACAGCTTTCCACCCTCAGACTGATGGACAGTCTGAACGGACCATACAGACATTGGAGGATATGTTGAGGGCTTGTGTGATAGACCTTGGTGTCAGGTGGGAACAATATCTACCCTTAGTGGAATTTGCCTACAACAACAGTTTCCAAACTAGCATCCAAATGGCACCATTTGAGGCCTTATATGGACGAAGATGTAGGTCACCCATTGGATGGCTAGAGGTGGGAGAAAGGAAACTTTTGGGGCCTGAATTGGTGCAGGATGCAACCGAGAAAATACACATGATCCGTCAGAGGATGTTAACAGCACAAAGTAGACAGAAATCATATGCTGATAACCGACGGAGAGACTTGGAGTTCCAAGTAGGAGATCATGTATTTTTGAAAGTTTCGCCAACTAAAGGGGTAATGAGGTTTGGCAAGAAAGGGAAGTTAAGTCCTCGGTATATAGGGCCATTCGAGATCTTAGAAAAGGTTGGAGCGGTGGCTTATCGTTTGGCTTTACCGCCAGACCTTTCAAATATTCATCCCGTGTTTCATGTGTCCATGCTTAGGAAGTACAACCCAGATCCATCACATGTAATACGGTATGAAACCATTCAGTTGCAAGATGATCTAACCTATGAGGAACAACCGGTAGCTATCCTTGATAGGCAAGTTAAAAAGCTCCGTTCAAAGGATGTAGCCTCAGTGAAAGTGTTGTGGCGGAATCACACTAGCGAGGAGGTAACGTGGGAAGCTGAGGATGAGATGCGGACAAAGCATCCACACCTCTTCGATATGTAAAGGTAAGCCACTCTACATTGAATTTAAATTCGAGGACCGAATTTTTATTAGTGGGGGAGAATGTGAGACCCTGTCAAGCTCGATTAAAAGACGGTATTGTACCGAGTGGTACAACTAAGTTAAATCGAGCCTTGAACTAGTTCAAATAGAAATTCTAAGAGGAATTTGAAAATTTTAAAACCAACAGAATGGCTTAGAATAGTGATTTGGAGTTCAAGGTCCAGTTTGGAGTCCATCAGAAAATTGACCAATTAGGGACAAAACGGTCATTTTACCATTTGATGATAAAATGGAGATTTTTAGCCAAGATTTGATCACATTTGACCAAGAATAATTATATGAAATATAATTATGATTATTGGAGTATAAAATGATGTTTAGCAGTGAAAAATTGTGATTCTCGGTATTTATGGAGCACAAGGGCAAAATGGTAATTTTGCCACTAAAGGACTAAACGAAAATTTTTTTAAACAATTTTTGCCCCATTTGGTTAATATTGATCAATATTAGTGTTATTTTAGGTTGAAAAGTAGAAATAATGAGATTCCGGTACATTTCGGAGTAAAAGGGCAAAATAGTAATTTTTTCGCCCCAGGGGCAAATCGGTAAATTTTTCGCCCCAGCACTTGTCAAGACCAAGGGATTTTAATTGTGGTAGGATTGGATAAATACCAGAATATTTGTGGTGGAAAATTAAGAAGAAAAAGTCAAAAAGTTAAAAATTGGGCCAATAAGCATGTGACACATGGCATGCTTGATTATTTTATTATTTTCTATAGAAATCAGCCCATTAAATCCCCAATTCCCTCACCATATTCGGCCTAGGCATCCAGCAACAAGAAAAAAGGAAGAACAAAAGGAAAAACAAGAAAACCTAGGTGGAAATTCAAAGAAAAAGTGAAGAAATCAAGGAAACAAGCTAGGTAAGTTAAAATTTCTTTAATTCTCCTTGATACCTAGCTTACCCATGCTTTTGTTCTTGATTTCCATGGTTGAATATTGAGTTATCATGATGAATTCAATTCTGAAAAATGGGTATGGAAGAGGAATTGTTGTTGGAATAATTTGATTTTAGACTATGTTAGTGTTTAGAGATAGTTAAGCATGGTTATGAACAAAAACACAAAAGAAATATTCAATTTCTCTAGGGTTCCTTGTTGGTCGAACCATGAGGGTTGAATATCAATGGGGGATTGTTTTTATTTCAAGGAAAATGGCTTGGAAAATGATGAATTAAGGTGAAACGGTTATGTAGAAAAATTTTCGATGCTAGTGCACCAAATGACCGAATTTTTCTATAAGGAACTGTGGGGGTTCTAATGCTGAATTTAGCTTTATTTAAATGGTATGTGGTAAATTAAGGTATTAGAGGAGAAATGGATTAATTTGGAGTGAAATTGGATGCATTGGCCAATTTATCGGATGAAAAATCGACTTAGGCCAGTACCGGGTTTAGATGACTACACGTGCATTTTTCATTTCATAACATATATATATCGAGCCTGAAATAGCTTCTGACTGTTAGACACAATTTAATTGGAATATGTGTCATGGATTATGGCTAGGTGGTGAGCCATTGGATACGGGTAAAGGACTGTACCTGCGGACTGAAAATAAGAGTATTTCTACTCCTAATACCGGTGAGTGGACTTGCATTTCAAACTTGTTTTGGGAAATATGAAAGATTCTATCTAACTTGTCTTAGAAAATATACCTTGGGAACAAGCTTTTAGTAAAATGATTTTATATTGTGAAAATGTGCTATACAATGGTTTATGTGTTATCACAATATGATAAAATGCATGATATGCATTGGATGCTTCTTTACATGTTGATTTGAACCCGGCTATGTGCGAGTAGGAATGCACATAAGCCGTTGCTGACCCGGTTATATACGAGTAGGAGTGCACATAAGTCGTTGCTGACCTGACTATGTGCGAGTAGGAGTGCACATAAGTCGTTGCTGACCCAGCTATGTGTGAGTGGGAGTACACATAAGCCGTTGTTGCCTCCGTAGCTTATAAGGCTGGATGCTTCGTGATCTTCCACCCTATGAGTGCTTTGGTAGGTATGATCTGTGGTGAAGTATGACTCTCCGCCCAAGAGCTTGGAAGATGAGGGAAGGGACTGCTCCGTTGCTTCGTGATCCGGAGTGAAGTGCACCTCTTGCTGAGTGAAGGGGGGGAAAGCTTGGAAGATGAGGGAAGGGAATGCTTCGTTGCTTCGTGATCCGAAGTGAAGTGCACCTCTTGCCTAGTGAATGGGGGGGGGGGATGCTTCGTGATCTCCCATCCTCTAGTGACAATAGCATAAGTCGTTGCATATGAGATGATGATGATGGGATGATGTGCATGATGATGATGATGGGATGGTGTGCATGTTGATGATGGGTATATGGTTGTAAATGCAAATATGTAAGCATTTGTTTTGTTGAAATTCGGAAGTTTACATGTGTTACATGTTGCTATTGTTATTTTAGCAGGATGACTTGTTTTAAGGGAAAAAAGAGACTTTTTCCTTGATGTTCTGGTTCTCGCTGCAGCGAGAATGAAGTTCGCTACAGCGAGAAACTTTCTATCTATTTTGCTAACTTGTGGGTTTTTGCCATATTTCCCATTTCTTTGGTACCATAGTTGAGCATGGATTTTTGTAAAGTGATTTACTCATGTGGGGTTTACATGAGAGGTTTAAAGGAGCTACAACAATTGCATGGTTTTAAGAAAACGAATGCATCATGATTTCAATAAACATTCCTTATGGTATGCTTGTTCCCATCTTGTTCACTCACTGAGTATTGTACTCACGTTTTATAAAAATTCATGTTTTCAGATCAGGTGACTGTTGGACCCTAGATCGAGGAGTTCTCGTAGTGCATCTCTTGGGTATGTGTCTAGCATTCGATAGTAATCCCTTTTATTGTAAATGTCTCCGCTATAAGTCATGGGTCCTTTTGTATTGTGAATACAATCTAACAATGTGAATATGTGTATGCAATGTAAATTGCTAAATACATGACTGGTATAGTACATGTATATTATTATCGATAATGCCATTATGTTTTGGCTATGTTCACACCCGGAAAAAGGTGTGTGTGTATGCATGATATGATAAATTTGTTAAGCAAAGGTAAATGGATAGACTTGCTTGGGCTTAGTGAGCTATGCTCATTGAGCTTATGCACCGGTCATGGCCCGGGAAATTGGGTCGTGACAGCTTAAGTCGTTGTTGCCTCCGTAGCGAAGGGGGGGATGCTCTATGATCTCCCACCTCTCAGCCCAGGAGCTTGAAAGAGGAAGGAAGGGACTGCTCCGTTGCTTCGTGATCCGGAGTGAAGTGCACCTCTTGCCGAGTGAAAGAGGGGATGCTTCGTGATCTCCCACCCCCTAGTGACAATAGCATAAGCCGTTGCATATGGGATGATGATGATGGGATGGTGTGCATGATGATGATGGGTATATGGTTATAAATGCAAATATGTAAGCATTTGTTTTGTTGAAATTTGGAAGTTTACATGTGTTACATGTTGCTATTGTTATTTTAGCAGGATGACTTGTTTTAAGGAAAAAAGGAGACTTTTTTCTTGATGTTTTGGTTCTCGCTGCAGCGAGAATGAAGTTCGCTACAACGAGAAACTTTCTGTCCATTTTACTAACTTGTGGGTTTTTGCCATATTTCCCATTTCTTTGGTACCATAGTTGAGCATGGATTTTTGTAAAGTGATTTACTCATGTGGGGTTTAAAGAAGCTAAAACAATTGCATGGTTTTGAGAAAATGAATGCATCATGATTTCGATAAACATTCCTTCTGGTATGCTTGTTCCCTTCTTGTTCACTCACTGAGTATTGTACTCACATTTTATAAAAATTCATGTTTTCAGATCAGGTGACTGTTGGACCCTAGATCGAGGAGTCCCCGTAGTGCATCTCTTGAGTATGTGTTTGGCATTCGATAGTAATCCCTTTTATTGTAAATGTCTTCGCTGGAAGTCATGGGTCCTTTTATATTGTAAATACAATCTAACAATGTGAATATGTGTATGCAATGTAAATTGCTAAATACATGACTAGTATAGTGCATGTATATTATTATCGATAATGCCATTGTGTTTTGGCTATGTTCACACCTGAGAAAAGGTGTTTGTGTATGCATGATATGATAAATTTGTTAAGCAAAGGTAAATGGATAGGCTTGCTTGGGCTTAGTGAGCTATGCTCATTGAGCTCATGCACCGGTCATGGCCCTGGAAATTGGGTAGTGACATAGAGCTAGAAGGTATTCCCCTAAATTTAGAAGTGGTGATGGTAACAGAAGCAAGGGAATGGCTCAAAATAAAGGAAAAAAATAGAAGTAGAAAGGGTGGGTTGTTTACTCCAGGATCCGATTCAAGTGGTAAGAACAAAAGGATTAACAAGGAGCGGATTGAAGATTAAAAGAGACAAACGATGGTGGAAAGAGTTAGTAAGGAGAATGGATCTATTTCTAAAGTTGACATTAAGAAAAGAAATTTAGTTATTGTAAGGAAGGTAGAGGAAATTTGGGAACTTAATAAGATATTGGGTTTGAATTTTGTGGAAGATAAAGATGAGGTTATCCAAAAAATTGTGGAGCTTGAAGTAGTAGATATAGAAGGAAGGAGTCAGTTAGGACATGCTCATCAATATAGACAGTCTAGAGCAAGAGATGAATGAGGGCAGATCTTTTTTGCTAGACTAGGTTGTCACTGGCTTATGTGTAATAAGTTTTCGTGTGTGATTATTGGAAATTTTGGATGAATTGATACCAGGGTCTAGGAGGGTTTTCTGAAGTGAAAAAGGAAGAGCTTTTGTTGTGTGCCTTTCAAGATTAGGAAAAGAGGTAGAGTCTAGAGAAGTCTTCATCAGCATCTTGAGTTTGCTGCCTTTTTGTGGATAAGGAGCCAGGGTGGTAGATTAAATGGTGTTCAAATGCCTTAGTTGCGATACAATAGGTGAATATTCTCTAGATTTTACGGGTTTGCTTATCATGAGAGTGTGATAAAAGTTAGTTAGCTTTTAGTAGTTCAGGTTGAATGTTTTAAGATGTAGTGGAATGGTCTAGAAAGTTTGGATCATTGTTATTGTTGTTCAATTTTCTACCCACGCAAGTATATGTATTGCAAAGATAATATAATAATGAGTAGAGAGTCAAACTCACAGGAAATTAAATTAATTCTTACTATTAATTATTAAAATTACACATCTTAATTTTATCCAACCAATAAAAATTTAATTAAAAAGAAAAATTAAATCAAACCTAAAAACTAAAACTAATCTAAATTTACTCAGCCAAATTATTTCATTAGACTTGATTGACTTCTAGACCTAAGATTATAATGCCCCTTAATACTTAATCTGAATATTGTCTCTCTCTCTCTTTCTCTCTCTTAACTTAGTTTAATGGATTAAGTTGTTAGCTTAGAGTCCTAATTTATTTACAAGTTTCTGCCAAGTTTCTCATAAAAATATTTTTCCCAATTAACTTCTACATATCTATGAAAAATTAAATTGAAAAAAGATTCATTAAGTTTGTGCTCTAATTTTAGCTACCTATGGCTTATAGGTGTATGTCTACCCTATATGCGAATCAAACCACCTAATCAATTAAGCGTATTCAATTATACATTATTTTATTCAAGATTTACCTTAGTCTCTTTCGTCAAGGTTTAATTTAGGTTTCCAATTCAATCTAATTAGTAATCAAGCAATTAGAAGCATTAATAACAATATAGAATAAACAACTTAAAACCATCATACATAAGCAAAAGAGAGATAAATAAATCAAACCACATATTGAGTTCCATTATAATCTTAGATAAATAATTTATTTTCCCATCAAGTCACACATTATCATTAAATTAAGGTTAATCATCAAAACCAAAAAGAAGAAAATAAAAGAACAACAAAAAGATAAAAAAAAAAACCCAAGAGTCGTAATCTTGATCTCCAAATCTTCTTGAATCTTTTAAATTCTTCTCAGCTTCAAAGATACTTTTTCAATGATGTTGTGGCTTGAATCTCAACTTTAAATCTGGTGTTTCGTTGTTATCTCTAAAAGTCCTTCGAAATGTTGTTTTTATAGGGCTGTGCAGTTAGGCCACGTTGGGTGAAGAAAGAAATCAATTCCAGCTAGGGTTTCCTCATCAAACTACATGAGCAGTGGCCTCCCTCCATCAAGGCCGTGGCCTCGACCATTTAGTTAGCAGAAATAGTAATTGCTCTAGGACTGCTACAGTGCTTCAATTTCGATAAGATTTTTGACTACCTTCCAGACCGAACTGAGTATAATGGTAAACATGAAAGTTGAATATTTTGCTCTTAGCTTTCTAATGGTCTAAGAATCATCCCATTTGGAGTTCTGTAGAAAACGTTATGATCAAAATACCAAGACATGTGCAATGAAAGTCTACACCTTGAAATTGCTCTTCTTCTTCCATTAAAATTTTTCTTTCATTAAACACCTACAAAAGCATGAATAAATTAATAACAACATTTCTTAATTATATTAACACCAAAGCAAGCATAAAATTAACTAAGATTAGATTGACTCATCTAAATTAATTAACTTAAAATAATTTAAATAAAACCTATTAATTTCTATACATTACCACAAGAATTAAACTAAATTACTATCAAAATTAAGCCCAAATAACTCTATATCATAGAGTTATCAGTTATATTGTAATCCCAAAAGTTTTTAAAGTTGGGAAGATTAGTTATTTTTGTATAGGAAACTCATTATTAAGGTAGAGTCACCATTATCTGTTTGAGTGGTGGAATCCTTTTGTAATTGTACTGTTATCTTCCTCCATAGCTTGATTTGATATGCTTCTATACAAGTCTTTTATCTCTAAGGTTCAAGACTTGTTATAGCATACAGGCTATGTTAAGCTAATAAACCCTTCATTTCAAAAAAAAAAAAAGAATTTGCAAGTAGAGTCCCATTTTCTATTGGTCAAAAATTTTTTACTTGCCATATATATGTGTGCGTGTAATGGATACTTTGATGTAATTCTCTTTTATTGGGTAAAGAAAAACTTTCGTCACTTTGATGTAATTCTCTTTTATTGGGTAAACAAAAACTTTCGTCTTAGTAAATGAATGTGTATTAATTTATATCTAATAAATCATAATGATCTACATTAAAATCTAAAGTCAATAGTTTTGAGTTTGTCAACCTCGACTTAAATTAACTATTTGGCTATGACGTCCAACTAAATTATCAATTTGGCCATGAAAACTTAATAACATGTCAAAACTTTATCAGAACTAATTAATGAATGAATAATTTTAACATAAAATGAATCTCATCTAGATAATCACAATTTTCTTTCTACAATTCATTTTCGTTTGAGCATTAATCTTCTCTTTTGCCTTCCTGTTTTTTTTTTTTATGTTATCTTATTTTCCATAAAGAGTATTTTATTGGTTTATAAATTTTACATAGGTGATGGTAGAAATCTTGATAAATTAGTTTTGCAAATAAAAAAAAAGTCACAGATTTAGATTTGGGAGGTGATTCAAAGTAAAAAAAAAAAATTATAATTATTATGAAAAGAGAAATCTTCTATTCCATATTGTATTTTTTAAAAAAAATTATACATATATATATATATATATATATTTATAGATACACACACAATACAAAAGGATATTTAATGATCTAAGAGGGAATCATGCTAACAATATCCCAATTGTAATTTAACAATATTATAATAGAATAGTAATCCAATAAAATCAGACTGATTTAATTTATAATTTGTATAATTATTTTATAATAATAATATTAAAACACCCCATCAAACTCAATGTGGCATGGTACATGTCAACTTTAGTTTGGGAATTAAGTCTTAAAATCGAGAACAACGATTCTTAGTGACAATATGCCAAAATTTGCATCCAACCAAAAATTTTTTCATGGACCCACAAATTATAGTTTGTTTCTCATCAAAATAATTGTCATTGGTTCAGAAACTTCAAATTTGTCCACCTTACAGTCAGAATTAACAAAAATAGATACCAAAATCAAAACTAGGGAGGTCAAAATTATCAAAAATAGTGACCTTATATAAGTGCACGTGACAAGGTAACATGGCAAATACATGGTAAATAGATGACTTGATAGAATACGTGACAAAACATATGACAGACAGTTAAATGAGAGATGACGCGATCAGTGGTGGATCCAGGATTTTGTATCAAGGGTGGCTAAAGACTAATTATATAAGCTTGAGGAATGGGTCATGGATTAGGTCAATAATTCGATTCAGAGTAAAAAATTAATCATTTTTGAAATAAAATTAAATTATAATATAAAATTTTATTACAAATTAATTACTTTTGAAATAAAATTAAATTATAACATAAATTTAATTAATAATTTAAATATAAGTTTTCAAATTCATCAATATAAACATACATAAAGTAAAAAAAATTAATATTATATTTTCACATTAAGCATCGTAATAGACTTAAGCAAATCGAAACATTAACATTAGATTTTCACATTAAACATTGTAAGTTGTAATCGACGTGCTTTCATGTTTTCAAATTCATAGATGACTAAAAATGAATAAACTGGTTTAATATAACTATAAAGGACGAAAAAAAGAAAAAGGAGCGGATTTAGTATATTTATAAAAGAGAAAAAAAAGAAAAAGAAAAAAGAAGGATAAAAAGAGAAAAAAAGAAAAGAAAAGGAGGATTTAGTATACTTATAGCGTAATATATAAAAAAATCCTTAAACTACTTAGGAAAATTCAAATAAACCTTTATACTTTTATTACGTTTAAATCAAGCTTTTATAATTTTATTTTGAGCCAAATAAACCTTTTTGCTTTTATTTTGAGTTAAATAAATCTTTATTTCTCCATGATTTACTTAATCAAAATCTCATTTATCATTTTATATTGCGTGATGTTGACTTGGTATGCTAACATATCATAATTGATGATAATGTGACATGTTGAAATATCATAATTGATGATTATATGACATACTAATCTATTATAATAATATGATCATGTGGTATTTTTCACCATCCACATCAACGTTATGTCAATGTTATGTGGATATAAAATGACAAATGACATTTTGACTAATAACAATTAGTCAATCATTAGTTATAAAGGTTTATTTGACCTTATATAGTATTAAAGTACAAAGTCTTGAATGAACGTAATAAAAGAATAAAAGCTTAGTTGAATATTTTTAAATAGTTTAGGAACTTATTTGAGCATTATGCCTATACTTATAAAAAAAAAAAATAATTCTAAAATTTGGACTTAGAAAGAATTGAACCTAGCCTTTGAAGGTTAACTTAAATTTCTTACCACTACTCCAAACTAACTCATTTGCTTTGTGTAGGGGTGGCCAAGCTACATATTATAAATTTTATACACATAAAAATAAAAAAAAATTAAAATTTGAGGGATGGCGGCCGCCACCCCTCTCTCTCTGCCCCTAGACGCGATAGAACACATAGCAAGCCACAAAATACGTGACAAGCAGTTGACTTTAATCCATGGCTTAAGCAATATGAAGAGAGGGTTTTAAAGAATAGAAAATAAACATGATGACTTTGACACCATGTTAGCAAAGGAGAAATCTTACACTATAAATTGTGTTTTTACAAGAAAATTAATGAGATATCTAAATACAAGGGATTCTTAATGATCCAACAAAGAATGAAACTAATAATATTGTAATCGTAATCTAACAATTTCACAATGCTTCTTAATCTAATAGAATCACACTAATTAAGCCTAATATCTGTACAATTGCTATAATTATGTTAACAATAATAATTTTTTTTATGAATATATTGGAGAAATAAAAGGTAATTAAATAATTAAAAAGTATAACAAGAAGCTATTTCAAGCTATAGAAGATTCTTGGCATGAACATATAAAATATTTGTTAGTTAGTTTCCAAAACCAAGTAATTGTGACTTTGGCTACACATTAAAACATAGCACTTGATTCATTGAAAAAAGCAGAGAAGGGACGTACTTGGAAAAAGTTTGGATTTGATGGCTTTGGCTTAGAATTGCTTCAAAAGCACATATGTGGATTCGACGCGCAGGAAAGCAAGACACAGCATGAAGTGAAAAGGGAAAAACCTTGATCACTTCTACTTTTGCAATAGATGAAACCGAGTTTTCATGTTGGGTTTTATCCTTTTAGTTTTGCCCTTTCATGTGAGTTGTTGATGCTAAGTGTAAGAGGTCGAAAGGCCAATGTTGTCCATTAAAAGCAATAATCTAAAGTAGTATTAAGTGAAGCTAAAAAGCCATGACAAAATACAAGGGAAAGGGAAAGGGAAAGGGATCATCTCCATTTTGCCTTTCAAATATATTTTGAACTCCATCTAATTTATGGCACTATGTCTAACCATTAACTAGGCACAAAACGGAGAGTAATATCGAAATCAATGAGGAAGTTTTAAGATTTAAATTTTGGATAGCCACCTTATTTAACAACCCACGTATCATAGCTGATGATGTATTTATTTTTATGTATATTTTTGACTCTTCTTTCAATTCTATATATTTTACTCATCGTCGCATTAATCAGACTATTTCATCAATTCATGGTCCTTATGCCTGTCATATTTTGACTTTGAAATGTGACAAGGTTTAAAGTTTTAATTCCTCTAATTGAATTGACCTTATTGAACTATACCTAATAATTTCCCCCTCAAATCAATTTTATTCATTGCACCATTACTTGTCCAATTTGTTCTATTTACAACCTGTTTTTTGAAAAAAAAAAAATCATTTATTAGTTTCTAAGAAAGGCTTCTTCAATTAATGGTCCGGTACATATTACCAAATCCTGATTGGAAGGATTATAGGCAAGAATTTTCTCCCTTTTTGTTGCAATGAATTCCGAGTCTGCTTACGTTTCCGTAACGGTAATTTACGTGCCGAACGTTTGGTAAGTAATTTAATGCATTTACATTTATCATGATGGGACTCTTTTTTTGTTTCGTAGAAAATAATTAATAATGCATTGAAATTTTCTTGTTTAATTGATAATGTGGTTACGTGAGTTGCATATGAATATATGTGTTATTGTTCCCGGTAAATATATATTTATGTGTGTGCACGCACGTTATTGATAGAAGTAATGCATTCAAATTTTCTTGTTTGGCCAAATTCAACATAATTGGATTGCTAAAGCAAATTTTACCTTATAATTGGAATTTTAAAGAAGCTGCAGCTTAATCCTCTCCCAAAATCTCAAACCAAAAAGGAATTCACCCATAACTACAAGGATGCATGGATCTGGAGCAACGGTGGAGCTAGAGCATTTTTAAAGGGAAGCCAAACAGAAAGAGACACTTAACAATTAAAGAAAACTTTATATATAATTTAATTTTCAATCATCTAAAAGATTAAATAAGATTCAAAAAATATTGAACATACAAAAAAATATATATTAACAATAATGACGGTGTTATATATATATATATATATATAAAATATAAAATATAACCAAACAAAGCTATGGAAGGAGTTTCGCTTACTTTTTACGCGTGGAAGAAAAAATAATTTTTCAAAGTAAAATGAATTGTCTCTTTACTTTGTGTGTTCTACACAAAACGAACAACTTTTTTAAAAAACTCTCTTCTTATTTTCTATTTGTTTCTTAAATTACTAATTAACATATTGGGATATTAGATTTAATTGTTAAGACATAATATGTTATGATAGGCTATTGGGCTAGACTATTAAGATATATATGTTATGATAGGCTTAGATTTAATTAAGACTTAATAGGTTTGGGTTAGTAGACTTACTTTTATTTTTTAAAATTTGATAGGCTTAACATATTGGGTTAGAATTTATATGATAACTAGCAATATATTGACTGACTCCAATTTCATCAAATGATTGAAGGAATATATATAGTAAATAAAAAATTTTAAAATTTTTGAAAGGCTATAGCCCCCATGGTCATTTTATTATTTATTATTTGTATCAATTATTCAATAAAAAATAATTTTGAGAGAGTCATTAAAAATATATATAATACATAAAAAATTTTAAAAATTTGGAGGGAAGGGGGCCATGGCCTCCTAATAACAATGCGACGCTCTGCCCCTGATCTCGAGGCTTTCAAGATCGATCTCTATGGGACAGAAGCCTAAGGATCCATTACTTGCTAGGGATGGATCTCAAACTCATATAAATTTGAATTTTTAGAAGCAAGGAAGGGATTAATCCCCAGGTGTCCATTGGCATACTAGCAAAACTATAGCCAAGAAACATCTATTTTCTATTTTTTTAGGAAAATAAAAATTTACATTCGAATCATCCGAGGAAAGCAGATCTCCAATATATCATACACCAAAATTTCCTTAGCTCCAATAGGTGGAGAACGAAAAACCAAAAAAGACTTCCTTTAACTCAAAGCTCCTCTTAGCCATGAAATCTGCTAACATATTACCTTCTTAATAAATAAGGCAAAGCTTAACCTCCCATTGATGAGTAACTAAATTATGTATTGCATTAATCAAATCAGAGTTAGAGCAAGGATGAGAACTATATGAAGTTATGGCTTGAGTCAGAAGCTGACTATCCACTTGAATAATAATTTTACGAAAGCCCAACTCTTATGCCAAATGTAGTCCTTTATAAACTCCCCATAGCTCTGCTTGATAAGCTGTATAAACACCAAAGCAAGTTGCATAACCACCACACCATTCATCGTATAAGTCCCTTAATACACCACTAGCAATAACTTGACCAATAAAACGTCTGTATGCACCATCAAAATTCAGTGTAATCCAACCTTCTGGAGGGGAACACAATCCAATAAGCACTTCCTCCCCGTCTGAAGATAGTCGAACCAGTACCACCTTAGGATATTTATGACGAATGATGTATATTCGCAGAAAAGCAATTAATCAAGTTCATGCGTACCTCTATAAATAAAACTGTCTTAAAAAACAAAAGCATTCCTCCATTTCCATAAAAACCAGCAGACAACTCCACAAAGAATGTCCCAAGGAATGTTATTATCTCATAACTTCCTACTACTTAGATTGAAAATCATCTAATCAAAAGTATTGGGAATAAGGAACTGACTAAAATCACTTTGAGGCAATACTCTAAGACAAATGGATTTTGCTATAAGGCAATCACACAAAACATGCAATATAGATTCTTCTTCAACTTGACATTGAGGGCAAGTCATCACATTCACCATATCTCTTCGAGCTTTTTCCTTGTTAGCCAATAGGTGTTCTTGTAGACATTGAAAGAGGAATGTTTTTATTCTCCGAAGGCCATTCCACTACCATGCCAGTTTCCTTACTCCACTATTTACACCCTCATTAAGCGGTAAAACTCCTCTTAACATCTCATAAGCAGATGTTACCGTGAATTTCCCAGAAGGTGAAATAGCCCAATACGGTTCATCTAGCCTCGTCAAACAAATAGATGGAAGAGAGTTCAATAATAAATCCAGTTCCACTGCAGGCAATAACCTTGTTAATCGACTCAAATCCCATTCTCCATTCGACAATACAAATTCCTTACACAACTATTGTCCACCAAGTCTATTCCTATAGAATTGGCCACCTCTCTTAAGGGACGTTTGCCAAGCCAAACATCATGCCAAAACCTTACCATGCATCTGTCTTCAATGACCAACGTATGGGTTTTGAAAGTTTTCCAAAGTCTGCTAACATATGGCCAAAAAAAAGAGGCACCAACTCGACTTACACAATTCGAAAATGAAACTCGAGTACATGTTATACTTAGCTCTCAACACTTTCACCCATAAGGCCCCTGGTTTGGTAACCAAATACTAACACATTTTAAGTATGAACACATCATTCATTATTCATAAACACCTAATGCCTAAACCTCCTTCATTCTTAGGCTTGCATACATCTTTCCAACTCATTAAATGCACCTTCCTGTTATTAGAATCCCCTCCTTATAAAAATCTTCAACATAAGGCTTCAATTCTCTTACATGTTTCCATAGTAATAGACACTGTCTGCATTGTATAATAAGGGATGGTGACCAAGATATATTCAACTAGTGTGAGTCTTCCTGGAAAAGCCAAAGTTGAAGCCTTCTTAGAACTCAAGCGACTTTGGACTTTCTCTTCCACATAGCGGAAAAAACTACCCCCTTGCGTCCATGCAATAAGGGAATTCCCAAGTATTTTCCAAGATCCGTTGAATAAGAAAATCCCAAGATTGCCATTACTTCATTAACAAAGTCAATAGATACATTATTTGAACAACAAAATGAAGACTTCACAATACTTACCTTTCCACCAAAACAAGCACAAAAGTCTCCAAGATTGTTTTGATAACTTCCATTTAAGCATTAGAAGCCTCCACAAATAGAATTAAGTCATCTACAAAGAAAAGATGCATGAAAGAAGGTTCATATCTACCCAATTTAATAGGCTTTCCATATCCCATTCTTCACTACTGCACGAATACTATGTGCTAGTCTTTCCATACATAACGAAAAAAATTATAAGGTGACAATGGGTCACCTTCACTACAAAAAAACACAGTATTTCCGACCGAAAAAATTCTGTTGGAAATTTCCAACGGATTTCCAGCGGAAGGCAAGCAAAAATTTTTTCTGTTATTTCCGACGGATTTCCAACGAAATTTTTCCGTTGGAAAAGGCTGATTTTGCTAATAAAAAAATTCCCGGACCAACATTTTCAACGGACTTTTCAACAGATTTTTAACGAAAAATTTTCCTTTGGAAATTTGAAGAACTAAAAAATTTTGAAACCTTTCCAACGAAACTGCAACGGATTTCCAACGGAATTTGAACAAAAAATAAACTAATTTTCTGACAAATTTCTGACGGATTTGTAACGAAAAATTTTCAACGGAAAATTTCCGTTGGAAAATTTGTTAGCCAAAAAAACAATTCTCCCACCAAATTCTCCAACAGATTTCCAACGGAATTTTTCAACGAAAAATTTTCGATTGGAAATCCGTTGGAAATTTGAAAAGAAAATTTTTTGAAAGCTTTCCGATTGATTTTTAACGGATTTCCAACGGAATATGAACAAAAACAAAACTAATTTTTCCAACTGATTTTTAACGAAAATTATCTAACGGAATATTTTTGTTGGAAAATTTGTTCACCCCACAAAGAAAATCTCCCACCAAATTTTCCAACGGAATTTCCAGCAGATATTTCCAACGGAAAATTTTTCGTTGGAAATCAGAAAGAAAAAACTTTTGAAAGCTTTCCGATGGATTTTCAACGGAATTTGAATAAAAACAAAACTAATTTTTCAGACGAATTTTCAACGGATTTGCAACGAAATTTTCCAACGAAAAATTTTCCGTTGGAAAATTTCGTTGGAAATTTTCAACGGATTTCCAACGAAAAATTTTCCGTTGGAAATCTTAAGAACAAAAAAAATTGAAATCTTTCCAGCGGATTTCCAACGAAATTTGAAAAATTAATGAGCCTTCAAACTTTCCAACTGAATTTCCCGTTGGAAAATTATGTTGGTAATAGTAAAATTTTAATTTTTTTCCTTAAAATATTTTAGACTTTTTATAAATTTTATTAATCCTTTATAAAAGATAGATATTAATAAAAGCAAATAAATACATATTGAAGGTATAATATTTAAAAGTTTAAGTTTGTTTTCCTTTTAATAATTTTTTATATTTTTTTAAAACTTTATTGAATCATACATTATAAATTAATAGTTCAAAATTCATTAATTTCATAACATTAAAAAATTTATGAGAAAATAAAAATAAATTTGTTAAATTTATAAAAATACATGATAATATATAATAATAAATTAAACAAAAAATATTAATACTTTATGTATGTTTTAATTGTAATTAGTTAATATATATAAATTAATAAGATATATTTATAATAAACGTATTAATATTATATATTTAAAATATATTAATTCATTATATCTATGTATACAAATTAGAATCATAGCTATAATATATATATATAGCTAAACCTGCAGTATTCACAAAAAAAATCTATATATCTAACCTATTATATTAATATGAAAGTACAAGTTATATTCTTTAATTGATATAACTTTATAATTAAGTTAATATATATGTATGTATATGTTTACATACATATATGTATGCATACAACTTTATGTATATGAGTTAATATATATGTTTACATACATGTATATGAGTTAATACATATATGTTTACATACAACTTTATATAACTTTATAACTAAGTTAATATATATATATATATGTATGTATATGTTAAATACATATATGTATGCATACAACTTTATGTATATGAGTTAATATATATGTTTACATATATGTATATGAGTTAATTCATATACATTTACATACAACTTTCTATAACTTTATAATTAAGTTAATATATACATGTATGTATATGCTTACATACCTTACAGTATGCATACAACTTTATGTATATGAGTTAATATATTTGTTTACATACATGTATATGAGTTAATACATATATGTTTACATACAACTTTATATAACTTTATAATTAAGTTAATATATATGTATGCATTATTCAAAAAAAATCTATATATATATATATATAACCTATTGTATTAATATGTATGTATTTGAGATAGTAAAATTAACATATATATATATATTAATTTATTTTATATGTAATCTTCTAGTAAATTTCATTTTTATGATTACAGTTATTAATTTTATTAGTTATATATTATCATACTTGTTACAAACTTATATTGATAATTAATTATACAACTATTGTAATATATATCAAAGTATAATATATAATTTGGAAATAAAATATATTTATATAATTAATTTTGTAATATAACATTAAGTTTTATACTGAGTAATATTAAAAAAATAACTTTATTAATAAAAATAAAATATTTACATTTGTACCATTATGAAGACTTGAACCTCTGACTACATGTTAAATGAAATAGACTTTAACCAATTTTACCACCAGCCAATAGTGCTTTAACTCACAATCATATCCTAAATAACGGATGTTTGCTGCTTAGTTAAGTCTAAAGCCGAAAACGACGTCGTTTCATATGTTGAGAGGGATTTTGGTGAGTAACAAAACGGTGTTGTTTTGTAACCTCCAAACCCTAAGTATAAAATGTGTATTTTCTCCTCTCTCCCTCATTTCCCTCTTCCATTTTCTCTCTCTACCGTTCGGCTCTTTCACTTTTGTCTAAAAGCCAGTCGGTCCTTTTCCTGCCACCGACGGTCCCTAATTTCTTCTTCTTTTTTCTTTTCTTTTTCTTAAAGCCCATTAGCTTGAATCCACATTGTTTTAAGTACTGAAGTCCAAGGAGGTAAATATAATGCTTTTCTTTTCGTTTCTTTAGACTATTTGATTTTATATGAGCATAATATAAGGATTTTGAATTATAAGACACATTTTTGGGAATCATAAAACTGGGTTAATTTAAATAATAATTATTTACGCATAAATCTTTTAAATGAGTTTTTTAAAGAAGGTTACAAGTGGTAACTTTCTTAAATTTTTCAAAGTAAAATTGTTTATGAGACCTTGCCATAAGCGTTAGGGGGTAATCTCGTAAATTATTTTTACAAAAGAGGTTTATTTTAAATAATTATTACCATGAAATAATAATAAAACCACAACATTAATGTTTCTATGTAAGTTTGATAAGATGAAAATAAATAAAAACTCTACAATGATGGAATTTCTAAAAGGTTATAAGTGATAGCTCTTGGAAAATTTCTAAGTGTGAGATTTTTCTTGAATTCTGCCATAAGTGTTGGAGTTTTCAAGGATATTTCAATACCAAAGGGTTTTTGTTTATTTCAATCTTAATATAAATAAATAAATATTTCCAATGATGAAATTTCAAGAAGGTTACGAGTGATAGTTTCTTAAAAATTTCTAAGTGAGATTTTTCTTGAATTTTCCCATTAGTGTTGGAGTTTTCAAGAAATATTTTAATATCAAAGAGCTTTTATTTAATTTGAAAAAATAGAAATAAAATTAAAAATTGAATTTAATAAGGCTAAAAGACACATAATTAATTAGGTAGCAATTAAATGGGTGTTGTGAGGGTGATAATACCTTCCTCACATGTAACTTTACTCCCGAACCTAAATTTGTCTTGCAGACCAAAACTTATTTTTTTTAATGAACCTAAGTCAAGCCTAGGACCTCATTAAGAAAATAGATTCACCTAAGTAGTCAATCGCAGCTAAATAAAAAAAATTGATGGTAACTCTTCTTAAGTCGAACTATTAAGTTTTAGACTCACACATTATAATAGCTTGGCAACTCTATTAGGGAACTCGAGAGTTGAGCCTATAACTAGTTATGTGGTGTCTTAAGCCTTTTAATTCATAATAGTTTAAATTTATTTTTATTTTACTTATTTATCCATATACCTTACACATAATTTGCTTATTCACACACAACACTTGCATGCATAAGCCTTCAATCCAAGCTTTGCCCTCTTAGGAGGAAGTAGATTTCCCTTCGTGAGCTGATAACCTCCATGTGGGCACATGAAATACTTCCACTCAGATTGAACCCTTTCTTTTGGTAACTAATAATGGGTGAGGAGGCCTTACTAGTCCAAAGTGGACAACAATGAGGAACAATTTGGGAACCTTTAGCTTTATGTCTAATTTAAGCCTAGCATATAGTGAACCTTGTGGACTCAACCCTAAGTAGAGCCTTCCTACCTTATCACATTAAAAACACCCAGAGATAGCTACACATAATTTTGGTATTTTATGTTGTTTTGTGTTAACTTGTTTTTTTACAATCATGCACCAATCATATATGGATATCTGCAATATCTTGTGTTGTATTAATTTGTTTAATTTTTGTCTTTTCACAATTACGCCCTTACATCATGCATCCATCGCATAAGGATATTTTCCATGTGATATATGACAAAAGAAAATATCTCTTTGTTATTTATCATTGTGTGGCGAATATCATAACATATTTAGAACATGCATTTACACAATAACATGAAAAGCATCATAATTAATATTTATGGTAATGAAGGGTCCTCAAGCTAGCTCAACCACTAAAACCATTTGCTTGTCGCCCATATGATACTTGCTTACAAACCAATATCATGGAAAGTGAAAAAGCTATGCGAATGGATCAAATGGAGAAGGTTCAACAAGAAATGAAAGAACAATTGGCTAAGATGATGGAGCTGATTATGAACATTAGCAAAGGGAAAACAGTGGTTGAAGAACTTGCCAACCAAGCTAGCCAATAGACCTCAAGCAATAATAATTCCACGTACCAACCACCAGTATCTCAAAACCAACATCAATACCCCATACCACTTATGAGAGAACATCCTTATAATGGCGGACAATAATCGATGCAGGGGACCACTTTTGGAGTAAACCCCGTTAATCCTATTAAAGTTCCAAATTTAGATGATACAAAAGAACAAGAAAAGTTGAATAAAGGTATGTCTAAGGCTATGGATAATCTAGAAGCACAATAAAAGTTTGACCTTTTAGAGAAACAATTGCGTCCTATGAAAGTGATAGATGCTTTGGGTTTCATTGATGCATTAAAATTGAGTCTTGTACCTAGACTAGTGATTCCTCCCAAGTTCAAGGTTTCAGATTTCAAGAAGTATGATGGTACTAAATGTCCAATGACACATGTCACCATGTATTGTCGTAAGTTAGCTGCTCACACTTACAATGATAAGTTGTTGATCCACTGTTTTCAAGACAACCTTACAAGATCAACCATCAGATGGTACAACAAGTTGGATAAAAGCCATGTGCACTCATTGCAGGACTTAGCACGAGCATTCTTAGCTTAGTACAAACATGTGGCAAACATGGCTCCAAAACGTTTAACCTTACAAAGCATGGAAAAGAAAGCTACTAAAGGCTTTAAGGACTATGCTCAGAGATTGAGAGATATTGCCTCACAAGTCTAGCCATCATTGACTGAGAAAGAAATAATAATCATGTTGTTAACACTCTGAAGACCCCATACTATGAAAGGTTAATCCGAAATGCCACTAAGAACTTTGCAGATATGGTTTTGTTGAGTGAAATAATTGAAAGCTAATCAAGAGTGACAAGATTGAAAATCTTACAAAAGAAACATGCCAAAGAAGAAAGAAGGTGAAGCACAAGAAATCACATATGAGGGGCATCAAGCAAGAGGATACATTCCTATTAACCTTATCCCACTGACCAACCTTATTACCCCACCTTAAATAATATTTCTTAAAACCCTTATCCTTACCAATAGGCCTTATAACTAGTTTTCCAAACAAATGTCCAACCACCACCAACACCATCACCACCAACCCAATCCACAAGTTGACTAAATAATGCTAGAGAACCTAGAAATATTCAAGAAAAGTTTGACCTTATTCCCATATCTTATAAAATTATGCTTCCTCAACTTATTGAACGTTATCTTTTAGCACCAGTCCACTTCAACCCATTAAAGCCTCTTTACCCAAAATGGTACGATGCCGATGCTCATTATGACTACCACTATGGGATTTAAGGACATTCAACAGAAAATTGCACAGCACGAAAATGTAAGGTGCAAGGTTTGATCAAGGTTTGACTATTAAAGTTTTCAAAGAAAGCGAGCCAAACATCAACAAAAATCCTTTACCCAATCACAAGGGCATTAGTAAATGCTTTGGGTGACGAGATGGTTTATGCAAATGATCAATAAAGAAAAGAATGAAAATGAGGGGCAACACTTTGAAGCTAAGTAATTGAGAGGCGATAGAGTTACCACACATGCATAAACCTTTTAGATAGTGACACAATGAATCAAAATCATTAATGCTTATGCCCAAGAGCATTTAAAATTTTTAAGTAGGATGGGTTTCTTTGTTTCATGAAATGACCCATATGGTCTCATGCTTCTGCCCAAGAGCACTAGGAAGGTTTAAATGTATGAAGGGCATTTTTTTTTTCATTTTGTATCTCCTCTTCCATGCATTAATTTCATGATATATCCCTACATTTCTTCAATTTACCCATTTCTAAGCATTTGAATAATAAATGTGAAGACAATGATAATAATCTAGGATTTGATTTTGAAAGAAACACAAACGTTAATGAACTTGAGAATGAAGAGAATGCAAATGATTACACTTTGTCTCTTGACTTGTTAAAATGGTCAGCAAGAAGAATGACAGATCACACCTTATCAAGGAGTAATTGAAAAAATTAATTGGCATGCCATTATCGCCAACAAAAAGACATTTCTTCAAAAATATGTGAATGTGTTCGCATGATCATGTCAAAACTTAGCATAGATGTCATGGTATACAAGCTGTTGTTGAAATTAGAGTGTAAACTAATCAAGCAGAAATTGAGGTGAATCAAGCTCGAAATGTTAAGGAAAAACTTATGGTAACATCATGCACTTGAGATACACAAATTGAAAGAAAATCTTCAAAGATTTCTTTTTAAAGCAAGTAACCATACTTGAGATGACAAATTATCCACTTGTTATCCCCTTTGAGCTTATTGGATTCTTTTTAAATTGAACCTTAACTAAGAATCACCTTCCACACTAAGGGAAAATGTAGAGAAGGATTAATGATAGTGGTCTTACTTCAAGGAAAAAAAATGCCTTGTATTCATTAGGTCTCAACATCATGCAAAGAAAAATATGAAAAAAATGATGAAGAAAGAAAAAGTATAAAAAAAAGTAAAAGGGACTCAAAAAGCATACAAAGACTAAAGTCTTAAGGAGAATCCTTCACATGACAAGAAATGATCCTTGTTTTGATTATCCTTAAACACATGTTTTGGGCCTATTTACCTTTTCTTATAGAAGTCCTTGCCCTAGCCTACATTTCATACCTAGAAAAGTCCATTTCAATCAAGTATGGATATTTAAATTGAAGAGCCTTCTTTTGAGATTCATATATCCATCTTGGGAAAATTTTGAATTCTTCAAGTGAATGAAGGGAAATTCAAGTTGAAAACCCAAAATGGGCAGCTTGGACACAAGTACGAAAACACATACGTTAAAAACCTAAATAGGCAAACAAGGTATGAATCTAAGAGACACATGGAATGAGGGGAAAGTGATAACTCTATTTTATAGAGTTATTTGGTCACAATTTTAGGTATATTTTGTCTAAGTTCTTGAGATTTCGTTTAAGTACTAGTTATTTTAAGTCATTTATTTTATTTAAGTTAATTATATTGGGTTCAACTACTTTAAGTTATTTTCTAATATTTTGCTTTAAGTTTAATTATTATTCAAGTTAGTTTGTTGCTTTTGTAGGTGTGCTATGGAAAGGGTGATATTTGTGAAGAAGCATACATTTAAGGTGCCAACTTCCATTGCACATGTTCTGGTATTTCGATCATATCCTTCATTATAGAAGTCTAATTGACATGATTCTTCAACCATTGGAAAGATAAGAGGTAGAGCTACAACTTTTATGTTTACCATTTTGCCTAGTTCAGCTGTAAATAAGGAAAAAATTGTATCACAAGTCAAAGTAGTGTAGCAGAACCTAAAATTTCAAGACAATGCAAAGAGGGTCACAGTCATGGAAGGAAGCAGCACCGCGGTGCACCGACAAGGCAAGGACACTTCAGAAAAATAGAGTACTCGACAGCATGACAACCAAGAAGGCAATGCCGTAACACCCAAATAGAAAATTAAAAAAAAATAGACCAAAACTACAGCATCCCAATGCCCAAGGAAGAAGGCCGTGGCACTCACATGTTTGAGAAAACTTCTTATGTATTTGGACTTCTATTTCGACAAAAAAATTGAGCCCTATTTAATCCATCTTTCAGAAGTACATAAAAACAACAATTCAGCAAAGTTGTTCTAAAGAAAAAGAGGTATTGAAGCTAGCAAGAAAGTAAGGAAAACAAAGAAGATTGCGGATCGAAGACTTGACAAACCTTGCAATTCTTTCTTCTTTTATCATCTTTATACTTTCTTTGTTTAGTTTTCATGGTTAAATTTCTTTTTTGGATAATGTTTTTAGTAGTTATGTGGAACTAAATTTTTAATCTAAAATCATAATTGAACCCAATACGTGGTCTGAATATTTAATATTCTTTCTTGCTTATCATTGATAGTGTTTGATTTCTTTATTTCAATTCTGCTCTTAATGCGTCTGATTGCTTGATCACCAATTAGATTGATTTGGAAACCTAAATAGAACTAGAATAGGGAGTTTAGAGTAAGCCGTGGATGAAATAGCATATGTTCAATATCAATTACATAAGATGATTGATTTGATTTACATGTAGGGTAGGAATACACTTACATGTCATATGTAGCCATAATTAAAGTCTAAGATTAATGAGTCTTTCTTTATTTCAATTAACATAAGAATATACTAAGTTGGTTAAGGAAGATATTTTTATAAGAACATCAGAAGAAACTTATAAATATATTAGAACTCGAAGTTACACCTAAAGCTTATCTAGTAAGCAGAAAGAGAGTAGAAGAGATTCAAATGAAACATTGAGGGGATATTGTGGTTCTAGACTTTTAGTTAATTGATTCTAGTTAAATTGTTACTTTTGCTTTCAGTTTTAAGTTTTAGTTTTAGCTTCTTTAATTTGCAATAACTTTAAATTCAGTTGTAGGATAAGATTAAATTGTGTCAATTTTAGTACTTAGCAAAAAAATTTGAGTAATTCTCCATGGGAACAAACTTTGCTTTCTATTATATTACTTGTTAACGATACGTGCACTTGCATAGTCTTAGTCATAGTCTTAGTTTCAAATTGTTTCAAATTTTCTTTGTTAATATTAATACCAAACAATCTTAGTCTTTTTTCAAATTTTCTTATTCTCTGTTTTCAGGTACTGTTGGTCATGTATGCGAAGAGTGAGAAGTTTGGAGATTGTTCCTTTTAATCTAGAAATTGAAAAGACTCTTCGAGAACTTTGGAAAGAAAATTCAGAAGCATCAACTCAATTCAAAACAATGACTGATTAACGAGAAGAGAACAAGTCCTTACAAGAATATGTTGTACTTCTCATTTAAGGGCTTCATTCTAGCAACTATAGACCTACCATCCAAGCCTATAACTTTGAGATTAAGTTAGCAATCATTCGGATGATTCAAACTTTAGTTTAGTTTGGGGGATTACTGAATAATAATCTTAATGCACATATTGTGAATTTCTTTGAGATTTGCGATACATTCAAGGCTAACGGTGTTTTTGATGATGACATTAAATTGAGGTTTTTCCCGTTTTCACTAAGAGACAAGGTAAAAAGTTGGTTAAATTCTCTTTCAGTTGGTTCCATTAGTACTTGGGATGATTTGGCTAAAAATTTTTGTCTAAGTTTTTTCCACTAGCTAAGACAGATAAGATGCAAAATGATATCACCTATTTTACATAGTTCAATTTTAAATCACTGTATAAGGCTTGGGAAAGTTATAAGGATTTGCTTAAAAAATGTCCTTATCATGGGTTACCTAAATGGCTGCAAGTTTAGACTTTCTATAATGGTTTGCCATGACCAATTAGAACCACCATTGATGCTACATCAGCAGGAGCACTAATGAGTAAATCCATTAATGAGGCTTATGACCTGTTGAGGAGATGGCTTCCAACAATTATCAATTGCCATACGAGAGATTTGGTCCAACAAAAGTTGTTAGTATTCATGAGCTTGATGCAATTAATACATTGACAGCACAATTGGCTACTATCACTAAGAAAATTGATACGTTGGGTGTTAATGTTATTCAAAGTCCTTTTTCAACATGTGAGTTATGTGGAGATAGGCATCCCAATGATCAGTGTCCCATTACTGCTGAATCTGCATAGTTCATTGGAAATTTTAATAGGTAACAGAATAATTTATATTTCAACACTTGCAATCCTGGTTGGAGGAATAATGTCACGACCCGAAACTCCCCTCAAGCCCGTGACAACAGCCGCAGTGCCCCGATAGGTACTCATCTCCCGAAATGCCAACCGAAACCCTACAAGGCTTAACATCAGTTTCTCATTTCCCCCGGTGAGTAACTGTTGCCAAATATTATGTTCTAAAGGATTTTGAGCTATTTCCAACTTAAAACTGATAAAAAAAAATTGTCTCATAGGGGCATTTTGGTCATTTTCCACTGAAAATTACGAAACCAGTTAAAAATGTAGTAAACAAGTACCAATCGCATAATTCACAATTAAAAATAAGTTTAGGCATCTAAAACCTTTATTTAAAATAAAATTATAATTATTTGAATATAATAAGAAGATAAAACAAAATATTCCATAAAATATTTTATTTTCTTATGAACAGAAATTTTGGAGTTATGTGTAAATACTTTTTGTAATGTAAAAAAAAAAATAAATTCATCATATTGTAGCACAATAAACTATTAAATTTACAATATCAAGTGGGCCCATAATAACCAGAATTAAAGAAACTGTGAACCTACTGTGTGGAGGACGCTAATCCAATAAAAGCCATTGATGGAATCAGCTATCTACAGCCTACTCTGAGCCTGAAATGGGTGAAAATGAGGGTGGTGAGATTATAAAATCCCAGTGAGTAAACAAACATCATTTAAATCAGCTAAAGCCGAGTAAAAGGAGACAATTAAAATTTCCCATCATTTTAAGTATTTCATAATTTGAAAATTCATCCCAACCCATGCAAACGGTTGTATTTCATTTAATTTCTCATTAAGGCTTATGACTTTCATAAACATCGATCAAATAGTACTCGATGACACCTTGATCAGAGGCGTACACTTGAGCCCACCAAGGTTGTTAAAAAGTTTCGTATACACGTAAAACATATTTTTAGTTTGAAAAACACAGTCATTCCTTGGCGTTAGCTGAGTTCCTCATCATGAGGTGGTTCGGCGTGACGCGAACTCTGTCCATACCTCAAGAGATACCTTACGCGTCTCTCCGACCGAGGTACATATATATATTTGGATTCTGTGCCCCTCTAATAGGCTGGTCCACAGAATCTGCCCACTGCAGCAAGCTAAACCCACCATACAATAAAATTCAATAACATGATATGGCAATTATTGTAATTCACAGCCTTTCAAGGCTAAATACAAATTTCATACATTTCAACACAAATATCAATTCAGCCATTCATGCAAATATTGTCATAAGCCATTTGATTTCAAATCATAAATTTACAATATAACAAGTGGTCTCCAATTACTCTATTTTTTAAAATCATTATTCGATTTCAAGACACTTTATAAAATCCTTTCATGTAAATACATTTTGTTTGTAAAACACAAAGATTTACCATTTAAACTCCTTTTTCATAAAATTTCACCAAAGTCGATTAAAAACATACTTTAGATAATAAAAATGAAGGTAAGGTTACTCACAGTACTAGGAGTTCGATATACTCCTCGGGCACAATCTCTCCACCCTTGTTAGAGGGCTCACCACCTAACATCATATGTGACACGAATTTCAATAAATTGTGTTAATTTATCATAAACTATTTCAGGCTCGCTAAATCTAAATGAATGCATGCAATGGGATGCAAAATGTCTGATTAATCACTTAAATGTGATATTCGACCTAAGTCACACTATAATCGGTCTAATCGGTTAAAATCTCCAATTTAACTCCAAATCAATTCTTCTCACTTTCTACACTCCAATTATACCTAAATTACCTTAGTGATTGTGAATGAGATTCAATTTATCAGTCCCGAGTCAATAATCACACATGTCTATACATTAGGTAAAAATTCATATTTTCACACTAAAATTTCCCATTAAATTTCTAGCCTCACCAAACGTCAAATATCACCCAAATATCATGACATATCATCAATTTCAACTACAATATCCTCCCTAGAAAATTCGGCCAATGATGGTGATGGGGGAAAATGAATTCTTTTCTTGTTGTTTTGTTTCTAAATATGCTAAACTAACTAAAAACACTAACATAACTTAAAATCAAATCAATCTAACTTCATTCTCTCTCCATACCCATTTGGGCAGCCATGAATTCACCATGAAAACATGAAATTTAACCATGAAAAATAAGGAGAAATGCATGGGAAAGGTAGATCACAAGTCAAAATCAAGAAATTTTACCTTTGATTGCTTGATTCCTTGAAATCCACCAATTTTCCTTTGAATTTTTCCACCTAGGGTTCTTGTTTTTCTTTTTTCCCTTTGTTCTTCCTTTGCTCTTTGTTTGGCCGGCCATATGAAGAGAAAACGGGCTGATTTGTGTTAATTTATAAGCCAAATATTTAATGGTTATAAATATGCCATGTGTCACCATTTCATTAGTCCATTTTTATTTCCTAACTATTAAGCTTTCTCTCTCCACCATATAAATTCTTTCAATTATCCATGATAAAATTGGGTAAAATCCATGTGCTGGACAAGTGTTCTGGTGGAGGAAAATTACAATTTTGCCCCTAGGGTAACAAAATTACCATTTTACCCCTATACTCTGAAAAATACCTGGATCACCATTTTTTTCACTTCTCAACCTCAAAACATATTCCAATAAGTCAAATATGATCAAAATCTTTAAAAAAAATTTCCATTTTTTCCTCGAGTGGTAAAATTACCATTTTACCCCTAGATAGTGAAATTTTCAATTTAACTCCAAATTAATCCTCGAACTCCAAATCACCATATTAAACCATTTTGGGACTTTAATATTCTTAATTTCATCTTAAATTCTCTATTTGATCTAATTCGAGGCTTAAGTCAACTTTGTTGTACCTCTAGGTACAATACCGACTTTTGTAAATTTTTCGAGACTCTCCTAGCATGCAAACATGCTATCCATCACATGTATGTCATGACAAGTATTTTATAGAGTCAGGCTTGACATCTTCTCCCCTACTTGGATCAACCATATAATGCTTTTTCATGACTGATTTCGACATCCGGCTAAATATTAATATTTTAATATTATTTCATTAATAAAATATTATTTTATTCTAAAAATTTTATCTTATCTCTTTGGTTCCCAAAGTTCCTTATTATGCCTCAATTTGCATCCGATCAACTTTATTTATCACCATATCAAAGTATGGGGCATTTCAAATAATCCTAACATCTCATGGGGTAACAATCAAGGATCCTCTTTAGTAACAAAGCCAAATTTTCCTCCCAGTTTTCCACCACAAGCTAAATCTCCTTTGCTTGATAAAAAGTCAACTATGGAAGAAATGTTTATGTAGTATATGGCTATGAATGATGTTGTCATCCAAAGTCAAGCAGCATCACTCAGGAATCTTGAGACACAAATGGGTCAGTTAGCTAATGCTATTAATAGCAGACCTCAAGGTGTTTTACCTAGTGATACTGAACTTAATCCTAGAGAGAAGATAAGAAGCATTGTAAGGAAATCACACTCAAAAGCGAAAAAGAGGTAAGTGATAGTAATTTGCAATCCAAAGATTCAGGTAAGTTTGCTGAAAAAAAAAATTGTTATTGATGTTGAAAAGGAAATTGTGGTGGAAAATTCTAGTGAAAAATCTAAGATAGAAAAATCACAATTGAATCCTTCACAACCACTTCCTCCACCTTTTCCTCAATGTATCCAAAAGTAGAAACTTGATAATCAATTTCAAAGATTTATTGAGGTATTTAAAAAGTTTCATATTAATATTCCTTTTGCTAAAACTTTGGAAAATATGTCCAGTTACATGAAATTTTTGAAAGACATATTGAGGAAAAAGAGGAAATTAAGTGAGTTTGAGACTATTGCACCTATTGAGAAATACAGTGCGATAATTCAGAAAAAGTTTTCACCAAAACTTAAGGATGCAGATAGTTTTACTATTCCATGTACTATTGGTACCTTATGTTTTGCTAAAGCTTTATGTGATTAGGTTGCAAGTATAAATTTGTTGTTGCTGTCAATTTATCGACAACTAGGTTTGGGGAAAATTAAGCCTACTTTTGTGACTTTACAACTTGTTGATTGATCCCTCACTTATCTGTTAGCTTTAAAATTGTTATAATTTTGATTATGACAAAATGATCAAGTTTGCTTGAACATTATTTGAGTGATCCTTGACAAGTTCTTGAAATGATTTAACTTTCATACATTTGTTCTTACATAGTTACAAGTTTGACTATTGAAGATATTGAACTATATCTATAAGTTTGTATGACTTAGTTGTATGAGTGCTTAGCATTCCCATTCATTAAAGTCTAATTTAAAGATTAAAGGAAAATCTAGATGCACTCATTAAGAGAGAGTTTTGAATATATTTTTCAATGATGACAAAAAGGGGAAGAAGGAAGACTAAGTTAAATAGAGTTTGATAGGGCTTTATGTGTGTGATGCTTAGTTATGGTTTTGTTGAATATTATGTGCTAGTTATTATGGATATTCAATATACCTTGCTTAGCTACTATGGATATCATATATCTTGTTTAGCTACTATAGATATTATAAATATTTTATAGCAAATCGTTAAAGAAAACTAGATGCATTAACTAAAGATGAGCAATCCTCATTATACATGAAGATTTAAAGCATTCATACTGAACATAGACATTGCAATCTTAATCTAAGAGTGTTTTGTCATCATCAAAAATAAAAGAGAGAATGTTGACTCCTTGTGTTTTTTATGATAACAAAACATTCCATTTATTGGTGTTTAATAATATTATTAAGTGTGTGGGAGAAAGCTTAAATTCATTAATTTATTTGGTATTTGAAAGCAAATCAAGAACCTATTCAGTTGCAAAATGGGTTAATTGGTTAAATAAGTAAAGAAGAAAGAGCTTTAATGAAGGCAAAATAGTCCTAACTAATTAACACAGATCCTTAATCAGTTAAAGCACTTTTGGGCACTACACTAAGGACAAGCAAATAGGTTTTAACTGGTTAACACAAGGCTTAATCAATTAAGAGGATCCTGGACACAAAATAGAAAGTTATTAATTGGTTAACCAAATGAGTTAATTGATTAAGGATCAAACTTGAAATATTTAAAAAATACCAAAATTCAAATTCAAAATGAAGTTGACCGTTGAATGGCATCAAATGAAGGAATTCAAATTTGAAGATATTTTAATTAGTTAACGCTAATTTCAACCACTTAAAGTTGAAAGAAAAGAAGCCTCAATTAGTCGAAGAGAAGCCTCAATCAGTTAAAAGAGATGACTAACCAATTAAAAGAAGACTACTAGTGGAAGAAGTTTGAAAATAAAATATTCTTAATTAGTTAAAGCCACCTTTAACTGGTTAACACAATGAAGCAAATTTTTAGATAGAAAAGCTTTAATCAGCTAATGCTTACCTTTAATCGGTTAAAGAGTTACTGCCAGCAATTTGAAAATAGTCACTAGAAGACAAAATAATTACTATTTCTACTCCAAAACTATTTTTCACAACTATAAACTATCCTCCAAGTATAAATAAAGGGTTAAATAGTCAGAAATGGTAGAGAGAAGGCATCCAAAGTGATTTTAAGCTTAAAAGACCAATAACCTTCTCTTTACACTTGTATTTCACTCCCATCATTTGAAAAGGTGTTTGAGCTTATCTTTATACATCTTAGATCAGCTAAGTGATCAATTATACTTCATCTTTTCTCTATTTCTTATTTACTTAAAGTATGAGAGACACTTAAAGGTAAACGCGGCTTAGGGAATCTTGTAAGGGTTTTGAGCTTAGGTTATAAGCTCACCTTGTAAAAGTTAATGGAAGCTGTCAATTCCACTAGTTTAGTGAAGCAAGGTTGAAATTTTTTGATTAGGAGGCCAAGGTAGTGGATATAGGTCAAAGGGACCAAACCACTATAAATTCTTGTGTTTTGTCCACTTCTCTTTACCCATTTTTTACTTGATGATTTTTTGCTTTTGCAAGTTTTAAACTCTCCTTTTTAAAATCCTTCAAAAGTTTTTCAACATTAAAAGTTTCCTTCAAATTTTTTAAAAGTGCTATTCACTCACCCTTTAGCACTCCATTGAGACCAACAAGTGGTATTAAAGCTTAACCTTCGATTTTAAAGGCTTAACATCCTAAAGGGAAGATCTAATGACTACTTAAAATTTTAATATGGCTGAAGGCTAATTCACAAATAGGCCTCCTCTATTTGATGGAACAAATTACCAATTTTGGAGTATTAAGGTTTTCATCTACATAAGAGCTATTAATTATGAAATGTAGGATGTCGTCACTAAAGGTCTTTATGTTCCTACAAAATTATATCTTGTACCTGGTGAGAAAACTCTCAAAACCAGAGATGAGTGGACTAAAGTTGAAATGAGTAAAGTGCAAATAAACTTTAAAGCCATAAACATTATCCATTGTACACTAAATTTCAATGAGTTTAACAAAGTTTCTACTCGTACAACAGCTAAAGAAATCTGCAAGAAATTGAAGATCATTCATGAAGGGACTTCGCAAGTTAAGGAGTCCAAGATTGCTCTTCTCACTCACAAGTACAAGATGTTCAAGATGAAACTAGGAGAAGACATCACAACCATCACCAACATTGTCAGCAAGCTTAAGCAACTTGGGAAAGAAATTCTTGAACATGAAGTGGTAAATAGGTTGCTTAAAAGCTTACCAAAGGCTTGAAAGCTCAAGGTGATAGCAATTTGAAAAGACAAAGATCTTAATGTCATCACCCTTGATGAGATATATGGCTCACTCCTCACATATGAGCAAGGGATGGAGGAAAAAAAAGAAGAAGAAAGGAAGGAAGGAAACTTAGGAAGAAATAGAAGTAAGAGCCAACTTTTGCTTGATAGCCAAAGATAAAGAACTTGAGATAATTTCTTATTTATCTAATATTTCCTAGATGAATTTCAAGATGAGTATGATTGTTTATCTATTGAATTTGAGAAGTTAGCTATAAAGAATAAAGTTTTGAAAAAGAAAGCTTTATCTTTAGATGATGAATTAGAAAAAATTATATGTGATTTCGTATCTACTTTTGATTAGAGAAATGTTTTTCAAATTGAGATGGAGCAGTCCAAAATAGATTTTGAATCTTTGAAGTTGGAACTAAAGAGCAAAAATAAGGCCTTACAAAAGGCATTGAATGAGAATGTTGCTCTTAAAGCTTCAATAAAAGAGAGATCAAAACTGAAGTTGTACAAAGAACAAAAACCAAAATGAAATGGTTTTTTTAGAAGGAAAAATGATCCATCTTCATTCCATTGTTATGCTTAAGGCAAGAAAGGTCATATCTTTTATGATTGTTATTATAAGGGTAACAACCTCTCCAAAACCAAGATGGTTTGGGTGCCTAAAGGTTCTTATGTGCTTACCAACCCCTAATAACTATGGATACCTTTGAAAAAGAAATAAAAAATTATATTATAGGTTGAGCAAGAGAGAAATGAATAATGTTTGAAAGCTCAACCAAATGAGAGGCAACCTTGGTACTTAGATAGTGACTACTCAAAGCACATGAATAGAAATAAAAATTCGTTTGTCAAGCTTGTTAGAAAGAAAAGCAATAGTGTCTTTTTTCGTGACAACTCCAAAGGTATCATCCAAGGAATTGGAACCATTGGTAAACTTCTTAAACTTAAATCAAGCATGTTTTACTTGTTAAAAGTCGCATGACTAATTGAGCATTATTCAACTTTGTGATAGAAGATTTTAAGTTTTCTTTGATTCTCATGTATGCCATGCGATTGACATTGATTTAACAAAGTTGTATTCATTGGCAAAAGATTTGAAAATATTTATGTGAATATGAGAAAATGAATTTGAAATACAAGAAAATGATTTCAAAATTTAATGTTGAAAATGATTTCTTAATGAAAGCATTAATTGTTTTGGGAAAAGAGAATTTAGATAAAGCTAGAATATTTGACAAATGAAAAGCAAAAAGCTTTCATGAATTCCCCTCTTTCAAAGATGACCAAATGCATTTATTGTAACTTTCATGGTCATATTTCACACACTTGTTCAATTAAGAAATACCTAGTTATAGAGTTGAACAAGCATGGATTCAAAATGAACTTTGTATAATGAGACTAACTATCAAGGATCCAAAGCAATTTGGATATCAAAGATCATATGAAAAGTGTCTCTTATAAGTGCGCTAAAGTGAGGAGGAAAAAATTTCTTGGAGATTGAATGCCTTTTAGACACACAATGGAAATTGAGTGATTTCTATACCAAAAGTCATTTATTTGTCAAATTGTGAACTTTAATTGTTTGTTCTTATTTTTCTTGGTTGTCAAATTCTTAAGATTGATTGATTTGCATAATTGCCTATTCTAGAAGTATAAACAAGGAAAATTGAGTTTGAATAGTTGACTTTTTGATTCTTTATGTCTAAGATAATTTGACCACTTGAACAACTTTGCTTTGTCATTTAAGACTTATTTGAATGTCTCAAGTTGGTTAAAATTGAGCATGCGAAGCTTTGACTACTTGAATTTGTATTTTTAAAGCAAAATGAGCTTATATGAGAAAAATGTTTGCCACCCTTTAGTTTATAATGATTTATGAACTGGACAAGTTTATTCCATGATGAAAATACTAAGACTTGTTCTTATTAGATGTGCATGCTGGCTTGTAAGCTTGAATGGTCATAAGGGCATTTTTGGCATATGATTGTGGAATATTTGAAAATGACCCTTAACATGCAAGATAATTTTCATTATGCTTATCGCATATTTCATAAATCATTTAGCACATAATTAAACAAAATTGAATGACATTGATCTCATAATTTTGCACAAAGCATGTCCAACTAAAATCTTACATGTTTCAAGTGCAAGACTTTTGAAAAGAAAGATCAAATCTTTATCAAATCATTTTCTTGCAAAACTTCTTTATTCTTTTGATTGAAATTGATCTCAAATTCCATTTTGATTGATATTTCTCTCATGACTTGTGAATTTGAGTGAAAGTATTTTCTTAAGCATAATCTTAAATGTGATAGTTTGATGGCATTTTGTAATACTTGTAATTTTGAAGGCATAATAAATTGAACAAATATGCCTTATGTTGAAAAATGTTGCGAATATTAGATTAATTGATTGTCATGCTTAACATTGCCTAACATGCTTGTTGAACATTTGATAAATATATTTATGATTCATGATGAAAATTGAGCGTACCTGAACATATTTGAGACATGATTCTTCAAATAAGCCTTTCAACTATTAACATTTGTTAACAATGAGCAATAAAAGTCTTATTTTGAGTTCACATGTTTTCCTTGAAGAATCTTAAGCTATACATGCTCCAAATGATGATTTCAACATGGTAATTTTGAAAATACAATTCATGTCTACATAAATCCCTGATTTGGAACCGTGACACCATAGCAAATTGCATTGTCTACACTTTTTCTGGTTTTTATGGTGCAGAAATCAAGCATAGTCGACCCCTAAAGTTTTGTAGTTGACTTCTAAGTGCTTTGATGCTGAAATGGATAGGTTTTGAGCTCTAAAATGTCTTCTTACTTCACTTTTTGTACACTGCATTAAATCTTTTCATGAATATCTGTCAGTAATGTTTTTTATTCTTGAAAACATGCATTATAAACAATCTCATGACCATTTGATGAAAATACATATTTTCCTTATTTTTACAATGTTAAAATTGAAAAATAAAAAAATTATTAATGAAAGCTTAAATTTATGTGCTTACATAAAAAAATATCATTTCTTGAGAATGAAATGTTCATGTGCTTATGTTGAAAAATCTTTTCAATGAATCTTAAGATCTATTTTTCAAATATGCTTTATGATTGTGCTTAAATGATTGTTTTAAGATTGATTCTTGGATTATACTTATGAAATTGATCATGATGAACTTGTTGAACTTCATGAAAATAAATTTTGGTTCATCTATTATATTGGTCAAGACACATGCTTACATGATTTTTCATTTTACTTGACCTTAAGGTTTGATGTCTAAAACTTGATTTGAGCTATGCATTTGATTATGAATTTAATTGTCAAGTTTGATCATGACATATATTGCATCTTGACATGGTTGAATTTATTTTCAATATGCATTTGAATGTTGACTATGTCTTCATTGAGCCTTAAATGTTAACATCATCTAAAAATTTAGTGTGCATCCAACTTTAACTTATAGGTTACCATAAATAACTTGACATGTCAAATAAAATATAGCCTATAGCTTTAGTTAGCAATGAATGCCTAATGTGGTTTGATTGAATATCTCTTTCTTGAATCTTGACAATTGGCATTCATTAATGATTAAATGTTCACTTTTAATATATTCATGAGTTGAGTGTTTTATTTTCAATATTCTCTAACAATTGATATCACTCATGAATCATGAATTATTGAGAAATAGCATGTACCACATTAAAGTTCAATGCTTGCATTTTTTTGGTATATCTCTATATATTTGTGAAAATTGAAATCATACTTGCACTTCATTAAACAAAGTTAGAATCATGATTAATGAAAATAGCCTTTGTATTTCTTGTAATCATGCTAGTGCTTACTTGATCATAATATTCCTTGCATGATTGCAATAAGTGCAAAATGTATTGGTAATACTTTATTGATAATGATATCTTCTTGATGAGAAAATTCTTCTTGAATTGCTAACATCATTTATAATTTGTAGAATATTTATTGAAATGCTTACTTGTAAATGATTTGGAAAAATGCTTGGTTGATATTGCTTGGTAATGCTAGATAATGCTTAATAATATTTGAGAATGATGCTTGATGATTAATGATACCTTGAGCATGCAAAAGAACTACTTTGTAAATATCTTGAAAAATATGAGTATTTGATACCTATGTTGAACATCTATTACTCAGTTAGTTCCATGAATACTTGAGTATTAAGGAAATAAATTGAATATCCATTTGAATGCTTATTTATTTTAGACTCATGATTTCTCTCCTAACGTTTGATCTATTAAAGATCTCTAATAATTTATGTTGAGCTTATGATTTCTTAAAGGGGAGTTAATCATTGTAATTGATATCATGAGGAATTAAGATCTTCAACAACAAGGTTTCGTGAGAATTCAACATTTAGTGTTCTTCACTATTAGTAACATATTTTTGAACACTAAAATTGATATTGTGCCTTATATTGCTTCTCGCTTAAACTTGAATGTTCAAATGCAAAATTGGTACCAAGCTTTAAGTTTTTCAATTAGTATTTAGCTTTAAAATTAGCATCAAGATTTAGGATTGTCTCTTATCACTTGAGCTTTAAATTGATCATATCTTTCTTAAATGTATTTGAGCCTTGAAGTTGATATGCTTGGAATGCTTAATGATAAAGGAAGTCTTTACTAGTGCTTTACCAATTGATATAATGAGCTTTAAAATGATTCCATCTCTCATAATTGATATTGTGCTTTTACAAAAAGGGAGATTTTACTTATATCTATTAATTGGTATATTGAGCTTTAACACTTGGTATTAGAGCTAAAATATGGCTTATGTGCTTATTGAACATCTTTATGTTTATCTTTCTTGAACTTCATAAATTTTATGTCCACATTTCGCTTATAGATATATATACATATGGCATTCTTTATTGATGATTCTCTTGGTGAATTAATACTTGAATGTGTTTAATAGCTATATTTCTTAATGACTTAATTAAGGATATTAAGTGCATATATATGATGACTTGGTGGCTTTATGGTTACATATTCGTGGTCTTAATGCTTATATTCTTGATGATTTTTGCTAACCAATATTTATTGAGCTTAAGTGTTTAATGCTCACATTTCTTAACCTTTTTTATATAAAAAAAGGGGGGAAAGCTTTATGAGCAAATTTAATTTTATGCATATGTTAAGAGGGAGATTTTAAAATCATTTCAAATGCCAAATCATGCTCATAGTTTTGTCATATCAAAAAGGGCGAGCTTGTTAACTTTAAAATTATTACAATTTTGATTATGACAAAATTATCAAATTTGCTTGAACATTATTTGAGTGATCCTTGACAAGTTTTTGAAATTATTTACCTCTCATACATTTGCTCTTACATAGTTACAAGCTTGACTCTTAAAGTTATTAAACTATATATATAAGCTTGTATGACTTAGTTGTATGAGTGCCTATGTTTCCCATTCATTAAAGTCTAACTTAAAGATTAAAAGAAAATCTAGATGCACTCATTAAAAAGGAGCTTTGAATATCATTTTCAATTATGACAAAAAAGGGGAGAAGGAAGACTAAGTTAAATAGAGTTTGATAGGTTTTTATGTGTGTGACGCTTAATTATGGTTTTGTTGAATATTATGTGCTAGTTATAATGGATATTCAATATGTGGTAGTTATAATGGATATTCAATATATCTTACTTAGCTACTGTGAAAATTGTATATCTTATTAAACTAATGTGGATATTATAAATATTTTATTGTAAATCTTAAAGAAAACTAGATGCATTAATTAAGGACAAGCAATCCTCATTATGCATAAAGATTTAAAGCATTCATATTGAACATAGACATTGCACTTTTAATCTATGAGTGCTTTGTCATCATCAAGAATAAGAGAGAGAATGTTGAGTCCATGTGTTTTTTATGATAACAAAACATTCTCATTTATTGGTGTCTAATCATATTCTTTAAGTGTACAAGAGAAAGCTTAAATTCATTAATTTATTTGTTATTTGAAAGCAAATCAAGATGCTTGTTCAATTACAAGATGGATTAATTGGTTAAACAAGCAAAGAATAAAGAGCTTAATAAAGATAGATTAGTCTTAACTAACTAACATAGATCCTTAATCAATTAAAGCAATTATGGACACTGCACTAAGAACATATAGAAAGGTCTTAACTAGTTAACAAAAGGCTTAATCAATTAAGAGGATACTGGACACAAAACTAAAGGTAATTATTCAGTTAACCAAATGAGTTAATCAATTAAGGATCAAACTTAAAGTATCTAAAAAAAGCCAAAAATTCAAATTCAAAATGAAGCTAACCGTTGAAGGGCACCAAATGAAGGAATTCAAATTTAAAGATATTTTAATTGATTAACGCTTATTTCAACCAGTTAAACTTGAAGGAAGAAAAGACTTAATCAGTCAAAGAGAGGACTAACTAATTAAAGAAAGACTATTAGTTAGAGAAGTTTGAAAATAGAATATTCTTAATTGATTAAAGCTACCTTTAACTGGTTAACACAATGAAGTAGGCTGCCAAATAGAAAAGTTTTAACCAGTTAATGCTCACCTTTAATTGTTCAAAGAGTCACTACCAGTAATTTGAAAAAAGTCACTAGTAAACAAAATAACGGCTAATTCTGCTCCATAACTATTTCTAATGATTAGAAACTATCCTCCAAGTATAAATAGAGGTTCAAATGGTCAAAAATGGTAAAGAGAAGCCATCCAAAGTGATTTTGAGCTTTGAAGACCAAAAACCTTCTTTTTACACTTGTATTTCACTCCCATCCTTTGAAAAGGTGTTTAGGCTTAGCTTTGTACATCTCTTACAACTAAGTGATCAATTGTACTTCATCTTTTCTCTATTTCTTATTTACTTAGAGTGTGAGAAACACTCTAAAAGGTAGCCTAAGCTTAGGAAAGCTTAGGGAATCTTATAAGGGTTTTGAGCTTAGGTTAGAAGGTCACCTTGTAAAAGCTTAGTGGAAGTTATCAATTCCACTAGTTTAGTGAAGCTGGGTTGAAAATCCTTGATTGAAAAATCAAAGGGACCGAACCACTGTAATACTTGTGTTTTGTCCACTTCTCTTTACCCTTTCTTTACTTGGTGATTTTCTGCCTTTAAAAGGTTTAAACTCTCCTTTTCAAAATCCTTCAAAAGTTTTTCAACCTTAAAAGTTTCCTTCAAATTTTTAAAGGTGTTATTCGCCCCCCTTCTAGCACTCCATTGGGACTAATATTATCCATATGGTATAGTAGATGTTTTGGTAAAATTTGGTAAGTTTTTTTTTCTAATAAATTTTATTATACTTGACATGGAGAAAGATCGTGAAATACCGATCATTCTTGGGAGACCATTCTTAGCTACTGGTAGAGCTCTAATTGATGTAGAAAAGGTTAACTTACCTTAAGGGTTCAAGATCAAGAGATAACTTCTAATATTTTTAGAACTTTAAAATTTCCAAAAGATTCTTAAGAGTGTGTTCTAATTAATCTGGTGAATAGCACTACCAATGATGTACTTATGGAAAATTATTCTAATGATCCACTTGAGGCCTTCTTGATTTCTACTTGTGAAAGTGATGATGATAGAGTTCTTGAATATGCAAAATTGTTAGATGCTCCATCACACCTCTCAAAACCTCAATTTGAGTCTTTGGAATTATTAACTTCTTTAACTTCACCAGCCAAGCCTTCTATTGAAGAACCACCCATACTTGAGCTTAAGCCATTACCTTCTCATCTAAGGTATGCTTTTCTAGGAAACTCATCTACTTTGCCAATTATTATTTCTTCTTCTCTAATTAACACTCAGGAAGACAAACCCTTCATGTGCTAAGAGAGTTTAAGAAGGCCATAAGGTGGACCATTGCTAACATCAAGGGAATTAGTCCATTTATTTGCATGCATAAGATCCTTCTTGAGGATAACCACAAGGCAACCATTGAACATCAACGTAGGATGAATCCAATCATGAAAGAAGTTGTTAAGAAGGAGATTATCAAATGGTTAGATGCTAGTATGGTATTTCCTATTTCGAATAGTACATGGATAAATCCAGTCCAATGTATACCAAAGAAAGGATGTATGACTATAGTTTCTAATGAAAACAATGAGCTTATTACCATTAGAATTGTGACTGTTTAGAGGGTATTTATGGACTATCGAAAGCTGAATAAGGCTACTAGAAAAAACCACTTTCCTCTCCTTTCATTGATTAGATGCTTGATAAATTATCTGGTAAGGAATTTTAGTGCTTCTTATATGGTTATTCTAAGTATAACCAAATTGCTATAACTCTTGAAGATCAAGAGAAAACTACTTTCACTTGTCCCTATGGGACTTTTGCTTTTAGGAGAATGCCTTTTGGACTTTGTAATGCACCTACCACTTTTAGAGATGTACAACATGGTGGAAAACTATTTGAGGTATTTATAGATGATTTTTCTGTTTTTAGTGATACTTTTGACAATTGTCTTTTAATCTTACTAGAGTCTTCAAAAGATGTGAAAAAACAAACTTGGTGCTGAATTGAGAAAAATGTCACTTCATGGTACAAGAAGGCATTATTCTTGGACACAAAGTTTCTAGTAGAGGAATTAAAGTTGACAAAGGTAAGATTGAGACAATTGAGAAACTTTCACCTCCAATATTAGTGAAAGACATTCAGAGTTTTCTTGGTCACGCTGAGTTTTATAGACACTTCATTAAAGACTTCTCCAAAATTTCCAAGCCACTTCACAATCTTTCGGAGAAAGACACACCTTTCCACGTTGATAATGCATGTCTTGAAGCATTCTTGGATCTAAAAAGGAAATTAGTTTATGCACCTATTATCACAGCCCTAGATTGGAATCTTCATTTTGAACTCATGTGCGATGCTAGTGATTATGCGGTTAGAGTAGTCCTTGGCCAACGAAAGGAGAAAATTTTTCATCTAATTTATTATGTTAGTAGAAAATTAAATGATGCCCAATTAAATTACACCACTATTGAAAAGGAGTTGCTTGCTATCGTGATTGCATTTGATAAATTTCGCTCCAACCTTGTTGGCACAAAAGTCATTGTTTACACTGACCATTCAACAATCAAATATTTGATTGAGAAGAAAGATGCCAAGCTACGATTGATAAGATGGGTATTTTTGTTGTAAGAGTTTGATTTAGAAAATCGAGACAAAAAGGGTATAGAAAATCAAGTGACAAATCATATTTCTAAATTGAAGAATGAGGCAGAAGCTAGAAATAAAATTATGACTAATGAAACCTTTCCAAATGAGTAGTTGTTTCATTTCAAAATGCAGAAAATTTTGCCATGGTAAGCAGATTTTGTGAACTACATTATGAGTAATATTTTCCCTCTCAACTTGAATTCTCAATAGAAGAAAAAATTCTTGCATGATGTCAAAAATTATATTTGGGATGGGCCTTTCTTGTTTATGCAACGGGGGGATCAAATTCTTAGAAGGTGTGTTATAGAGGAAGAATTTAAGAATATACTACATCATTATCACTCTTCAAATTATGGAGAACATTATGGAGGTCAAAAAACTACTGCTAAGGTTCTTTAACTAGGTTTTTATTGGCCTAATCTTTTTAAGGATGTTCATTATTTTGTTGAAAAGTGTGAAAGATGTCAGCGGGTTAGCAGCATCTCATGAAGACAAGAGATGCCTCTCAACAACACTTTTGAGGTAGAGATTTTTTATGTGTGGGGAATTGACTTTATAGGTCCATTTTTTCCTTCATACAATAATCAGTACATCTCAATTGTTGTTGATTATGTATCTAAATTGGTTGAAGCTGTAGCATTCCAGAATAATGACTCTAAGGTGGTTATGAACTTCTTGAAAAAGAATATCTTCACTCATTTTGGCACTTCTAATGCCATTATCAGTGATGAAGGATCTCACTTTTGCAACAAGAATTTTTAGGCACTCCTTACTAAATACGAAACTAAACATAAAATTGTCACAACATATCACCTACAAACAAATGGCCAAGTTGAAGTTTCGAATAGAGAAATCAAAAGAATTTTGGATAAGACTAAGTGTCCATCAAGAAAAGATTAATCTAAGAGGTTGGATGATGCATTGTGGGCTTACAGAACTGTGTTCAAAACTCCGATTGGGATATTGCCATTTATATTGGTTTTCGATAAAGCTTGCCATCTTCCAATTGAACTTAAGCATAAAGCATATTAAGCCATAAAAGACTGAACTTTGATCTCCAAGCTGCTGGAGAGAAACATCTATTGCAACTCAATGAGATGGCTGAGTTCCAACTTCAAGCTTATGATAGTGCAAATATCTACAAGGAAAAGACCAAAGGATGGCATGACAAGAAAATCATTGAGCATCGCTTTTGAACCTGGTCAACATGTGCTCCTTTACAACTCTCAAATGAGATTAATTCCGAGTAAGCTTAAGTCTAGATGGTTAGGACCCTTTGTTGTTACAAAAGTATTCCTTCATGTAGTATAGGAATTATCGGAAGGAAATAAGAAATTCAAGGTGAATGGTCAGCATCTCAAGCATTATTAGGGAGGCAAATTCGAACACCACAATCATCAATTTCTTTCATCGATGCCAATTGAGCTTAAGAAAATCAAGCTGACGATGATAAATTAAGCACTCTTTAGGAGGCAACTCAAGCATTCTAAACTCAATTCATTTTTATTTACTTTCCTTAATTTATTTTTTAATTTAATTTACTAATTAAATTTTTTTACTTTTTTTTAAGTGTTAAAAAAAAGCAGCGACGCCGTAATACCCAAGAAAGAGCATTGTGATGCCAAAATAGAGAAAAAATTGCTGCAAGGGTGTCTCGCCATTGGCCCTACGAAGAACCATCCCTAAAAACCAAAAGAATGGGCGTCATAGCACTTTGACCCCATGAGAAACACCAAACTAGCTCGAGACATGGGCGTCGCGACACCTAATAGCCCTTCAAGACTTGTTGCCCTTTTTCCCTTCCTATTTAAACCCCAATTCCCCCCCCCCCCCCCAATCAACCACCAAACATAAATTAAAAACTCTCTCTAGTTTTTTAACTCCATAAAAACTCCTTCTCTCTCTAAGATCTCCATAACCACTCAAACTCTCTCAATTTCATGCCTTCAAAACCCATTAAAACCCATTCAAACTTTATCAAATCCTTCAACAAACAATTAGGCTACATCTTTTCTCAAGTCTTCTCTTTTGTTGAAATTTCTCATCAAATGTGAGGACTTTTTTGGCGTTCTAGATATTCTTGGTTTGTCAATAAGTTGTTGATGATTTTTTTTTTTTAGATTTTTATGTTAAGAAAGTAGTGGGTTTCTTAAAACTGTTGAAAATTTTGAATTGGGTAATTAGAATTTAGATTTAATTGAGAATTTCATTAATAGGTACTATAAGATATCTTATTGATTAGACAATATTAACTTCTTGATTAGACAATATTGTTCCGACAATGTCTTTAATAATTGAGAAGTTGAATTACTCATTTTTGAAATTTTTTGTTAATTTCTGTTGAGAGATATTTGGTGTTGGAAACTAACTAGAAATTGCGTTGCTTTTCTAGGTTTGGTTTTGCTTTGCTTTTCTTTGGTTTTTGTTAAGAATATTGCAGCAAATTCATCATGGCACCAAAGAGAGCAAGGGTTAGTACAAATGGTTCCTTCGATAGGACAAAATTTGTGTCTACATCCTTCGATAGGACAAAATTTGTGTTTACAGATGCTGTTACCAAACATGCTAGTTTCCTCTTAAACAAGGTTCTGATTCAGGAAAGAGATATTGATGTTACCTTAATTCGACACCTCATAATTCAAGCTTAAATTGAAGAATGACATTGGTAAAAATTCTATGACCAATCAGAGGTGGCAATGATCCCAATGGTAAAGGAATTTTATGCTAATGTTCCTGAACATATTAATGGTGTTGTTTATGTGTGAGGTAAACGAGTGTCATTCCATAGCCAAGCCATCAATGCTTTCTATGAAGTTTTCGCTATTGAGAACGATGGCTATGGGCAATATCTGGCAGAGCATCAAGATTGGAATGAAATTATTTTGATACTCTGTAAAGAGGGTGCCCAATGGAAAATATCGAATGATGAACTAGTATCTTTTAAGCATAGCATCATGAAGCAACTTTTGAAGGTGTGGCGGTATTTTGTGGTGTCAAAGATGCTCTCATGTCTACATGATTGTGATGTTACAAGGGATAGGGTGATTCTTCTCTATGCCATTGTGACGAGGAAATCCATTAACATTTGCCAAGTAATCAACCATGCCATGATGCATACAGCTAGCAGCAAAAGAGATGGTTTATGGTTTCCTTCGTTGATCACTGCTTTGTGTAGGAAAGTAGGCATCTAATGGAATCTGAATGAAGAATTACTGCATCTGAATTTCAATTGATGTGGGACTTGTTTACCGATATTCTTAACCCTCGACTCGTGGTAGTTCTTTTTCGACACCATGTCTTCAAGCTCCTCGGCCTAGACCTCAAACTTTAACTTTGCCTTAACGAATGGAACAGTTGGAGCTCTAGTTTACACAACAGGCTTTGTTGACTTCGTTTGTTTCATATGATAATAAAACATTCCCATTCATTTAAACATACAGGATAAAGTTTAAAACCCTTAATATATTTGTTGTTTGGAATCAAGTCAAGAAACTTGCTTAATTACAAGATTGGTTAATCAGTTAAATAAGCAAACAAGAAAAGACTTAGTGAATACAGCATGTTGTTAACTAACTAACATAGAGCCTTAATCAGTTAAGGCAAAACTAGACACTATAAAAAAACAAGACAAAAAAGCCTTAATCAGTTAGCAAAAGGCTTAACTAATTAAATAGGTGTTGGCAGCTAAAGACAGAGGTGTGCTAATTAGTTAAGGCATAGGGTTAATCGATTAGAGCACAAGACTTGAAGAACCTTGAAGTGCCAAAATTCAAATTTAAAATGAAGTTGACCATTAAAGGGAGCCGAAATGAAGAAATTCAAATTCAAAGAATTTTAATTGGTTGAAGCTCATTTTAATCAATTAAGGTTGAAGTAAATCAAGCCTCAACCAGTTAAGGGAAAAGCTAACCAATTAAAGGAAAACTGTTGTGTAGAGGAAAAGGAAAATAGAAAGTTTGTAGTTGTAGTCAGTTAAAGTTTCCTCTAATCGATTAACACAGTGTAACAGCTATAAGACAGTGCAAGACAAAGAAGCTGAAATCAGTTAAAGCTGCTTGTAACTAGTTAACGGAACACTGTTTGTCTATTTGAAAAGAGCCGTTAGAAGATAAAATAACGACTAATAACGGCTAGAAACTATCTATAATGGCTATAATCAGTCTCTTAAGTATTTAAAGGCTCTTCAACAGGCAAAAATCATATAGAAAAGCTACCAAGAGTGATTTTGAGCAAAAAAAATTCAAAAACCTTTTCTTAACACTTGTATTCCACTCCTATCTTTGTGAAAGAATTTGTCCTGAAGCTTGTACAACTTAGATCAGTAAGGTGATCATTTTTACATTTTTTTTATCTTCTATTTCTTGTTTACTTAAAGTATGGGAGACACTCTAAAGGGTAGTCTAAACTAGGGTAAGCTTAGGACTTATTGTAAAAGGGTTGGAGCTTGGGTTAGAAGCTCACCTTGTAAAAGCTTGGTGAAAGTGAATAATTCCATTGGTTTTAGTGAGGTTGGATTGAAAATCTTTGATTGGGAAAATGAAGGTAGTGGATGTAGGTCAGGTGGACCGAACCACTATAAATATTTTGTTTTGTCCACTTCTCTTAACCTTTCTTTACTTGGTGTTTGCTAACCTCGACAAGATTCAAACCATCTATCTTAAATCTTCCAAACGGATTTTAAATTTCAAGAGCTACACTCAAAAATATTTTTAAGTGCTATTCACCCCTTCCCCCCTCTAGCACTCTTTTTGGGACCAACAGGCTTCATATCAAGTGCAATGCAATCAACAAATAGAGTAGATGCTTAGAGCTTGTGGTACTTTTATGGTGATGAACATGGATACCTTTCCCACGTTGCCAAATCCTTCTACAAGCTTGGGCAACATAGAGGAAGATGAAGATAAGGAAAATGAGTAAAGCCTCTCTAGAATCCTCTAACTGCAAGGAAAGTATTCTTTCACCTTTTCTTTATCTATTTCTAACGTTAAGGACAATGTTAAATTTAAGTTTTGGGAAGGAGGTGGGGGAATTTTTTTTTTGAAGTTGATGTTTTCGTGAAAGTTGAGACTTTATTTATTTATTTATTTATTTGCATGCATATTTTAGGTTAGTTTATCATTTAAATTTATGCTTGTTTGAAGTTTTTAGGATAAAGAAAGTAGTGTCAAATTTTTTAACGATTTCCTTATCCAATTATGAGAACTTAGTTGTCTTGTACATTTAGCTTTTGGTAAAGTTGGATATTGTTTGGTTTGTGCTAATTCTTTTACTAAGTTTCATTGTCAAAACATGATTTCCACATATTGAGCACTTTGTCTTTTACTTTGAATTATTGTGCATATCTAGAAAAGGTTTATATTAATGTGAATTTTTGAATTATGTCATGAATTCTAAAATTTGCTTAATTCTCTCATGAGGCAAAATCCTAAGCAATACTTAGTTAGGAGATGATTTAAGCCATTTTTGGACCGTTTGAGCCTTTCAAGCTAACCTTGTTAAATTTTATCTCTAGTATATTCCTTTGAGCCGTATTTTTTCCTTTTCTTTGTTAATTATTTTAGCCTAGCCTTTTAGATAACTTTCTTATTTTGCATCCATCACTCCTAAGTATGTAATCATTTTAGGAAATGTATTGAGCTAGATGTTGAATAAAGATAGAAGGTGGAATTGATGAAAAAGTTCAAAAATATGCTTAGAATTCACCCCATTACCTACAATAGAAAGAAATAAGTTTTGGGGTGTAAAATTGTGATGAAAAAAAAAAGAAAAAGAAGAATAAAGTGTTGAGCAAAAGAAAAGTTCAAAGTTGAAGAAAATGGTATATTGGGAGATTATAAATAAAAGCTTTGTAGAAGTCCTAAAATGATTATGTGCTTAGGGTGATTTGAGCCACTATAATGACCTTTATCCTACCTTGACCCTAGCTTTACATTACAAGCTTAATAAAGTCCTAATGATCCTTAATTTAGTATTAGTCTACATTAATGGAGGGAAAAATGGAAAGCAAACCTATGGAGCTCTAGTATTAATTTGGATTTTGCATTGGCATAAATTCATCTTGATAAGTATAATGTTCTTTGTATTAGATTTGACACACACACGAAAATCCATTCGAGCTTGAGCTTGCATTTGAATTGAAACATGAACTTGAATGATGCCTATATTTTATCTTAAGTTGGAGATTTATAGATAACTTTTGAGGAAACTATGGAGATCACTAATTTGGTTCTACTTGTCTCTAGTTAGTTGTTTATTTATGATTGTTTTCATCATATAAGTTGCTTTCATTTTAGTTTTTCGTTTATGTTTTGCTCGAGGAATAGTAAAATCTTAAGTTTGGAGATGTAATAACTCTATTTTATAGAGTTTTTTTGTCACAATTTTGGGTATATTTTGTCTAAGTTCTTGAGATTTAGTTTAAGTATTAGTTATTTTTAGTGATTTATTTTATTTAAGTTAATTATATTAGGTTCAATTGCTTTAAATTATTTTATGATAGTTTGCTTTAAGTTTAGTTGTTATTTAAGTTAGTTTGTTGCTTTTGTAAGTGTGTAATGAAAAGGGTGATATTTTGTGAAGAAAAATGCATTCAAGGTGTAGACTTCCACTGCATATGTTCCAATATTTCAATAATATATTTCACTACAAAAGTCCAATTGATATGACTCTTGAACCATTGGAAAGCTAAGAGGCAGAGCTACAAATTTTGATGTTTACCACTTTTGATGTTTACCACTTTGCCCAGTTCAGCTTCAAAGAAGGAGAAAATCACATCACAAGTCGAAGCAGTGCAGTGAACCTGAAATTTCAAGATAAAGCAAAGAAAGCCGTGACCATGGAAGGAAGTAGCACCATAATGACCCAAGAAGGCAAAGACGTTTCAGCAAAATAGAGGACTCAGGGCTGTAGTGCCCAAAAAGAAAATTAGACAAAAAATAGACCAAGGCTGTGACACTCGCATGTTTGAGAAGACTTCTTGTGTATTTGGACTTTTATTTTGACACGAACTTGAGCCCTATTTAATCCCCCTTTTAGAAGCACGTAAAAACAACAATTAAGCAAGGTTTTTTTGAAGAAAAAGAGGCATTGAAGCTAGTAAGAAAGCAAGGAAAACAAGAGAGATTGCATATCAAAGACTTAACAAATCTTAGAATTTTTTCTTCTTTTATTTTCTTTATAATTTCTTTGTTTAATTTTGATGGTTAAATTTTTTTTTGGATGATGTTTCTAGTAGTTATGTGGAACTAAATTTTTAATTTAGAATAACAATTAAACCCAATACGTAATCTAAATTTTTAATATTCTCTCTTACTTATGATTGATAGTGCTCAATTTGTTTGTTTCAATCTTGTTCTTAATGTGTTTAATTGTTTGATCACTAATTAGATTGATTTGGAAACCTAAATGGAACTGGAGAGGGAGTTTAGAGTAAGCCATGGATGAAATAACATATGTTCAATATTAATTGCATGATATGATTGATTTGATTTATGTGTAGGGTAGAAATACACTTACATGTCTTATGTAGCCATAGTTAGAGTCTAAGCTTAATGAGTCATTCTTGATTTCAATTTACATAGAAATATAGTAAGTTGGTTAAGAAAGATATTTTTATAAGAACATCGAAAGAGACTTATAAATACATTAAAACTCTAGGTTAGCAACTCAAACCTATCTAATAAGTAGAGAAAGAGTATAAGAGATTCAGATGAAATATTGAGGGGATATTGTGGTTCTAGACTTTTGGTTGATTGATTCTAGTTAAATTGTTACTTTTGTTTTAGTTTTATGTTTTAGTTTTAGTTTTTTAATTTTCAATAGCTTTAAATTCAATTATTTAAGATAAAATTAAGTTATATCAATTTTAGTACTTAGCAAAAAAATTTGGATAATTCTCCGTGGGAATGAACTTTACTTTCTATTATATTATTTGTTAACAGCATGTGTACTTGCATGGTAAATTCGACAATAGCAAGCACCGAAGTTCGCACAAGTAGTTGGCAAGACAGAGGCAAGGTTTGATCAAACGCACTTGAAAAATCAAGGACATCAAGGAATGAGTTTCTTTAAAGAAAAAAATTTAGATTAATTAGAAATTGTTTAAATGTTCATTATTTGGATACAAGTTGCTATCCCAGTTCACAATTCTTTTTCTTAAAGGTAATTTTCCTTGGAACTTCAATAAAAAGTACATTGTTTCCTCAATTACCCTCAATTTTTCACCGATTTTCTATTTTACCATGAATTGAGGAGATTTGAAAATGTATTACATTTGTCATTAAATTAAAATGATAATGAACAGAGGATTAACGACATACATTGAAATCATTGAAAAAAGAAAGAAAGCAATCAGTGGCGAATGAACAAAGAACAAAATGGCCTCAATCTCTTGGTGATGAAGAAAAGTGAAAGCATTCAAAAGAAAAGGGTAGTTTAGCAAAATGCAAAAATTTTAAGAATAAACCATGATTTGATTGAAGAAAATAGGAGAAAAAATCAATGATTGAATTTGAGGACCTTTGAAAAGCCATAAATATGAATGCATGAAATCATCATAGTAGTTAAACATTTGCGTACCATGATAGGAATTTGCATCATATGCATTCGAAAATGATATTTGTTTAGAAATCTTTTTTAAGTTACATAGCCTCATTCTAGATGAGGAGCTTATTCATTTTAAAGTTATGTAACCTCATTTTAGATGAGGAGTTTATTTATTTTAAAGTTACATAGTTACGTAGCCTCATTCTAGATAAGGAGCTTATTCCTTTTTAAAGTTACGTAGCCTCATTCCAAATAAGTAGCTTATTCATTTTAATTTTACATAGCCTCATTCCAGATGAAGAACTTCTTCATTTTTAAAGTTGCGTAGCCTCATTTCAAATTAGGAGCTTATTCTTTTTTAAAGTTACGTAACCTTATTCTAGATAAAGAGCTTATTCCTTTTTAAAGTTACGTAACCTCATTCCAGATGAAGAGTTTATTCCTTTGTAAAGTTATATAACCTCATTCTAGATGATGAGCTTATCCTTTTAAAAGTCATGTAGCCTTATTTTAGATGATGAGCTTATCCTTTGTAAAGTTACATAGCCTCATTCCATATGATGAGCTTATTCTTTTTTAAAGTTATGTAACCTTATTCTAAATGAGGAGTTTATTCTTTCTTTAAAGTTACGTAGCCTAATTTAGATAAGGAGTTTTTTCCATGGAAAACTATCTTTTCGATCAAAATGGTGTCCACGTCTTTGCACAATTCCTGATTCTTAAGAAATGCGCAAAAATGGATAACTGTAGACACCCCATTTTGTCTGAGTTGTCTATTGAATTTTGAAAATATTAAAAAATAATAATAAAAATGAAAATTAGGAAAATAACAAAAAGTGGGAGATAAACATGAAAAGGGTAAAGATAAGTTTGCATCAATCTTAATCCTAAATGACCTTAAAAATCTAAAAACGATTAAGTTAGATTGAATCAAAACTCAAGAAGCCAATTCAAAAAGGAATAGAACACATTGGCTATAAAGATACCCAAGCATTGTAGCCAAAAATAGAGGAAAAAGAGAGAGAAGAAAATTGAGAAGAAACAAATGGCAGAGTAAAGAAACTAGTTTCTTTAATTTCTTGGGTTTTTGGGTTTTTTTTTTTTCTAGATCTAGGAGAATCAATTTAGTTCATAAAACAATTATTCCGATTACAAGGATGAGGAGATCGAGAGGATTCAAGGTTTGAAGTTGTCTTTTAGATAGAAACTCCTCTAAGTAGTGAAGAAGTTAGAAATAAGGAAAAGAAGAGAAGGAAAGCTTTTATAGCAAAAGGAAAAAAAAAGTCATTTTAGACTCAAAAAAAAATAAAATTTTGGTGGATTGGATCACAACCCACACCTTGACCCAAACCAATTCTTAAAGTCCATTAGCTTGAATCAACTTTGTTTTAGGTACTGAAACCCAAGAAGATAAATATAATGCTTTTCTTTTCTTTTCTTTAGGCTGTTTGATTTTATAAGAGCATAATATAAGGATTTTGAATTATAAGACATATTTTAGGGAATTATGAAATTTGATTAATTTAAATAATAATTATTTAAATGTAAATCTTTTAAATGAATTTTTTAAGGAAGGTTACAAGTAGTAACTTTCTTAAATTTTTCATAGTAAAATTGTTTATGAGACCTTACCATAAGTGTTGGGAGGTAATCTCATAAATTATTTTTACAAAAGAGGTTTTTTTTAAATAATTATTACCATGAAATAATAATAGAACCACAATATTAATGTTTCTGTATAAGTTTGATAAAAAGTAAATAAATAGAAATTTTCCAATGATGGAATTTCCAAAAAGTTATAAGTGATAGCTTTTTAAAAATTTCTAAATGAGAGATTTTTCCTGAATTCTGAGTATTGGAGTTTCAAGGGTAATTCAATACCAAAGGGTGTTTGTTTATTTCAATCTCAATATAAATAAATAAAGATTTTCCAATGATGGAATTTTAAGAAGATTATAAGTGATAGCTTCTTAAAAATTTCTAAGTGAGAGCTTTTATTGAATTTTGTCATAAGTGTTGGAGTTTTCAAGATATATTTTAATATCAAAGAGTTTTTATTTATTCTTGAAAAATAAAAATAAAATTAAACATTGAATTTAATAGGGCTAAGAGACATAATTGATTAAGTACCTTAAATGATTGTTGTAAAGGTGCTAATACCTTCTTCACATGTAAATTGTACTCCCGAAGCCTAAATCTACCTTGTACATCAGAACTTATATTTTTAATGAATCTAAGTCAAGCTTATGATCTCATTAAAAATAAATAAATTCACTTAGATGGTCAATTGTAGCTAAACAAAGAATATTGATGGCCACTCTTCTTAAATCGAATTTTTGAATTTCAAAACTTACATGTTATGGCAACCACTCTTTACTTTTTTTCGAGAACAATCATCAAGAATGTCCGGAAGTAGGTTCTTCTCAAGCAAACCGTCAGCCACCATCAAAGAAGTGATACTCTATCTTCTCAAGCAAACCGTCAGCCGCCATCAGAGAAGTGATGCTCAAGCACCGACTATTTTCTCATTTAATGCTACGCAATTGCTCTCATTTAATTTGTAAATGTAGATAGCTCAGTCTTGGGTCTGTTTCAAAGGAGAACAAGAGCAGAATCAAAGAATTACCTTGTGATCAAAGATTCTTCACCTTCTTCCATAGTTCATACAGTTTTGAGCCTACATTTGTTATCATCTTGTTAACATCTTGTATTCACTAAGCAACATCTACCTTTTAGAGGTTCTTCTTGCTTGTTTAGTTTATTTCAAAATCAATTTCGGAAAGTAAGAGAGGTTCTACCTTAGTCTTAAAAAGGTTGTGTTAAAAGGTTCTATCTTAGTTTTTGAAAGATGGAGAGGTCATACCTTAACTTTAAAAGGCATTGGTGAATCAAATAGCCATATCATAAAAATTGACCAACTACTAAACGTAGAATACAAACTTATGAATATGAAAGCAAAGGACATGCGATGATAAAATTGTAAACAGATTATTGAGCTTTTTGTCATCTAATGGGGCTAGTACTCTAGTACAAAATCTTAGATTTTATTTCGAATTAATGTAGGAGATATGTGAAAGAGAATATATTCAGATTTGAAAAGGATAAATTTTAGCAGAAGCTCCATGCAGCAATGAGTATCATGTGCAAGAAATCGGAAGTACTGATCAACTAAAAATCACTGCATTTGTCATAACTAGGAAGATGTCTAAAATTTACTGCCATAACTTCGGTAATGAAAGTAATTGCTCTTCATTTTCTGAATGAAGTCTGAAATGTTTATTTTCAGTTCATTTGCGGGAAAAGAAAGTCGAAATTATTTCAATGATGTAAGTATTAAGAGTAGTATGAGCTATAATTTTATGTGGTGCAGTTTCTCTTTCATTTCTTTTTATGTATCTAAGCAGAGCCGCCATTCATCCTTGGAGCATAGAACAAAACTGGTCTTTCATCTAGTCGCTGAGTTGGCCTTGCATTTGCCTCAAATCCCTGGAAAGAAGAGAGGAGAGACAGAGATTCAAGTACGGCTCAAAATTTCATCGGGGAGTAGAAAAGAATTTTATTGTAAACATGAACATGGATAGCATTTGATTGACCAAGGAAAAGAAAACATTTACAACTTGCTTCAATTCTAGTCCAATTCTGTTTTGATCTCAAGATGGTTTTCCAAGGTCAGAGTCCCACAGTGGCTATGGGTGGCTTAGGACTTCAAAATTTTCTAAGTTCATGTCAAAAGCTTACACTATAGTCATTTCTGCTTCAATTAAAAGAACTTATCTCAGGACTTGAGCATTTGGCTCAATGATAAGTGTATATATATACATATAATATATCTCAAGTTAAAAACACTTACATCATGAACGGCATCCCTTAACGCTCTTACTTGCTCCCTTGTTGCTGTCCTCACCTAATAAGATCAATATAGAAATGTGAATTAAGAATCTATGAAGCGAGGAAGAATCCCTGAGAACCATTATGGTGTTTATTGTTTATATAATTATGAAAGTCGTAGGTGATAGACCTTCTTGACAATCGTCCAAACAACTCCCTCAGTACAGGGAGGTACGGTAAGAGAACCAATATATCTATAATACTTTCTGCTACCAAATTTGATATCTCCCGGATTAACCATCCCAAGATTTTTCTCTTCATTTCCCATTGTTTTTATGTGGTGAAAAAGCTGCAATAAAAAAGCAAAAGAAGAAGAGAGAGCTAATTAAGAAGACAATTAGGAAAGCAGCCCCAAAATAGTTGTTGGGGTTAAATAGTGACACATCCAAATAAGCGTGTAGACATCAAAGATGTGAAATTTTTTGTTTCTACATTACTTTCTGAGGCTTTTTGATCTACTAGATATGGCAAATCTAATACTCTTAACAATTTTTTCACCATTTAGAAAATATTATCCTGAGATATATTCAAGTTTATTTGAAGAGTCTGATTACATAGCAACCAGATCCTTCTTTATAGCCTACTACAACATTCTATTTAAGCTATTAAATGGCAGAGAGTTCTGCAGCAGGATGTAGTAAAGTGGTTTCACAAGAATGACCATATAGTTCAGATGTAAAATGGTTTGCTTAGCAATTATTTATAATCCGTAATTGGTAAAACGATTTGTGTATTTGGGATAATGGTTCCATCAGAACATAACTGAGCAAACACTTTTTTCATGTCTGAAATGTGCCATTCACCACTATTCCCACTAGAATATGTAAATTAAAGCTACTTGTATTACTTGCATTGGTATCTTTCCGTTTAGCCTATTTTCATTGCCTGGTCCAAGTATGCATGAATGAAAGTATATCCTACATGATTATGCTCTTGCACTTGCATTCAAAGTAAACGACGAAGTTGAGTAAATATACACATGTACCGCGTGAAACAAAATGTTTCCATACCCTAGCGAGGAAGCGATCAGGTCGGCCATATTTGAAAACAATTGCCACAACTGCAATCTCTCCATGAGCACCTAGATGAACTATGTGGAGCTCCAGCTCATGTCTGTAAACAAAATTGAGGACAAAAATTGCATAAATGGCTGTTAGATATGTACTCTAAAGTGGAAGTTTATTAAATACATATTAAGCAACCATTTATTTACAATGATAGATGCAGATAGTCTAATGATTTGAACTGTATGCATATAAAATTAAAAGTAAATCTCAGAGCAGAGAGGGATATACCTAGTTCCATTGAATGTATGTTCTGATGGTGAATGCCAATGACATTGAAGCAGTTTATAGTCAGTCCCATTTATATTAATTTTTCCTGCATCCCCTTTCCACCTTACCTGATAGAATATCAGATGATTACGACGGTAGAACTGATCAAGAAACAGTGACAGCTGATAGTACATGATTAGCATAAAACAAAATTAAGACAAAAAATTCTAGCAGAACGAGAATACATGAAGCCATCTGTAAATTGGATTTTGGTTAGTTACTGTTTATCTAACAGTACTCATTGATGACTTGTTGAGTCACTTAAGGTTACTTTTACTTGTTTGATTAAAATTCTTCGCATTCGTAGTGTGGTTCATTATCAAAACGATTCGATATTGAAATGGAAAACAATCAACAGATGTTAGCACACTTTACCGTAATGTCATGTCCCCTGTTCTTTACAACAGCAGGAGCTGGCTTGTAGTCCCTTTTCAATTTTCCCAATTTAGGAAGAACTTGCACCTTTTCACTGAGAAGATCTATAGGAGACTGCAATTTTCCAGTGTCGCAAAGTTTCCAATGTGGGTTGATATGGCCCCATTCCTTTGGCCCCTTACCAGTTCCTTCAGTGTAAGTAAATGGAATTTCATTCCCTGTCCCCGAGCAATCGCCCCCCAGAAAAAGGAAAAAGTTCAGATACTGTTGACATGGACAACAGTGAAGGGAGAATATTTTGCTTTGGTGCATCATGCACATGAAGTTAGATGTTGTATTGAGAAAAAGAAAAATTCCATGCTTCATATTGAAAAAAAAATGCATGATTGTTCTCTCTCACTCGTTTCTATTTTGGCTAGTTTTTGTTAATGGTTGTTACAGAAAAACTTGGATGGATTCCACATTTTGATCCTCCATGGATGGGAACTGGCAAATGACAATTTTTAAACAAAATAAAAAAATTTTACCTTCATGGGACTTTTGAGTCATTAAGTAAATAACTTTTCCTTTTAAACATCAGAACTTTTGAATCATTAAAAGTATATATCTTTTCCTTGTCAACAAAATTAAGAATAAGAGTAATGAGACAGGGGAATCTGCTCTTTTCTTTGGCTTCAAACGTAAATAACAGGTAGCAGGATAATGTAGTACAAAATGTCCAGTAAAACTTAAAACTCAGGAGAATCTGCAATCTGTCTAGCTTTCTGAAAGAATATATTGAACTGAATCAACGTATCAGCACTTAAAAAGCAAAGAAGCTTATTATTGAAAAGAATAAGCCAAAAAACCCAGACAGAAGAAAAACAAACCAACTAAAGTTGGAATAACATGTTCGGCTTTTGTTAATAGTGCCTTAATGGAATTTATTAATTGCATAAACTATAACACTGAAGCAATCAAAGAGTGAAACGTTACAAAAGCTTTGGATTACCATGATCTGCTCTAAAAGCACAATTTAAGATTCAAAAAAAAAAAAGGGGAAACTGTGAAATCTGAAGTCTTAAGGCTACGAAAAGATTGATGCCAAATTAAAAATCAACAGTAAAAGATGACTGCCCTTGGTGGGAAGTAGAGAACAAATTCATCTTAGAGGAACTGAAAAGTAATGGGGAAAACAGTGAAATACTTAAGCAAGGAGTTATGCATCTAGAAACAAAAACCACCTATAGATTGGCCAGAGAATTCAGTTTATATCATATTGTAAGAACTATCATGTTGGAATTTCAAGGAAAAATATAAACAATACTTAAAATTTTGTAAAAATTGTCTTCTTTACAGAAGAAAAAAAAGGAAGACTTATCGTCTATTTAATGAATTGACAACAAGTATTTTCTTTTCAGTTAGGAAGAATGCTTTATTATAAAGTTCTCTCACATAAATGGATAAAAAAATGGATTAAAATGTGAAGAGAAAGGTTTTCCTTCTTTCATTAAAGAATTTTGCAGTCCAAAGTTGGGGGTGGAGTAATTTCTACAATGGTAATATATTCCAAAAATGGAAGCAAGAAACCGACCAAAGCATTGGCAACATTGCTGCTGGTTTGTTTGGTTGTTACGTGTTATTTTAGCTACAAAAGTTGGTCTTTGAACGCATTAAAATAAAGAGGGGTTACCGTCCTCAATCTAGTGATGAACCAAAAGAACAAACCTTGTAAAGGGAAAAGAAGAGCAAACTAATCAAATAACATACAGGAAAAGTGAAGAACAGACAGTGTAAGTGATGAAAACAAGAAAAATGGGATTCAAATTCAATAAAACTAGAAAATAGATTGAAAGAAACCATGATCTGGCTTATGAAGATATATTAATTAAGCAAATTAAGGACAATTTTCCAAGAGTCATGGAGAATGCAATGCCAATTGCCAAAACAGTGAGAATAACAAAAGATAGAGGGAGAGTAACATACCAACTTCAGCATAGGATGCAAAGCAGATGGGGAGGAGGTAACAAAGAGAAGAAATACAGAGAATGGCAAAGGTGGGGGGTTCACAGCGACCGAAACACTTACCCTTCATTGTGTTTGTCTTCCTTGTTTCAGTTACAGACATTGATTATAATGAAGATATTTATAGAGGGACATGCTTTTGTGCTTTTTCCTATTTCTAGTCTTTTATATTTTGAAGCTGCGTGAGAATTCACTGTGGAAGTGTAATCATGCCTCATCCTACGCGTCCTGAAAGTGCGCACAACTTCTCCGTAACTCTTGATGGCCAGTAAAGTGAGCTCCAATAGAAAGCCTGGTATGGGATTGTAAAATTGCCGGTAATTTGCCAGTAAGAGCACTGTCAATTTGTCCGAGAAAGCATAATGGCATATATAGTCTATAAGGAATCAAATGTTCGGAACAAGTATTGTCTGTATCCACTGAGATATAGCGTGACCAATAAATATTGCCTGCTTTAGTTTTTTTCATTTTTGGCAAAAGATGCCTAAAGTATTAGGAGGTTTGATTGCTATTAGTTTCAGCACTTGATTAAGGTGCATGTTTGGTATCATCGGTGATGGACAGAGTCAGACAGTATTTTTATATATACAACAACAAAGGGAGAAAGAGGCAATGTTGCAAACAAGTAACACGACATGTACTAAGAGTAGTGGTGGAGAGAAAGACTGGACTGGAGCATAGTAAAAAGTCCTGAGTCTTATAACAGGTGCATAGGGGATAAGAAGTAAGAAATAATTATAGTAGTTTTTTGTCATCGATCGGAATATTACAATGTTGTGTTGTGCAGAATGTCTTGCGCAGGCACAGCTCCCCGCAGAACTACCTTTACAGTATAATGCCAAAGTTAATTCACAAATATTAATAAAATAAATCTTTGATTAATTAAGTAATAATAAAACAAGATCGATCCTCTTTACTACTCTAAGTACATCCTGTTTGACTCGTTCGCAACATTACCTTCTAACCCCTTTACACTTGTTAAAGGTAGTTGATGCTGATCCGTTTTTGCAGCACTTCCTCCTTGCAGGAAGGTGGTGGATCATCCGTAGCAGCTGGCGGTTATACTTAGTGATTGGTTTCAATTTGTTATCTTTTTTATCAGATCAAAATCTACTTGCATTTGATGACAATTAGTCTATTTTAATTTGTTAAGCTAATATTAAACAGACTATGAGGACCATGATCCATTTATATTGGAAAATGCACACTGCACCCATTGTGACCATATGAGTGGACTAATTAAAATGTTACGCCAATTACTGTTGTTTCATTGTTTCGAGAATAAGTAAATGCCGTTGTTCCTTGTTTTGTTTTGAAACAATGTCTCCTGTTCCAATTTTGTTGTTCCTTTTCAACTTTGACGCCAACAGAATACACATCAAGACTTCTTCCTTCATACTCAAAATCGAAGCTTAATAAAAAGAAATCTAAACTATTATACAAAGAAGCTAATATCTTATAGATTTGATATCTTGTTCGCACTTATTGCAGTATAGGGAATAGCAAGAGATGGGTCTTAGTGAAGAATACTATATATTTTGAAGCAATTACATTATGCTCCAAGTGTTTTTGATTTAAGAGCACTAACTCGTTGTTGGTGTACGTTACGGAACTTCTCTGATGTGCCCTGTTTAAAATTGCTTGAAAGGGTTGTCAATGATAAATTATTTGATAAGTACAAAGACTTGCATTGATATTTGCTGCATTAAAAATTCAAAGACGAGGAAGATTTAGTGGCTCAGCTGAAACGATTGAAGATCTTGTGATCTGTCGTGGTTCAATCCTAACTGACTTTTTTTTTTTTTTTTGCTAAATAACCGTAACTGACTTGGTCTCTGATTTGAATTACTCTGCTAAGCATGCTTGATCTGCCGAGTTTGTTGCATATCCTTCCATGATCTGCTAATCTTGTTCTGATTCGATATGCTCTATTACGCTTGATCTACTGTTGAGTTCTTGTTAAGCCTGTCTTCTACTGAGCTTCTGTTAAACTTGGTCCGCTGCTGAGGTTGCTGTATGTACCCTTTACATGCTCCCGCAAGCTGGTGGAGACACCATTTACGTCAATCTAGGATCTTAAGAACAAAATCCTTTGTTGAGCTAGAGGTTTTGTAAGACCATCTGCAATTTGATTAATAGCAGAGATGTAAGAGACTTGAGCTAACCATTCTGGACATGTTAACACACAAAGTGATAATCAAGTGCTAAACGTTTCATTCTGGAGTGAAAAAATGGATTTGCACTTAGCTATTTAGCTCCAATGTTTGTCATTACGCAAAACTGGTGAATGAATGAGGGAATGTGCACATTGCTTAGCTGATTTCCATGACATTAGCTCCAATAGTACGGTAGAAGATCTTGCCTCTAACTTTGCTCAAATGATTTCCATGACATTGGATCACTTCCAGAGTAAATGATATACGCACTTATAAAGTTCTATTATCCAAATTATCTACCCTGACTAAGTCATTGGATGTAAAGTTATGCGCATACGAGAGTTTTGCAATATACAAGTTCGAAAGTTCGACACGATAAAGAATAGAGGAGTCAAATCAATATTTTTTACTTATTTAATTCTATTCAATTTGATACAATCCTAAGTTAAACTTAAGTTCATTAACAATGATATATTTTTATTTATAAAAGAAAATTAGGGTTCAAAAGTACAATAATATACAAGGAAGATATTAGCATGCCCGTGATGCCCTATCAAAAATCGATATCAATTAATTATATATTGTCTTATTTTAACCTAGAGAAAATAGCCCTTAATTTCAATTTCGTAGTTGAATTAATTTCCCTTAATTATTATTACTCTATTCTCTCTTTTACCATTATTTAAATATTGGAGAATTTTTTAAAGTCTTGCCAACACTTATGATGGGATCAAAAGAAATTCTCCACACACCAAGAGTAATAAAAAAAATCACCCTCTTGAAAATACTCTATCATCGATTGATTTGGGATTTTATGAAAAATGTTTGTATTGTTTATATATATATATATATATGGGTTTCTTTTCTTTCCTTCTTCTTTTTTTTTTTTATTCTATTTTCNATATATATATATATATATGGGTTTCTTTTCTTTCCTTCTCTTTTTTTTTTTATCATTTTCACATCTTTTTTATCTTTTTTTTCCATTTTTTGTTTTCCATATTTTTTATTCTTTATTATTGTTATTTATGATTTTGATTAATTAAACATTGATCTATTTCATTAGAAGAAATAAATGGAAACCCATCATATTGGAATTTTTCATAAATTTTCCAACACTTTGAGTAGAAATTTTTAAAAATTTTCCTCAACTAACAATTTTTTATAAAAAACTTTGTCAGAAATAACTTTCTTGAAATTCAATTATTGGTTAGATTAGTTTTTACTTGTGACTACATATGATACAAGCAAATAAATATCATGATGTAATTTACACATTATTCACCATTTGTTTGCTACATATTCCTTTTATTTTATACAGGTTTTCATCATTATTTAGAAATAATGAAAATATTTTATTTTCATTATGTATCTGTGCATTATTAAAACATGACAGAAAAACAAGTAAATGAATAAAAAAAAAACAAGGTTTGAAAATCCAGGTGACAAGTAAGCCCTTTGACTTTGAATGTTGAGCTGCAACTTCTGGCCTATGAGGTTCAATGGGTTGAATTGGGTCCACTCGAGTCCAGCCCGCCTCCTTCTTCCTGCTTTCTTTTCTCTTTTGTTTTCCTAAAGATTGTTTTGGTCCTAACCAACTCTAAACCCTAACAATAAAACCCTCTCTTTTTCTCTCCCTACACTTGGCAGCTGCTCAACCCTTCTCTCTCTTCAACAGGCCTTTTTCCTTCAACCCAATAAACTTATCATACTCTAGGTCCAATCAAGCACTTTAGGTCCTAAACCTAATCAGACACTTGGGCTTCAAACCCAATTTTATAATCTAATATTAAAAGGTTCAAACCATGAAAAGCTTTAAATTAAAATAATCTAATAATAATTGAAAGAAAACTATGACAAAATGAAGTATCTAAGTTATACCATTTTTGCACCTTTTTGAGAATCCGAAATTAGGAATGGTGTAAAGACGACAATCAATTTGTCTAAACTAGCTAGCAAACAAAATGAAAAACACTTTTCCCCTTTTTAAATGAGGTTACATTTACTTTAAATTTTTAAAAAATTGAAAAAAATTTCTTCATTGAGCTTTCACAACTTTGAATATTGAAAAGTAGGCTACGCAACTTTAACAATTATCTTCCATCAAAACTCCATAATTTTAAATATAAAAAAAGTAATATTCCTTTGAGGTTATACGGCATCAAAATTGAAAAGGTACTCTGAAAACTCCACAAATAAATCATTATGTTTTTCTATTTTCTTGATATCTTTGGATTTTATTTTTGTTGTTTTTTTGGTCATTTTTAAAATGATATCAAGTTGTAGATGAATAAAGGGAAAAAAAAAAAGAAATTCTTCATTTATTGGCAGAATTATGGCATTAGACAAGTTACAACTAATTCAAGGAAAGAAAAAAAACAGAGAAAGTGTATTTGCTGTTGTGAATATCTTCTTACAAAGCAACTTACAAGTGCATCAATCTTGTTCAGGAAAATATTTATTAAATTTCAAATCTCAATAAAAGATAATGCTGCAATTTTGGCAGGCAAGAAAGAACAATCTGCCCCAAGTGCCAGTGCTTTCTTCTCCCTGTACTCTTTCATGTTTCCTGCCTGGAAAGAAGGTTGCAGATGCAAAGAACGAATTTTGCTGTAGAATTATGGAATCGTTCGTAGAAAATCACTTTACTTTGCAAACTTTACATCTGGATTTCTCATTGTTTTGAGCCACATGTCAGCCATTACTCTTGAAGAAATGCTCCAGAACATATCTTGGCCCTTCGACAGCACATGCTTTCCTTTTCTTCCAGACTTCCCCAGTCCATATGCTACCAGCCACTGCATTGCAGTCAGCCTGTGCCTCTCAGTATCCCATATGTTCCTCTTCCCTGCTGTTCTCACCTTCAGCCCTCCAACATGCAAACTCGTCACTTTGAACCTCTTTTCCTCATCATACTTGTTTGTTTTAATGTCAGCTCGTGAAGCTTGAATGAGTGCTAATACAGGGCCTCCAACTGCCTCATATCGCCTTAAGGGATCCCGTAGCTGCACGACCATTGCAAGCGTGAGTGTTTCTGGGTCTCCTAGCTCAGCTTCTGAAGAAATCGAGCTGTAATTTTTAATCCAATTCTCAAGTGGAATAGCAGAAACCAGCGTTTGGTCCTGATCCTTTCCATTATCTGTTGCTGTCTTTCCAATGAGTGCAGAAACATCAAAAGGAGCTTCTTCCTCCACCATTTCTGCCTGTACTTTTAAGGCTTCAACTGCCATGCCCTCAATCTTCTGCAATGAGAATGCAAGAATTTCCTCTGCTGTCAATGGGTTTTCATTCACATTCCAAATTCCTGTCGCAATCCTTTCTTTCCTGCCAGTGCTCATTGCATTTGCCATACTTTTCACAGCAGCAATGGTACGAGCTGCACTTGAGCTAGCACCTTCCTTGTTTCTTCCTTGTATAATTGCCGAAGCAATTCCTTCAAAAGCTATCTGTTCTGCAGTTTTACCCATAAGTTCATCCTGGGGCATTAAAGATAAAATTTGGGAGCTGAGTTTCTCAAGTCCAACGGCTGCCATCTTCTGAAATACTTCAAAACCACTCATTGATTTATCTGATGGAAGAACCATTGGTTTTGACATCTGCATTGCTAGTTTTGGTGTGTCTTTTCTCGCAACCAAAGAATCCGAAGGATTCATGGAAGCTAAGTAGCCTCCATCTCTTGTTTGGACCACACAGCCTAACCCATTTCCTAGATCTGGGAGATAGATCTTTGAATCAGATTCGCTAGAATCCTCAGCTCTGTCAAGCTGTAGAGGTGGAATATCAGTTTGATTGAGTTTCAATTCATTACTTCCTTCATCCTCAAGCATCTGGAGAAATTCCCTTGTAACCGTTTCTTCGTCAGCATCTAATCTCTGTGATTCAGTTTCTTCATCTGTTTTGGCTATCTTTTCCTCCCCCATCATAGATTCAAGAGCTTTTATTTGCTGAGCAATTGAATCAAGCTCTGTTAGTCTTGTCATGTGTAACTGGTCATGCACTATCTCCTTAACAACCTCGCTTGAAGCTGACTTATCTTCTCCAGTTTCTTCAGATTCTGCTACCCCAGCTTCTTTCTCTTGAATCTCAACTCCATTGTCCACAACTTCAAAGTCTGGCAGGTCGACATCTTCCATCTTTTCTGGTTCTTCTGACTTCTCAATGGCGACAGAGGATGAAGCCGGGGCCGGTTCATCAAGATTCAAGTCATCTAGTCCTTGAAGATCAGCTGTCATTCCTGTCTGTGAAGGAGGCCAAGCATCTGATCGGCTGGTCATCCTTGGACTAGGGACACTAAAAGATGTTTTTGATTGCTTACGAGCAAAAGATGATGAGAAATTCTTGGATTTGCTACTCTTCAATCCCTCCGCTTGATTATAAATTCCAATGCCCCCATCTTTTTCCATGATCTGAATTCCCAATTTCACAATGAGTTCTCCCCCTTTTGCCTTTCCTGATAGATTGAAAGTCATGTCCCATTGCCGAACCCGAGTTCCCTCATAGCTCTTCTCCACGGACTCCTGAATAAGCAGACTCAAATCCACAGAATTTCTCCCGAAGTCAAGCTCATCAGCATCAACTGCAAACAGATAGATCAAAAACGGGCGGGGCTCAAATTTTAGTTGCTTTCCATTGCCTTGAGTGCAATATACATGACACCTAATAAATAGAGTCTCTTCAAAATCCGCAGCTCCTTGTAATACCCGTGATGGCATTGTGTTAACAGCTCCATCTTTAGTTTCTTTCTTTCTAACACATACGGAAAGTCGCAGTCCATTCATGGAAGCAGGAAGGCCTTGAGCAGTTACAACTTCAACAGACAACAAACAGCTCAACTTTTGCATTCCGAGATGCGATAGAACTCGAATCGGCTTCCAATTCCAAATTCCTTTCTTTTCTTTTGACGCTGCTTGTTCTTCCAACCGATTTGGCTGATTTGATCTCCTGGCTTGATCCTTTTGATCAGCTTCATCATCAGGTTTTGGCCTGGAACGCCAAGGTGACAAGGACATTCGCCTGGACCGGGGTTTGGTACTGGATTTCGCTTCAAATTTAGCTTCGGTAGCCTCATCAGTAGATGAGACGGATGGAACTGAAGTACGAGGAAGAGCAAGGGAAGCTGTTCTTCTAGTGGCGGATGTGTGGGATTGGTAAAGGGATTGACTGAGTGCTTCCAGTTCTTCCAAAAGCTGAGTATTGGAATTTCTCCGGCCTGCTGCGTATTCTTTTGCCATATTGTTGAAGATAAAGAACAGAAAAAATTATAAATCCAGGAGCTGCCAGAAAAAGTATTTATGATGATGGAGTTTGAGTTTCTTCCGGAGAGTTGGAAGGAAGAAGAAGAAGAATAAGAAGATAAGGATTTTCCATGGTTGAAACTTTTGTGTGGATAGAAAATGCTGTGAATGATGAGGAGAAGTGGCTGTTGCTGGTCCTTTCAAATTTTGATTACCAGCCACCAGCAATCTATGAGGGTAAACATGTGATGGAGAAGAGGAAACGTTGGTGTCCTCTTCCCCTCCAACTCTCTGCTTGAAAGTGATGGGATTCAGAATGAGGAAAACCGGTCCCCCAGAGAATTTAATGTTTGTTCTGGCATGTTTATGTTGTATGGTTAATATGTGTGTGTGTGTATATATATATATATATAGTACTATCTTGCCAGGGTCGTTTCAAAGTTTCTGTGATGTGAATGGTGCTTGTGGACCCCTGGCTTTGTCTATGAAATTTCCTGCCATATGCAAAGCTTTAACTATCAAGTACCAACAGCCTTCTAACTCCCAAACCATTTGGCTGGCTTTGAAACAAAAATTGGAAAGCTGGGGAAATGTGTTTCTCCCAACAGTCCGAGGGGACTGTTATGGTGGCATTGTGGCAAAACGGAAGGAGGGGGACATTCGTGTTAGGCATAACAAGTTTCCAAAATCATTATGGTTTGAAAAACCATGTGGAGCAGAGAGTGGGTTTCACTCAATGCCACCAACCCCGGCCCCAGGAGTAAGTCATCTGTATCTTACAAACCAAGATGTTGCTCTCCTCTGAATTTTACTTATTCTAACTTGGTTCTCAAATTGTTTCAGAAATTCAAAACCTTGTTATTCATTATTTTATTTTATTGTCACTGCGAGGGGAATAAATGCAACAAAACATTACGGAGAAACAAGTCAGCCCATTCTAGGCAGACAGCTGCAAAGGCTACCAAAGGATCATTACATATCCTCATAGATTGAACGATTTAATTAATTAATTAGTTAATCATCCCAATAGAATGGATGCGGACACCTGGCCGTCAATTTTCAGTCCACCGATAGTCATGTTTTTGAATTTTCGAGAATATTCTATATGTAGTAACATTTATGTATAGGAAACTAGGCAGGAAAAGAGCAGCCACCAATGCTTTTAGAATTCAATGGCATTGCATCCATCACCCTTTGGCTATTCAATCGGCACGACCAAAAACCAGAGACGGGAAGGGCAGTCAGTGGAGAGATATTGGACAATAGCGAATCAATGGTTCACATTGCACTTGGCCAGAAAATTTTCGGTTTCCAATAATAGCATTGTTTTCTTATTTAATTTTTAATTGATTTTTGTCATACATTAATACCTGAATATCATAATTCAATTAATTGTCATTTAATGTCTAAGGATATGAAACATATGCAAGTAAGAAAGATGTATTTTCACGAAAAATATTAAAATTAAATAAATTTTCTTTTTTAGATAACAATATATCATAACCAATTATAACTTAATTATAACTTTTGAGATCATAAAAGTAAAAAGAAGAAAACATATGAATTTTGACATATCCTTTCAAAATCCAATAATTGCTTAATTAGTTACATATTTAGAAGATGATAGAAAGTAAAAATTTAATCATCAACTAATTGTACAAAATTTATGAAGTTATTTATCTACTGTATAAATAATAATAGAGAAAAATTAATTAATTATAAATATAATTCCATAATAAATGACAAATTATTTATAACAACAAAAAAAATATGAGTTACAACTTTCATATCACAAACCACTCCATATTACTTATATATGTAATTAAATTCAATTAGTATTGAGTAAGATATGCTCTATATTGACCTTTGATTGACTAACAAGTTGAGATTACAAAAGAAGAATTACCTTGTTTTTTAATGGTCGAATTTATTAAAACCCTAAATTACCGTAATGAAATTCAATATTTTTGTCTAATCAATCAAGAAATAAGAGAGAGATAAAGTACAAGTAATCACCTAATTGATCTAAGAAGTAAAAGTTCAAGCTCAAACACTTTACAAGGGATAGGAGTGAAAAACAAGTGTACAAGAGAAAGTTTTTGATCTTGTTAGCTCTCTCAAACTCTTTGGAACTTCTCTAAACTCTTTGTGATTGTTAGAGAGGCTTTAAATAATTGAAAAATTACTTCTGCATGTTAGAGACAGAAACTACCTATCACAAACAGTTTCTGGCTGTTATTTTGTCATTTTGTACTTAAATTTAAATATGCAAACAATGCTTCATTAACCAGTTAAAGACAACTTTAACCGATTAAACATTCTCTGACTTACAATGTTTGGCAGTTTTCTTCATTGTATTAACCGATTAAAGGAAACTTTAACCGATTAAGAACTTTTTTGTTTTGGGACACCTTTAAGCACTGTTTTTGGCCAACCTTCTCTTAACTGATTAATGCTCCCTTTAACTAATTGAAGCTTCTTTCCCTTCTTTCTTAATTGATTAAAATAAGCTTTAACCACTTAAGAAATCTTCAAATTTAAATTTCTTCGTTTGGCTCCTTTTAACGGTCACTATCACTTTGATTTGGATTTTGACGTTTCTAGGTATTTCATTCTTGAGCTTTAACCAATTAACTCCTTTTGTTAACCAATTAACAACTTTTTGTTTTGCATCCAATACCTCTTTAGTCAGTTAAGCCTTATGCTAACTAATCAAATCTTTTCTGTTTTCCTTCAAGTGTAGTGCCCAGCTTTGCCTTAACTAATTAAAGTTTCACGTTAATCAATTAGCAACATTCTGTTTTCACTAAGTCTTTTCTTCTTTGGTTCTTTAACTGATGAACTCATCTCTTAAATGAGCAAGCTTCTTGACTTGCTTTTAAACATCATATTTAATATGAGAATTAAACTTTATCCTGACACACTTAAGTAATGTAGTTAAACATCAATAAATAAGAAATGTTTTGTTATTATAAAAAACACATGAAGTTAATAGTGGCTTTAGAGAATTTAGATCAACAGTCAAATGATGGAGCTGTTCAACAATTACATGTTCTAATCAAAGAGTTAAAGTATCGTGATACAATGGATGTTGAATACCTTTTGAACAACCCAGGAGAAAATGAGGCAACTTTAGAGTTGTTGAGTGACAAGTAAATTATTGAGAACATAATGGGAAATGACCAAGAAGATGAAATTGAATACGATAGTTTTGTATTTGAGTGTGTCTCATACAAAGATATACTCAAAGCAACGATTACATTGTATAGTTTTCTTTTACAATATGAGAACACTACACCAGAAGTTCTTAATGCACTAAGAAAAGTTAAGGATGAAGACCAAGGAAACATCAATTTCAAGAAGAAACAAATAGCATTGGAGTTATATTTTACAAAAGTCTCATAATTGAATCACGTGTATATATAACTTTGATATATAAAGAGAATATTTGTTAGCTTTGAAATTGGCTTTAGTTTTGAAATGACAAAATCCAATGATTCAAAGATGCTCATGAACTTAAAAGAAATATTTTGAAGTGAAAGAACTTTCCCCTAGAGGTTTTTAAAGCTATTCTTGAAAGATAAAATTGTTTGAATGCTTTAAAAACAAGTTCCAGTAAACAAAAATCAACTTCTGCAAGTGCAATGTTAATTCCTTGAAAGAAAGCTATATTTCTTATTTACAACAAGAAGGAATCAACTTGTCAAGGAGTGAATTATTGATTCTCATAGAACAAAAAGCTACGGGACAAGAAGAATCGAGCACTCAAGAAGCAAAAAGTAAATTCCTGTGAAGGTAGAAGTATAAAGAGAAAAGCATAGAATAGCAAGAATTGACTTCTCAAGGTTCCAATGATGGATTCCTAAGGCAAAATGAAGAAAAAGTTGGAAACGTGTTGAAGAAGCCAAAGAAGAGAGAAAAACTTGTTGGAGAACAAAATGGGGAAATTTAAGTAGGAAAACGAAAGTTTGAAATTTCAAGATAACGATCACAAGCCGTGAAGAATTGACTTCTCAGAAAAGCAATGCTTGATTCCTACGAGACAAAATGCATCAGCCTTGAAGCAGAACAAGAAGAATCGACTTCTTGATGGATGGATGTTCGATTCCTATGGAATAGAGAGCATTAGGCGTAAAGCTAAAGCATAAAGAATCAACTTTTCATTTGGGCAATGCTCGATTCTTGAAGACTAATGAGCTTGACTAAAATGACCCCAATGGTTTGAAATTTAAAATCTCCTTTCTCTCTAATAGCTAGATTGTGTGAGAGTTTATATAAACCTCCTAAAGCTTCATTCCAAATAGGAGAAGGAACTAATAAAAGAAGAAGAAAGTGTGCTTCATTCCAAGAGGAAAAAAAAAGCTTCATTTCTCAAGATTACAACTCTCTCACTCTACAAATCCTCCACAAACAGAGCATTAGCTGAGAGCTTTAAATTCTTTGATCTTTGCTTCATTCTCTTGTACTAAAAGCATTCAATTAAGCTAGCTATAGACACTTCATCTTGTGATCCACTATTGTAAAGGATATACCTCTTTAAAAAGGTACATAAGTTATACTTGAGCCTTAAAAAGTAAGTTTGGTTAAACATCCATTATAAAAGGTAGAGAGGTTGCGCTCTAACCTGCGAAAAAGCAGTGATTGTGATAGCTTATGCTTTGCCCTTGAAAAGGTAATGATTATAAAGGTTATGCCTTAACCTATTGAGAAAAATAGTGACTTAGTGGCTTCAAACTCTTTGTGATATTAAGGGAGAAGACGTAGGCATTGTCAAAGCCGAAGCCCTATAAAAACCGTGGCTAAGTGTTCTTTCTCTCCTCCTTTTACTTGTTAATTGTTGCATTTATTCTTGTAAGTTTTCTTTCTCTTGTTTTGTGCTTGAAGTTGATTACTTTATGTGCTCTTGAGGGAAAGGTGAAAGTTTTAGCTAAAAAATCCAACTCACCCCCACCCCCTCTTAGGCATTTTTTATTAACTTCTTTATATAACAATATTAAATTATATATCAAGTGGAACCTATGTATTTTTTTAAAGTGTATTATCTTATAAATTAAACGAATTATTAATTTACCACATTGGTCCCAAGTCAAGACTGGTCGAAAAATTATTTAATCAAAATTATTAATTTATCGAGTATTAATTTATAAAGTTTTACTATAAATTCAGAGAAGTAAACCATAATAAACTACTTTGCGTTGTCCACTTCTCTTTACCTTTTCTTACTTGATAACTACTTCATTATCATTCTTGTTATTCCTTAATTTCTTTCTTTCATTTAGATCAGTGATATTTCCTAAATTCCTTCAGGTGTTATTCCCCTTTTAGCACTGTTTAGCTTGGGACCAACAATTCTATATTAGATAATAAACATTCGTTATTATGACTTTAGGCATGGGACAATAATTTAATTTGGAGTTGAAGTATTGTTAAAATCTTCATTAGAATTGGAAAATTATTTGAAACAAAACTTTTGCTATAAGAGTGATATACTAAAATTATAGAAATTGCATTCAATTTATTTATTTAAGATAATAATGTTCCACTTTATTATTTTAATTTCATTAATACATATTTATTGTTATTATTATCGTTTAAATACAAAAGTTTTGACAAAGAAAGTTTTACTAATTGTTGATTATATTAGTAATATACCCAAATTACAGAAACTATATTTTACTTATTGATTCTCTTTGTAAATTTTATATTTTGGCCTATTCTATGAAAATTATAATTTTTATATATTATTTCTAATCATCTATAACATAAATCATAGGTATCAAGATGTAATATGAATTATTTAAACTCTTTAATGATTCTATAGAATAAAAATTTTAAAATTAAAAATCACCTAAATTAAATTAATTTATACATCCTTTAATGTAATAAAAATGAGCTACTATATGCTATTTTCTACCATCAATCTTCACATTGCATTACCTAATCAAAACAATGAAGATAAAATAACTGTTTGTGGATGTAATAGTCAAAGAATTAGTGGTCTCCAAGACAAAATTTTATCCTTTCTCTGCTGCGCCCATATAATAGCTTCAACTTTACACACGAGATAGAGTTGGGCTGTGACTGTAAAACATATATATGATAAAATATTTTTAATGATAAAATTGTTAATTTAATCAATTGATAAGGGATGCTAATTGATTAGCCATTACTTTGCTTAAAAATGAAATTTGATTTTAATAAGGAAATAGATTATTAATTAATGAAAATTTTATTTTAGTTAGAAATTCAAAATTAGTATGGAAAATAAATAACGAGTTCAAAAGTAATAAGGAAACATATGCAATAGATAAAAAAAAATAGCTAATATCTATAATATATATAAAAGTAGGATGTTTCAATTTTTTTCAATTTTTTTTCAATTGAGTCTTTAATTGAATAACAAGTGTCATTCAATTAGAACTCCTTTTTATTTTTTTGACCTTTCGTTTTCTATTGAATTAATTTTTTTTACACCTTATGTCAAAAATAAGTTGTTTTTGACATTTGAAGGGTTTTTTTTTTTTTTACTTTTATTTATTTTAATAAAAAATACTTAAAAACAATAATTTCTAACTTTTAATGCTTAAAAGATGATTCATTTAATATTTATCAATTATAATTTAATATTATTTTTTATCCATATTCTCTGCATGAACCTGAATCTATAATATATAGATATCTCTTTTATACTTAAATGTTTAAATTTCAATAAATATCCATCCAATTCATTATATAAAAGTAGGATAATTGATTGGGTGAATTAATTGACATTTGTCATTCTTAATTAAATTAATTTTTGTTTACACCTTATGTCAAAACTACATTACTTTTGACATTTGAAGGGTTTTTTTTTTCTTTTTTACTTTTATTTATTTTAGTAAAAAATATTTGAAAACAATAATTTCTAACTTTTAATGCTTATAAGATATATTCATTTAATATTTATCAATTATAATTTAATATTATTTTTCGTCTATATTCTCTTATTCTGCATCAACCTGAATCTATAGTATATAGACATCTTTTTTGTATATGAATGTTTAAATTCTAATAAACATCCATCCAATTCATTGAACAAAATAAAAAAGTCAAAAAAGTTTACTCATTTCTCAATATACATGGCACACAGTCATCATTGAATAAATAAATCAATTGAATTTGATAACTTTTAGCAATTCATTTTATATATAAAAAACATATAATACTAGAATTACTAACTATTTTATATTGATAGGATCTTTACATTATATTATTACCTTATATTCTACAACTATTTATTTTAATCTATTAATAGTATAGGTTATATACTTTCTCATTTCTTAATAGTTTATTATACATCTAATAATCTTTGATAGAATTATCGTCTTTTTTGGATAAATTTCATTTTACATAGGATAACTAATTGGGTCAATTGGTTATCATTCTCAATTGAATTAATTTTTTTTTACACCTTATGTCAAAGTTGCGTTGTCTTTTTACGTTTGAAGGGTTTTTTTATTTTTATTTATTTCAGTAAAAAAATACTTGAAAACAATAATTTTTAATTTTTAATATTTAGAATATAGATTCATTTAATATTTATCAATTGCAATTTAATATTATTTTTTGTTTATATCCTCTTATTCTGCATGAACCTGAATCCATAGTATTTAGACATCTTTTAGCCATTCATTTTATATATAAAAGATATATTATTATAAATTAGTAATTATTTTATATTGATAGGATCTTTATATTATACAGTTGCCTTATATTGTATAGTTGTTTATCTTAATCTGTCAATAGTACATGTTATATACTCTCTCATTTCTTAATATTCTACTATTTTATAATCATATATGTAGGTGTAAATTTTTGGTAATTGAAACCAGAGCAAATAATTATTTTCAATTAATAACAGTTTATTTTTTTCTCTATCAGTAAAAATCGGACATTCATGCAGTTGACTAATATAATATTGCTTTCTGTACAAACTCTTTTAAAGGTATCAAATTGAAGTCAACTCTAACATAATCAATATTTTTTGTGATCTTTTTTGTAGCATAGCTACGGGCACCATCCTAGTATAATTTAATAAGAAAATTGTCAATTAATTAAGGACCGTTTACTTTAATTAAAACTTTCATGTTTAGAAGAAAATACATAAAAATTACTCAACATTTTAATTTATTTAAAAAAATTAATTAAGAAGCAAAAATAGGAAAACATTATCTCTAATGTTAGAGATTTTCTTATTATGGGTTTCTGTTAATGGATTTTTGTTTTTGCTAAAAACAAGTAGATTAAAAGAACCAATAAAACCCAAATAGAGCTAAATAAAGTGATCCATAAAAATTGGGCTCAAGTCGCCTCTCTTATACAAATACCAAACACTACAAAAATAATGTGGAGGAAGTATTATGCCTGATCGGTGAATACTATCAAGAGTGGGAGAAGGAGAGAAAGAGTTTAGGCAAACCAAATTTTTTGTTATGCAGATTCCATAGAAGAGATATTACCAATGGCAACTAGCTCTGGTTTTCCATCAATGACCACCAACAACGATAGGTATGATTTATTTATTGATGTTTTCGTTCTAACTCAGGAATTTAAATCAATCAACAATAGTTACAATAGAATAAGAGAGATAAAGCAAATATGTTTCCCTTTGATTTTTGATAGAGCTAAGGTCAAGCATCAGTCTCCCCTGGTTCATAGAACGAAACTAGTCTTCCACCCAGTGGTTGAGTTGGCCTTGAGTTTTCCTTAAATTGCTGAAAAACAAAAGAAGAAGAAATAAACATGCAAATGTCATTTTCTTGATTTGTATATGCATACATTTTGCTCAATATTGCCGAGGAAAAAACAGATTGCTTTTAACCGAAATTATCTTGTGTTTTCATGTCTTTTCCTAGGAATAATTAGTTGTCTATTGTTTTTATTCCTCTCGATGTTGAAAATTTTCCCTGGAACAAGGCCTTAAATTAAGCGCAAGGAATGACTCAAACTTTAAAAATTTTCCAAATTCATGATCAGAAATATCATCGACCCTTGCTTGAGATGATCTCTTGGAGAAACTAATTTTGGGCGGGGAAAGAAATGCACCATGTAATTTGTTACTATTGGGAACACTTAATCACCTCAGTGAGGGCATCTTTCAATGCCTGCACTTGCTCGGTTGAGGCAGTCTTCACCTGTGCAAGACATAATACTAATTAGTTGACAAAGCAATCCAATGAGCAAAGAAGAGAGCAAAATAAGATGTCAGTGAAAAACCTGCTGGAAGACTGTCCAAATAACACCCTCAGTACATGGAGGAGTGGAAAGCGAACCAGTGTATCGAAAATACTGTCTACCAACAAATCCAATATCGCCTGGATTAACATTCCCCAGTTCTTTCTCTCCCCCTCCAACAGTTTTTATGGAGGACAACAGCTGCAAGGAATAGATCAAAATAAAGAAATCTATGACTACCTACCCTGGAACTGTAATTGAAGTTGATCCACCAATGCAAAATATATGATGATTAAGAACATGACATAACAACTTTCTTTGTCGCTTTTTGAAGCATTTTGATGACTAAATGACCATGAAAATTTTAATTACTATAATCTGTGAAGTTACTACTACTATTCACATGCATGTATGAAATTTGATCAATAGTTAGATAAAACTAGAATTCGACAGTGACAGATATTCCAGGAAGACTAGAACTTTAAATATGTTACTTCGATGGCGCCTTTGATTTGCTCTAATTCTACTTCAAGATGGAAACAGTTAAAGACAAATGTTGCCATACCGCAGACAGGAAGGGATCAGGTTGCCCAAATTGGAAAACCATTGAAACAACAGCAATCTGATTGTTTGCGTTCTGATGAACTATGTGAATCTCCAAGTCATGCCTGTCAGCCAAAAGAACCAAATAAACCAACATGAATTAACTGTTTATTCTGAATGGAATAAGCAGCTCATAAACCAAATTAGAAACAAAAAAATTGTAGGAGCCGGGTGGGAGATATAATTACCTAGTTCCATCGAATGTGTGCTCCGAGGGAGAATGCCAATGACATTGAAGTATCTTATAATCAGTCCCGTTTATGTTAACTTTTCCAGCATCTCCATTCCACAATACCTGAATTAGACAAAAAAAAAAAGACGTATTTTTAAAAATAACCCTTAAAGATATAGATGTTTTCAAAAATAGTCATTTTTATAATTTTAACTATTTTTAACCAAGTTGAACAAAATTACCCTTAATGAAATTGCACGCTACGATGTTACACGTCGTGTACAAAAATATGTTACACGCCATGATTAATTATTACACGTCATGTGTAAAAACATGTTACATGTCATGGTTAGGTTGTTACACACCATGTACAGAAACATGTGACACGCCGTGTACAAAAATATGTGACACGTCATGGTTAGGTTGTTACACACCATGTACAGAAACATATGACACGCCATATACAGAAACATGTGATATACCATGTATAGAAACATGTGACACGCCATGTATAAAAACATGTGACACGTCATTGTTAGGTTGTTACACGCCATTGTTAGGTTGTTACACGCTATGTACAGAAACATGTGACACGCCATGTACAAAAATATGTGACACTCCATGGTTAGGTTGTTACACACCATGTACAGAAACATGTGACACGCCATGTATAGAAACATATGACACGCCATATACAAAAATATGTGACACATCATGGTTAGGTTGTTACACGCCATGTACAAAAATATATTACACGCCATGGTTAAAAAAGGTTGTTACACGCCATGTTAAAAAAAAATATTGTTGTTACACGCCTTATTAAAAAAATATTATTATTACACGTCATATTCAAAAATATTTTGTTACACTTTAATGTCTAAAATGTTGTTGTTACTTATGAACCAAAACTTTAAATCTTCTCAACTTTCTTCATTTTTTTTTGACAATTTGGCACCGATTAAAGTATTTATAACATATTTTCATAAATCAAAACATAAATTTCCTTATCTAAAACACCTATTTCAACTAAAAAAAATTTCTTTGAAAATTTAGGTTTATAAACTTCAATTTTTTGAGTTTATTGATGTCTAGGTCCCGAATTGATTCAATTAAAAGTTATTTTAAATATCTGTGATCATTTCTACTGTTTTAGTTTTACCCAAAATACCTAAAAATCAAAATTTTCAAATAACCATCTACCAAAGCACATCAAAACTATTGTTTGGTGTCTTGAAAGCGTAAGAAAGAGAAATCTAAAAATGCGGGAGAGAGAAATCGGAAGTATAGTAGACGAATGTCGAAGAGAGAAATCGATAAAATTTGAAAGATTGGAATGGTGAGAGAGAGAAATCAGAAACAAAAATTGGGAGAAATTGTGATGAATGGTTTAATTTATTTGAAATAGTTTTAAGGGTATTTTTATCAAGTCATAACTAAATAGGGCTAAAAACTGTTAAACTTATTTTGATGGTTATTTTTAAAATATCCTTATCAAGAAAGACTATTCCTCATAATTTCTTAAAAAAAAAAAAAAAGAGAGTGGGGGGATCAATTCCTAGTAAGATATAACAAAAGCTGATAAAAGACAAATAGTATTTTTGTTGTCATCAACCATCGATCAATAATTTGTCTGATCAAATATAATTTGTAGCAGTTTTTGTGTGTGGAAAATACATGCATTTGTGAGATTGATACGTTTTTCGTTGCAGACGCATGGTACAGCGTGGGAAATTTATTAAGGAAAACAATCAACAGATTAATGTTGTAGCACAGGGATTAATGTTATTACCGCAATGTCATGCCCCCTATTCTTTAAAACAGCTGGGCTTGATGCGTAGCTAGTTTGCAAATCACCCAAAGCAGGAGAAAGCAGAACGCTTCCAACAGGAATATCTATAGGAGACTGCAAGTTTCCAGTAGAGCAAGTTTGCCACTCCGGTTTGAGTGAACCCCACCTCGAGGGCCCCTTACCTGATCCTTCATCGTAATTAAATTCATCTCCTGTATGCATGCAGTGCCCCCAAAACAAACATTTTCTCACATGTCTTTGGTGGATCCTTATTATATAACCCTTTGTAAAAAGAGATACTAATAATTTTAAAAATTTTCACCAAGACATAGGGAAGTTATCTCTAAGAAATATTAATAATAATTATTTAAATTTTACGTTGGAAATCTTAGATTTAAACTAATCCTCCAAAAAGGAGGATGAGAAATATAAAATAAGAGGAAGTTACATTCCTTTCAGTAATTCAAGATTCGTCTTTATGATTTGAATTTCCATAACTAATTATATATGTGAAAACAAAACTAATAGAGAGAGCATACCTTCGTCAGATTGAGAATGAATGCGAGTGGGACGAAAGGACGTGCATGACAGAACGAGAGAAGCAAAAATGAGGAAGGCAAAGGCCTTTTTGCAGCACTTCATGCTAATTGCTTGCTATGCTTTGTCCTTGGGTTATCTGTTCTCGTATCATGGCAATACTAATTTATAGATGGGCAAAGCTTCTGTTTTTTCTAGGAAACCAAGAGAATATTCACGAGCTTACCCCCAATCCCATGCATGATTATGGACGTGTTTAACCCAAAAAAGGAAAAAAAAATAAACGAATTTCCAATGCAGATTTTGTTTCCACTTGTACCAAAACCAAAAATGGAAAGAAGGATAGACTACACAAGGTACATATTGGCAAAGATAATCACATAATATGAACACGTTGCCCATTTGCTACTTCCGTAAACTGGATACGGAGAGACTCGCTTGCTTACCTTTTTCTTTTCTTTTTTTTCTGTTAGAATTATTAATTATTGATATCACAAAATATTATTTTTTCTTTAAAAAATTAACCTGACAAATATAAAACATTTACGCTTATAAGTTTTTCAAAACCTCTTTATCTGTTTGATGTGAAATTAAAATACCCTATTTACTTTGGTTTATCATGACATTGATGTATGCAAACCAGGTGATTTTGTACATTAAATACAAAGTCAACGGGCTCCCTCGCATCAATTTTTGGTGCATTACTTTCCAGTAAACGGTAATGATGAGCGCGGGATCCGACAATCCTCTGGTGAAGCCTCCATCCAGTGCTTTCCTCTACTTCAATATTTGCCAGATGGATGCCTCATATGTTTCCAATCTAAGAAAATCTGTTTAATGCATTTTAAGAGCTTAGAAACGGCTTGAAGCTGTGGTTACAAGTAAGCAATCTATGTGGATCTTTGCATACGTGATGATGAGGTGGAGCCATCTCAAAGTGTTGTATTTGACCAGAGTGCAGAATGGAATGTTTACATGGTAAAATTCAAAAAAACCTCAAAACATTTTAAAATGATATTTTGATTCTTTTTATTTTAAAATGATGTTTTCAAACCTTTAATTATTAATTCCGTTAATCAACTTTTATAAAAAAAAAAAAAATTATATCTAATACTACATAAATTACCTTTCGAAAAAACTATTATATAAACCTTTTAAAACATAAAGACTCCTTATCTTATTTTTTTAATTTAGGTATATTCTTCTTTTAAAAAATTCTGTTCATCTTTCTCTCAAAAACCTTTATAAAAAAATTAAAAAAAAAACTTAAAAAATTTTGATTTGAAGACCTATAATTTTGAAGTTGTATTTACCTTAAAACTTGTGAACTTCCTTATTAAGGTCAAGTCTATTGTCATCACACTTTTTACTCCTCCAAAAGTTTGAGGATTTTTCTTTTATTGAAAACAATATATTAAAAATAAATCTTTTATTCAATTATTGATATTTCACACTTAATGATGTGGGTCAATAGATTAATTTCTTACTCGTGATTACTAATTTTGTTGAAAAATTTTTGTCCAAATTTGTTCTTTGACTCTAGGGTTTAGGATGACTAAAAAACTTTTTAAGTTTTTCTCTTCTCTATCAAATATTAAAAGTATCAAATTAAATTTTATTAAGTTTTGAAAGAGAAGATGAGTAGACTTTTTTTAAATGATATTTTTATTTTATATTTATATAATATTAGGCATAATTCTTTTAACTATTAATTAATAGTGGTAATAGTCAAGGGTCAAAAATATTATTTGAAACAAAAATGATCGAAATGTCCTTTTAAAATACTTTGAAGGAGGTTTGCATCAGTATCATAACGTAGGAGGTGTACTTAGCTAGTGGCAATGCAACAGCCGGCGGTGAGGGGGTCGGATGGATGTTTGATCCTGATATGAATACCGCTTGCAATCAGAAATTCCTATTCTTCTACTTCCTTTAACTATCGTAAGTGAAGGAAACTTTTTCTCATGAATCGAATCAGACACACAGGGTAGGCCATCAAATGGGCGTAGAGAGCTCTAGCATTAAGCTTGTTTCTGAATAATTAGTTCATTGAAGACCCAAACATCCAAATTCAATCACCCTGGAGGCCTCGACTTATTAAATCATCAATCCCCTCGCTTACCACCAGGATTCCTCTCCTCCCTAACTTCACAGATTCTTTCACTTCTTATTATTTTATAGTCGATGTAGCGTTCCATTATATGCAGCGGGAAAAAGAATGAACCAAACCATCATGAACATCAAGCAACGTCCACCCGTCTTACGCAGACAGCTAGGCAGCAACGACATCAATTCACAATGGAATATGTATCTTCTATTTTCTTCATGACTATAAAATCAATGATCATTACGTTTTGCACACTCATTTATGAGTTTCAAAAGTCCAAAGCACCAAACTCTTTCTTTTTCAATCCTAAAATTAACTTGAGCAGTGCTCAAAGTGCCTTCTAGGGGCATCTATAAATAGCGACGACGCATCAAGATTCAAAACTGTAATTCTTCTTGCCACTCTTGACTTTTTAGCTGCATACACTCAATGCCAGCAGCATCTGCATAAAGTTATTGATCTTAGACCCATTGCTACACTTCTTAAAAGGTATCCATTCTAAAATTGTGTTCATTACCTGACCAAACCAATGGCAATCATTTCTCATGGAACCATCAAGGACCTTGTGCTATGTAGAAGTTGCTCCAATTTCTTAATGAAAATTGGAAATACATGGGCAAAGAGCATAATCCTTCTCTAGGCCTCTTACCATCGAGAATGAGAATTTCTATACGTCTTCCAATTCCCCCGCCAATATCGTCTGTTTGAACTCCTCTCAAAAGGATAGTCATACTCATCTGGTGGTCTTTCATAAGGACTGCCTTTGCTTTCCCTGGGAGCTTTTCTGACTTCCTCTTCAAGATCATATTCTGACCGCTGGAACCACAAAAATGGCACATGAAAACAAGGCAGAACAATGACAGAAAATAAGAGGTATACTGTAAAAGAAACTGTCCACAAATAAAAAAACTGCAGAAGAATAAAATACTATAGCCCTTCAGCAGTGTAAAGGAATTCAACCGGACTTCAACTTCATGTCACTGCAGCAAGATCTCTAGCATTGAGTTGCAAGCTTTAACTCGAATCTGGACATTGAACTAAAACCATAGACGCACAAACATGTTTAACATGTACTAGTGCAAGATGAGTCCAATGTAGACAATATTCAAGTGAAAATCATGGCCATCAGCTGCCATTTCCTCTGATTTGAGGATTTCCCAGTACAATTCAACAAATTCTCCAGCATCTAAATAAGACCATCCTAACCAAAACTTCTTTATGGTCATCTAATTTGGGGAATGAAGCAGTAAACAAAATCTTCCTTGTCAGGAGTTCCAGAAGTAGATTCTATTGGAGATTTTGTCAGACACAGAAATATTAGAAAGAACTCCACAGGAAAAAAGTTCAAATCCAGTCCATAAGCTTGAATCAAATACCCAGTCATTGGCTGAGGTTTAGGGTCATTGAATAATATGATTGGTAGCATAGGCTATCAGCAATTAGCAAAGCAGAGGTAACTAATTGTAAGTTGACTACTGCTATGATGGAATGATAAAATTAGAAAGCAATTACGCATAGAGACATCTCAAGTTTCAATCTGATGGATAGCAAACCTTAGAAGTATCTGATAGTATGGCATATGCCTCTCCAATCATTTTAAACAGCCTGTCAGCATCCTTGTGAACTTCCTCAGCAATTTCCTTCCAGAGTCTCCCCTCATCTCCACTCTCACTCCTCGCCAGAAATTGACCAGCCTAATTCAACACAAGACAAGGAAATAGACTGCCATGACAAACAAGCACTAGTCACAGAATCAAATACACAAGAATTGCAATGTCAAACCTTGTCAGGGTGATGCCTGAGCGCTGCTTTGCGGTATGCCTTTTTAACATCAGATGTAGAGTCAGATGGTTTAACTCCCCTGTCATTGAAATTAAGGATGGTTTTAGAAGACTAGAATAAAAATATTGCATCAACAAGCTGAATATTTGAACAATTATTATCAAAACAATGATTTCTGCTGGGTCCCATTTGTTCATCAAAGTAGACCAGAAAAAATACTTGTTCCAGTTTTACTACTGATAAAACTTCAGCAAAGATTCCCATTACATCATCCAAAAGTATGAATTGGTTATTATATTTTCATTCTTTATTTATTATTATCATTGGCAATTAATGCATTCATGACCATACTCAGGGTCAAAACTATTAATTATCCCCAGCCAAGGATAAGAATTTCAATACAGGACCATTGTAACCAAATTGAAACATGCCCTTAAGTGTTAGGAATAATGCCAAGGCAGTAATTATATCCTGCAAATAGATTCAACAATGCACATGGCAATGGAAACAAAAATTTTGTCTAGGGCACACTGCGAAGGAAAATTTTATATCAAGACCACAAGCAGTTATATCCACTGTGACTCTGAGTTGAAAGCATAAAACATTATATGGAGAAAACTTGGTTCCTACAGAACTTACAAAATGAGGTATAGATCTAAAGGGATTCCCCTTTTAGCTTCTTCTTGCATGGATGATAACTGACATTGAGCTTGCCTTAACTCCTTTGTGTTGCCAGTAGTTCTATCCTGACCACCAGACTGGTGAGATGTTTTATCAGATTGCTTTTCAAGAGTGGAAATAAGTCTTTGAAGATCACTAGATGCTTGTCCATAGTCTCTGATCATCCCATGTAACGTTGCTCTCCTCGAAACTGCCTGCTTCGAAGGCCGGAGAAGGCAGTAAGTACAAAATTATGCAGCAATGATGATTATAATAATTTTGACAAAAAAATCAAACAAATAAGTGTAGTGACTCAAATGAGGAAATAAACAACCTGCTTTCACGTTTAGCACATAACCTTATCTCAACATTCAAGCTTTAAAATGAGATAAAGTTAAAATTGTAATGTCCTGAAGGGACCTAGAATAAACATGTTATACCAGTTAATGAGCTCAACAACATACCTCTTAAGCTTTTCCAATATTAAGTTAACATTTCAGTCAACACTATTATGCTAAAACATTTAAGAAACTTTTATGCTAAAACAAAGCAAGCTACATAACAGGGTATAGATTTGGTTTAGGCAAGTTTGTCAATAGCTAGAATTAACCTATAGATGCATGTGAAGGGCGGTGTTAAGTGGTGTTATCCAATCTGTTTAAAGTTGTTGTACACTTAAATTCAGGTTGAGCCTCTCCACTTATTGCCTTTTATGTTGGATGTTTCACATGGTTTAAGAACCCACGTTGCTTCTTGTTTTATAGCATTTTATGTGTTGTCCATGTGCTAGGCCAGTTTGTTTCAGTTGTTAGCCTACAGGTGCACTTGTAAGTGGTGCTATCCCATATCTGTTAAGTTTAGAGTTTGTTGTCACCTTATATTTAGGTTGCGCTTCTCCACCTATTACCAATTGGTTTTAGGTTGGATGCTTAACAGGTTTATTAGTTTTGGATATGTACTTCACCTCCTAAATGTAGCAACATCAAAGATTTGAAAAGGCATAGAATATCACCCATACTTCAGATCTACATTTTAATATATAGGTTAATCATGGAAAATGCAGAATATTCCATGAATAAAAAGGTCACTTAACATAAAGGAGCTAATATCCTCCTGCACCACTTCCAACATCAGGTTTCACACATTTTTCTGACAAAAAATAGATAATGTCTTAACATTATGAAGGCAAAGCCCTAAAAAAAGAAGCATTAAAAAACATATGAAGAAATTTTTACTGGAAAGGAGAAGTAATTAGGAAGCAAACCCCACAATTCTAGCAATATTTTGATCTCATTGTTGACTGATTAATGAAAAAGAACGATAGAACATGTAGACCACATACATCGCTTGCAAACAAATAAGAAAGGAATTATGATGAATAAAACTATCATTGGTAGGGGAAACAAAGGCCAAATATTCATGGCCAAGAACACAGTGATTACTGATGTGCCAGAACGACCTCTTTAACCACCTTACTTTCTATTTGTCTAATTCGTATCCAACCTTGAATGGTAATTATCAGGTATCATGCATGAACTGCCAGGCACACCTTTGCATTTCAAATCCATAAATGCTTAAATTTAACATCGAATAATCAGAGTGGGCAAGAATTTTCAAATCCCGCTGAATCAAGGGAAAGCAACTATACTAACTACAAAGACAGTGGGGTCAGAGACTTCAAAAATCCAAGTCTGACAAGTCCATTTATGTCAACAATTTGATCGCATACACTGGAACAAAGAATATGAGCTGGATTAAGTAATGGAAAGGGATTGTTCCTCACAAGAATACCAACTTATAAGCCATTAAGCACAATCCATTCAAGTTTTTAGTATCAACAGCAAACTGTTATTTTTTTTTTTTTTTGACAAGCAGACTGTTAGTCTTGTTAAGAAATTTCCTTAGAATTTTCTGTACCATCACCCCCTACTCAATCGATCTTCCAATTCCAAAGTAATCTAATCCGGTATAAAAAAGACCCAAATCTCAGGAGCCAAGCAAAATCATTAAAGAAATCTTCCTAACAAGATCCAGACAGCTACTGCACTATAAAAGCACTCTTTGATCACATAAATGCAAGCAAAAAGGAAGAGAAAGAAAGGGCGAGAGAGAGGAAGAAAAGGACAGGAGAAAAGCCAACCTTTGTATAATTTTCATTAAGGGCCATTGCTAGACTGCAATCAGCAATTGCATCAGCAATTTGACCCAAAGCTTGGCGCGCAGCAGCACGATTGCAAAAGCATATAGCTGCAAAAGGCCGTGACTCAACATTGATTGACAAAGCAATAGTGTAATGCTCTGCCGCTTCTGTATACCTACCAGAACGAACTGCTTCATTCCCTGCATTCTGAAATTACAAAAATGGAAAAAGAGATAAATGAAAACAAAAGAATTCGAGTGCCTTATTAGGCACATTTGGAGTTGCACACAATGGATTGGTCAGCACGAAAAGGGGAAAAAGTTCACAACAAAATGCAGGTGGATTAAAGAAAAGATAGAAACATTAGATTTATTCAAATTGGTACTTGTTCAATTTCATTTTTACAAAATCCCCTTCTCACTACTTGATGAGTTCCTCATCAACCATAAAATCCAATTTATGAGTTGTTTTTCCCATTCCCTCCATGAATACCAAGGTGAACATTTTTTATGCCATCTTTCCACCATCATCAGATGTTTCCTAATACTTCTCATGACACTATTAATGCTGTACTTTTATCCTCATCAATCACCTTTGACATTCAGAGGACACTACTGAAAAGAACACGGTGATTTTGACAGATGATATGTGACCCACAATCTTATGTTTGTTAGTCCACAAGTGTAATAGCACTTCCACTCTATTTCCTCAGTCGTATCAATCATCAAAAAACTTAAGCATACAAATAACATCAATACAGAAAATATGATATGTTTTTTTCTTCTTTTTGCTATACAACTATTTAGAGAGGATTTATCCCTAGCAGGCAGGACATGGGTATCATACCCGCAGGCTTGGGCATGATGTGGTACCATACCAATGAGGCCAAGCTTTAGGGTCAGAAAAATGACATGGAATAGTGTTATCTTCACGTCAAAGAACCACCAGAACTTGAACTATCCCAGTATTCAAGAGAAAATGAATAAATGAACAGCATATTGCTGATATCACATACCTTAAGGCGTAAAAGTTCTCGAATGGTAACAGCCAATGTAACAGACATTTCCAAAATTTTGCTTCCATGCCTACAAAATTACAACCAGAACCAGGAATCTTAAAGTATGGTATGCAAAGGAAGGACACGACAGAACAGAGCACTAGAAATCTGTAAACTAATCATGAACAAGATAATGTATTACTTGTCCTTCACAGATCCCACTTGCTCAAGCTGCTGAAGTAAATCAAGTGCCTTCTCAAGCTTTCCCATATAGAAGTATGATTTGGACATCAAGTGCCACCTCCACAGCATTGCAATAGAATAACATCCCGAACCATCTATGCTTGCTAACTGGTTATCAGTCTCTCCTTTAGAAAAATTCTTTTCAGCAACATAAAGAGATTGCTCACACAACTGAATTGCCTCTTCATATTTCTTCAGCTGCAAGAGGCCACAAATAAATGCAATTCAAACTTAGTTTGTTTCTCATGACATATGAATGAAATGCTTAATGAAAAAAACAATGACACAAAAACCTTAAAGGGAGAAAATGGAAAAACTAAAGGGAATTACAAGTCAAAAGAGCACAGACCATACAAAGAGCCTCTGCTTTCATTTCAAGCAATTTTTCAGAATATGAACTAATAGACAAGGCCTCGGCAATTCTATCTAATGCACTAGATGCTGCATCGGACGACTTCTGCTCCAAAAGTATTGCAGAACGATCTGTAAGCTCATCCACTCTCTGCAAGTAAAAAAAGAACAGAGTCAGTCACCACCAACATATTAGCAAATGAACTCCCCCTTTCTTATGTTATAGGGTCTCAAATACTTAATTATGCTGCAAAACCCTGGCAAGCAAGCTGAAAAGCCCTTTCCCATTTTTTATTTTATAATAATAAGGTATGCTTCATAGCTCCAACCGATACAAGGCCGTCGCTTACTTAATGATGATGACATATAGACCCAAAATATGCATACCTGAGCCTTTTGGAGGCCATCTGCAGCATCTATTGTAATTCGGCGATCCAAGCACACACCAGCTCCTGAACCTAAGCACTTACTGAAATACCGTATGGCAACATCAGTTTCCCCCAGCAAAAGGTGACAACTGCAAAGTACACACCATGCATATTAGACTAGCAGTATTCCTGATAGGAAATTAGTGAAACAATTTAGCAGCATATCTAACATTTCTATACATAGACTAGGCGTTCTTAGATGCAAAGGGCAGTCAACTCCTCTCCTTTGAATGACATTCTTGAGGATTAGAGTAGCTTTAGCAACAATAAACTTCTAGCTTCTAACCAAATTCTCCTTCAATTTTATTTTATTTTATAGCCCCAGCAAGACCTGTATGATTTCCAAGTCCAACTAGATGCTTCCAAACTTCAAGATAGTAATGTCGTATATAACAAAATAATCAAACAAAACTAAACCATTAGCCATGCAGAGCAATTAAGTAGAATAGCCACTTAATTAGACAAACCAGTTCCAGGAACATAAAATTGCTGAACAAACTAAATAAATCACAGAGCAGACACACATTTTAGGGCCTTACTTGGCAGCTCTGACATAAACTTTGAGAAAATTGGGATCAAGAGCAGTAGCCATCAGACAGTCTGCCAAAGCTTCTCTCATCCTTCCAAGAGATATCCGGGTGGCTGCACGGTTGCTATAGCAAAGGACAAGAGGCTTGATGGAGCACCTTGAAGTCTCATTTGAGGGGACACAGTTGATCCCCTGTGTGTAAAATTCCTCAGCTTTAGACAGATTATCACTTCTATAAGCTTGATTTCCCCTAATACAAGTTCAAATTTTGCCATATAAATATCAATCCCGTCTTCTCAAAGCAACAGTAATTAACATGAAATCACATCAGCAACAAGTAATCCAAAGAATCTATCCTAAACATTATTAAATGCTAGTGAGTCATCAAAATACCTAAGTCGCCACATCTCACAGGCTTCATGGACTGCAGCAGTAGAGCAGTTAGACCTTGGTTTGAACTGTTCATTCTCCTCTTCGCTATGGTATGTAGACTTATCTTTTTGTTGACACTGTGCTGGCTCAGAGGATGAAAATTGGACAGAGGAACACCCTCCTTTAACATCTGGGCTTGGAGTGATAATGAATGAAGCATTACCAATTTTCACCTTACTTTTCTTTCGAAGCTGACGCTTTCTAAATGACAAACTACCTTGCCCAGAAGTTGATGTCGCAGAAAAGGTAAAATTTTTCTTGTCTTCCAAGCCAGAATTAAAACAAGACCGTGTTGTATGATTATTTACCGGGGTCCCCTTGATACCTTCTGCTTCACCAATACTAGGAGCACTACTACTACAATTGGAGGCAGTTTCTGCTTCACAAACAGATTCTTTTGAAGGATCATCACCAACAATGATTCTCTCGTGATCATACACAAAACTCTCTTCATCTGGCTCACAACATTTCTGATCTCCTTCATTACAATCTGATCCTTCTTGTGCAGTTGCTGGGCATTCAGTGAGAGTAGATGAATGCAAGGCAGAGGGAATAAAATTATATTCTAAAGGGGAGGCCTCTTCTGATGCCTGAGGAGTTTCCTTTGATGATTGATCAGCTGCTGTAGTTTCTTGGTAAGGAGAAAAATCCATGGGTGAATAACATTGAGAGGAGTCTTGATTTTCCTGAGAAATGCTTTCCTTTGGCACATGATGCTGCTTGGAGCAATGCTTATGCAGACAAGATTTCTTCAACTTCCCTCTCATTTTCTTTAATTTTTTCTCCTTAGTTAAGCCACTTTTTTCACCAAATTCCAATTTCCTATCCACTTCAGGAAATAGATTTGCTTTAAAGGAAGAAGGGTCCCATTGAGGTGTCTTGAAATCACTGAATGAAATCCCTGATTGATCTGGAGTGCCAGTTGAACAACTTCCATCATTCCTTTCAATGCCAACCATGGATGTTGCTTCAAATACACCACTATTTCCCTTTGAGTTGGGATCGAGCGATGACCATGCATCTGTTCCATTCATCTCTACATCATCTTTAACATGACCTTGATAAGACTTTTCAATTTCAGAAGTCTTAACAATACTTGCCTTAAATTTAGATGGTTTGGAACCAGAGATTCCAACATTATCTTCATTACAGCTATTACAAGATACAGCACCATTCACATTACCATTATTGGAATTATCCTCAACAGTTCTCTCCACAGCTGCAGAAGGACCACTCTCTGGTGCCTGTTTTGAAGGGCCAGAGGCCTTCTCACTGCTACTAAACACAAATATGGTCTCAGATGTCACGTTTGTATCTGAATCCTCAGTTGTGTCAGAACCACCAACCTTTTTGTGACAACTTATATTTAGCTTCTTTAAATCATGTTGCAGTGTATATATTGAGTTTGCATTAGAAGAACTACCAATATTCTTGCTATTTTCAGAAACATCCTTACACCAACCATTGCTAGCAGAAACTCCAAAAGTTTCACTGGTTGAATTAATTCCATCTTTGCATTCATTAGAACAGGAACCTTTAATGCTAGTAGCACCAAACACAAAGAAACCATTATCAGAATCCTCATTCAAGCTCTCATTTCCTTTAGCATTAAAATTAACTGTAGTGGATTCCATTTTCTGGGACTCTGTTTCACCCTCTATATTCATCTTCCCTAAATCACCAGAAACTGATTGTCCAAAGTTTTTACAAGATTCTCTCCTTTCCAAATTAAAATCTGATGATGAATTTAGGTGATTAGCACCAAACACAGAACTTGATCCCCCTAGAAAAATAGTAGATTCAATCTTATCAGCATTGGAAGTTGACTTCAAATCACTCTGACTAGAACCAAACACAAAACCTACACCATTAAAATCTGGCTCTTTGAGAGTCTCACCAAACTTTCCCTTCTCAGAATCGAAATTTGATGCTAAATGACTCTTAGTTGTACCAAAAGTAAACTCCAAATTACAATCTTTACTACCCTGCGCACCAGTCTCTACTTTCATCTTCGCCCCACGACCATCCAAAGTCACCCTAAAATCACTGGTTTCTCCTTTTCCCGAATTTGGTTTCACCCCTTCATCACTCCCATTAGCACCAAAAACAAAACCAAACTTCCCACACTTATAAGAACCCAATTTCTCCATGCCACCACGCAAATTTGCATCAAATACAAAACCCACATTCTCATTCTCAAACTCTCTAGCAGGCTCCTCATTTCCATTCTCAACCTCAACATTTCCAGTAGATTCTCTATCACATCCATCAGTACCACCAAATAAAAAACTAAAATTATTAATACTATTATTACTATTATTGTTGTTACTATCATTGTTTGCTCTATTTAAACTTTTCAAAAACCCAGATGATGATAGATTAGCGCAACTGCTTACCCGACCCGAATCTTGACTGGCTTGCCTAAACGGATTGAAACCGGACCCAACCTCGCTCTGCCCGGTTCTCACCTTGCCATTCAACTGCTTCCTAATCTTGACCAGCCTCGGTCGGGGCCGAACAGATGCGGCCGACTTGGGATGGTGGCCGTTCCAGGAAGCAAAGCTGAAGCCGCAATCGAACTCCCCCGCATTGCCGAAACTCGAAGAATTCATTTGGGAGTGGTCGGTTGGAGGAAACGCAGTGAAGTCGGGGTTAGAGTTAGGGCTTTGGGAAGTGGAGGAGGGTTTAGCCTTGGCAGAGAAGGTATCCGGTGATCGGATTTCGACGGCGGCCGGCGACATTGTTGGTTTCTCGGAGTTTTCTTTGATAAGAAAACTTTAAAAAAACAACCTTGTGGCAGGCAGGGTTTTACGTAGTTATGAAGTAAAGGGTGTGAAGTTGGACTGCTGGCTTCTGGACGTGGTGGAATTTGGTGTCATTTTTAAACTTTCGAAAGTCTCCCATCAAGTATTGTTTAATTAATTTGTACAATTCCCAAAAATGTAATTTGCTTTGCTCATCTTATTTACTTGTTGAAACGACCATCATTGTAAGTCAAAAAGTTTAGATAATTTAGTCCGTTGCTCTCGTGCAATGCCTTTAGCGAAGATAATTTCTTTTAATTGAGTTAGAGAATATTTTATAAAATAGATATGTGATTATTTATATATATATATTCATATGTATAAAATATTATTTTATAAAATATATAACTGTAGTTATTATAATCATCATTGTTATATTTGTGATGATACTTTCGTATAAAAATATATCTATAAACAGTTTCACGACAAAATAAAATCTTTAAATTTAGAGTAGAATATGTAGTAACTCAATCTCTTTTTAAAATTTTATCTTTAGCTAATTTGATATGTACCATTTTTTATTAATTACATTTAGCATTGAAAATAGAATATGTAGTAACTCATTCTCTCTCAAAATCTTACCTTTAGCTATCTGATATGTACATTTTATATTAATTACATTTAACATTGAAAAATGATATGAAAGTAATAAATAATGAAATAAAAAAATTATTTTTTATAAATACTCACATAAAAAAAGACAAAAAATATCAACTGTGAGAGGAAAAAAAGATAATTCAAACCTGACCCCATACGTCAAGCTCAAGCTCAAAAGCCCAACCACAAACGAATCTCATTATACCTTAAACCCACACCTCAACAACCACGTGTCAAACCATGAACCCGGTCAATTGTCATGCCAAAAAACTTTGGTACTTCATTTAAATATAACAAACTCCTTTTGGTTATTCATAATTTTCAATAACCAATTTGTTGTAAAAAGCTTACACATCCAAATGCATGTAAGTGTTTTTTTTTCACAGTTAAGTTGATTTAGTGATCTAAAATGCATGTAAGTGTTTTATTTATTTTTAGTTAAATTGATTTAGTTATCTGAAGCTGTATAATCATTGCTTGTTTGCTTATGATGAAGCAAAAGACTATGACTATACAAATTATATTACTTCTTTTTACTACTCATTTTTTTCTTAACTTTTTTTTCTTATTTATGTTTATGAATTTTAGATGATAAGATTGACTTGAAATGAATATTTCAATAATGTCAAAATTTATGTGTGTTTAAGTGGAGACATATTTTTTAGCTATTGAATGAAGTAAAAAAGTTTGAAAGCACCCACTTTGGAAATTTTATGAGATTTGTGTAATTTTATATGGTTATCATAAAAAAATACAAGTAAGGAAGCTCATGTTTTGGCTTTAATTGATCTTCATTTATTTAGTTCTCATACATTTTTTTATATTATTAATAAGTTTATGAAATGAGATTGACAGAGTAATTGACTCTTGAATTTACACTTTAGTTTCAATCTTTTAAAATGTTAAAATTTTGAATATGTTAATTATTGTAATAATTTTTACGTAAATGTGATTAGATTTAAATTGGATGTTGGAAAAGGGAAAAAAAATATGGATAGAGAAAAAGACAAAAGGGCAAGCTGAATTGAAATGAGATATGCAATTGAGGTCGTAGGGAGCGTATATACGACGCGTAGTGGAAGAGTGGCAATGGCCAATGGCGACGTTATCCTTACTCGCTTTCCTTGCTTACCATTATGATTACATCATGGTAATTTTAATAATATTGGTTAGATAGACTTACTTAGATAAAGGTAAGTGTCAAGCAAGAAAACCCTCTAGGATTTCGATTAAATATAGTTACTAGTCTTAAATTTTTTTTTCAATTGAGTTAAGAATATTTTTGTGAAATAGATTTGCAATAGTAATCATATTATTATATTTAATTGTTTATATACATTGACATGAAAAAAAAATCTAATCCAAATTCAACTAAACTTTAAGCTCACGTTCAAAATTTCAACCACAAACTAATCTCATTAGATCCCAAGCCCACGCCTCAACAACCACGTGTCAAACAAAAAACTTGTCATGTGTCAAACCAAAACCCTTTTGAGATTTTATTTAAATATAATAATTTTTTTTTATTATTAGTAATTTTTAACTCTCAATCTGCTGTAAAAACTTTACATGAGATTATTTATTAGGATGTTTAAATGGAAACATATTTTTTAGTTGTTGAATGAAGAAAAAAACTTTGAGAACAGTCACTTTGAAAACTTTATGAGATTCATGTACCTTTATATGGCTATTATAAAAAAAATACTAACATGCAAGTAAGCAAGTTCGTTTTTTAGATTTAGTTAATTTTCATTTATTTAGTTATCAAGAATTTTCTTTTTATATTATTAGTGAATTTATGAAATGAGATTGACAAAACAATTGGCCTGATCAAATAGTTAAACGCTAGTTGAACATCTCATAAAATAATTGGCTCCTCCTACAAGTAAATATCCTTTGGAGCTTCCTTTAAATGTAAATGTAGTTATAGATATTTCTTATGGGAATCACTACTTTTCAAAGCAAGACTTTGGAGTTGCGTTTTTCAAACTATATATGCATGGTAGGGACACATTGAAAGCAATGCACACTTCAAAATCACATTTTTGAAAAAAATATGTACTATTTTTCTTTCACTTAATTTGTTTTTTTATATGTTCTTTTTAGTACGATTTTAACAAGTTATATTCTTAATACAAAAGATATTTAAAATGGGTGTTATGAATATTTTCTTGAATATCCTTATATGTTATATATATCTAAATTTAGATATAGATTAAATTAGATTAAGATTGAATTTAATCTATTCATATAATTTTTTAATATTATTTTTATTTTGTAAATTCTATTTAGATAAAATATTTTAGCTTAAAAATACAACTCTCATTTCATTCGTAAATAAACACTTAAATTTTTTTTTTAAATACTTTTTTCTTTTTAAATATTTTTTTTATAGTTCTTATTTTAACGTAAAATAAAAATATAAAAATTTAATTAAATATAAAAAAAAAATTTTATTAAAATTATTTTTGAATAATTTAATAGAGTTTTTTTGACATTTCCGTTTTAATTTAGAAACGAAGAATGGGCTTTGGAACTTGGGTGGCACTTGGCAGTAGCAGTATAGCGCCCAATTATTCTCAGCCAGCGTTGTACAAACGCCAGTCGTGTCAAACAGGTGGTTCCCGTTTCCCTTCTACACGTCCCCATAGTTTTTAAGTTGGTAGAAAGCAAACTATAAGCCAAAACCGAAGGCGGCAAGGCAAGCCACTCGGCACTCTCTCAAAGTTCTACCCTTCTCTGAGTCAGGTTGCCACCTTTTCTGATTCTCATGTTTTGTTCTGGAAATAGTTTTTGCTTTAATGTTTTGTTTTGACATTCAAGAATCTGTTGTTTTTGTAGTTTTGAACTGTGTTTTGGGAATTTCACAGGAACTGAAAAGTTGAAGAAAATGAAATTTTCCTTTTTTTGTTGCCTATGCAAAGGGATATAAACCTGGGGAGGCCAAGATTAGAAATTAGGTAACAGTTGCCTATAAACAATAGAATTTGAACATTAGTGGAAATGAACAAGGAAAGTAATTTAGCCAAAGCCTCTCTCACTGTATAAGAATGTCAGAACATTATAGAGAGGTAGTTCCCCTTTCATAATAATTATAAAACCATCTGCCTATTATTATTATTATTATTATGTCTGTGAGAAGTTCATGAATTACGTTTCAGAAAGAGTATTAATGTTACACTCTGATATATGAAGTCATTGAATTAGAATTTAAGCATGAATGCTAGATGGATAATAATAGGGTGAAGAAATAAAAAGAACCTGCATTGGGAATAGGTTGAAAGTGCAAGTGTTGACCAAGTTCAAGTGGAATGATTGGTTTCTCAATATTTACTAGGGAATTTTTGCATCTTGTATTAATGAATACCCTTTTGCTCTTCAACTGGTCTTTTATGCCTAGTTGAGTTCCATGGGTATTCTTGGATTAGTAAAAAATGTCATATTTGATGATTTCTTTGGCAATGCATGGTGTTGCTTAATGCATAATTTGTCCAAGGCGTTCAATATTTTATGAATATTTTTGTTTTCTATATTCTTTCCACTCTTTTGCTCAGATATTTTACCTTGATTATTGAGGTCCTGTGCTCCATGAATATAAATGCATTGACAATGGGTTATACACATGTCTGGTACTTCTGCTCAAATTTCCAGCTATAGGTGACCATAGAATTCATAGACAAAAGTATTTCATGACTTATGTAGTTATATTCACTTTTTGAGTTAGTCCATTTTGTAACTTTTTCCTTCTTTTAAGCAGAGGCTTTTCTCCTCACTGCCTATCTTATACATTCTTTTCCCTTGCATATGTGTTTCTGAGTACTTTTCTAGTGAATTCTCTAACTCTAATTTTTATAATTTGGTTCACTTGCCTTGTTCTTTCTTCAAAAAGTACTTATTCATTCTTCATTGCTGACCATATTGTCATTTTTTACTACAAAATTCTATCCATTATGGAATACTTTTCATCAGTTACAGATAACTGTTTCTGCTTTTAATTTTTATCAGCTCTTGGTAGCCAAATGATCATCCATGTTGTGAAATGGCACATTTCCTTTGCATTTACTATCCTTGACATGCTGTATAAGCAGTTGCTTTTGATGTGTCTCCTGCTGTTCTTGACATGTTTGTTACTTCTCCTTTTGGTTAGTGATCTTCAAAGCAATCTTTAGGCCTACTTTGTGAAATCCATTCAGACAAACGTTCTCATTTAGGCAACACCTAGCAGATGGTTTAGCTGTGTTGCCAGAGAAAGAGAGACAGAGAGATCAAAGGGTGGGAGAGAAGATAAATTGTACCTGATTCTTATCTTTTATTTCCAGTGCATTGTGGAATTTTAATCTCAATTGCTTAAAAGATTCTTTTCCATGCCATCCAATTATTTCAAATATTATTCATGTCATTCAAGCAATATATCTATATATTACATCATTCTTGTTCTTTTAAATTTGCCCTATGGTGCAGGAAAGAGAAGTTTAAAACACTGTACTCTCTCATATTTGCTCAAATTGCAAACCAGGATGGAGCATAAATCAATTGAAGTCTCACATGGTACTTTCACTATTTTTACCTGAAATTCAGTTTTTCTCCTTGCCTAACTATGTTTTGCAATCCTGCACATCTATGGGAAATTTTCTACTTTGTGGTTTAAAGGTTTTTCATTTCATTAAGGATTCTGTTTTAAACTAATTGCATACAAGTTTTCATAGTGCTTGCTCTCATTCTTGATAAGGTTTATTATACTTGAAGTAAAAAGTTTACTGTGGAGGAGGAATTAGATCCATGACCATAGGGGGATAAACTTAACGACTTTAGGATGCTTACTCTAGCTTGCTATCCAGCCACAATTCTTTTAAGTATTCTACAGTGTATTCTTTATGCTGCATCTTCTCTGGGATAGGAGTTTTGATGAAGTGGCTCAGTCTTTTTGAGGTGTCGTTGGGAGATACAAGTTTTCTTCTGCATGTGCTGCCATACTATAAAGGATTTGATGCAAGTCAAAGGCACTTCTAGAAACAAATTTTTATATCAACACATATGAAGAACTTTTCCATGGGATAGGAGTTCTGATGAAGTGGTTCAGTCTTTTGAGGTGTCGAAGATATAAATATTTCTCTCCATGTGCTGCCATACTAAAGGATTGGATGCAAGTAAGGGCAATTCTATAGATCTTTATATTAACATATACAGACAACTTCCACAACCCTGCTTGTGTTCCCCCACAGTTGTGTGCTGTCAAGAAAAAGATACATCAACATGCCAATGTATGTATAAGTGGGATCACTGAAAATTTGGGTTGAGCCATTTCTATGATATAGAGTTATTGATGTATGATTATGTTTCCTATACTTCTAGCTAAGGCGTATTACCTCCCAATGACGGCCATCACCTTTAGTGAAAGTAATGTCATTATGGGTTTGTAGTGTCTCTGTTTCCTTATTGTGTTAGTTGCTGATGGACATTATTATCTACAGAAGTTGGGTTTGCTAAATGAATAAGGACTTAAACTTTCATTTTAAGGTAAGTCAAATTGACGAGAAATGTTCAACTCAAAACCAAGATAATCGGCCTTGGAATTATATGGTTGAGTACATGCATCTACATATAAAAGCTCTGTTATTATCGGTTTCCACCATTATATACTAACATAAATCAGGTTGTAAAACATTTTTGAAATTATTATTATAGAAGCATAACATGCTATGGGTGGATGTATATTACAACTGATTTGTAAGCATGACTTGATTGCTCTGTACTACATTTTTTTGTAGTCATGAGAATTTGCATCTGCACGTAGAAGCCCTCTTATTATCAAGTTCCGCAATTATTACTAGCATAGATCAGCTTAGAACATTTTTGAAGTTATAGCCAAAGAAACATTACATGCTAGCGTGGATGTATACTGTGCTTGAGTTGAAAAGGGCATGACTTGACTGTTCTGTACCGTGTTTTGTTTGTAGTCAGAGGAGAGTACAGAGTACTTTATGGTTAATGCAATGAAATAATGTCTGGGATGATAAGACTCTCTTTCCATTTGCGTGGGGCTGCTTTTGGTTGGTTGCATAAGAGTTCCAAATTAGCATTACTATAATTTACAAAGAAATTTGAAGCAAGCCACACCATGTAATTACAAGGACAGATGAAAAGGCATAGCTTTCCACAGAAGGTGTATGGGCATTCCACAGAAACTACAGGAAATATTGATACTGTTATGCATACAGCATTGTTACAGGATTGTGATTCGTCTGGAATTCTACATGTTATTTTTAAATCATGAGCAGCTATGATATATTGCAGCGCAGCTATTATGGAGGTTTTAGTTGGGCTCTTTGAGGAGTTTGATAACATTGTATTTCCACTTCCAGGGTGAAGTTTTTAACAAAACTATTTGAATTATGAATTTATGATTCATAGAATTACTCTTTTCTTGTTCCATTTCTTTTTCAATTTGAATGCATTATATGGTTATGCTTGCAATCCTTCCTTTAAGACATGGCTGTTTGAGGCTTGAATTTTGCAGAAAAAGATAAAGACAGAACAAGGAATGAAGCAACTGAATTCACTTCTGAAGTTTCTGTGGAAGATGCTTCTAAAGCATTGCCAAGTTCTCCAATAAATGATGTGCAGGTTCACACAGTTGCTTGGAAAGGTGGGGGAATAGATGAGGAAACTTTGCAAAATGTGGAAACCTCTGGAGAAGTAAACATGGAGGTTTCTGTAACAGCTGAGGATGTTATTCAAGCTGGAGGCTTTGGAGCTAGGGATGACATAAGTAGTTTTCTTCCTGTTGCAAGTGACTGGACTGACTTTGAAGCTTCAATTCGTGATGCCAGGGACTATGAAGAACCTCAGGGAGAAGTACACAGGCCAGGTCTTGGCTGGAGAGAAGCATCAGAAAGGGAATAGCTCTGTTCTTTTCACTACATAAGTGAGTTGTTGATTTAAAGTTTTTGGTATTTCTTTCTTGTGGCACCTTTTCATTTTCATAAGATAGACTATTGTGTTGTTTGGATTTGTCTATCTAGTGATATGTTGTCTATGGTAGCGTTATTTGGTATCTTGAAGAAAAGAGGATGCCAGACATGACTATATCAGGATAATATTTATGGCTCTGTATAACATGCTTAAAATGCCCTTTGTCAGGCTATATTATAAGTTCTTTGTACAGGGCAATTTTGTGACTGCAGAATATTTCCATTTATCAACAAAATTTTCTAATAACCAACCGCTTGGCTATCTTGCTTAGGAGTGTTATTGATGCTGAATAACAAGTGGAAATATTAATTGGCTGTAATTTATAGGTTTAGGCGAGAACATTCTGTATGACTTTAGTGCCCTCTGTTTAATATATGGCCTTGGTGAGAGGCTGTATCATGAGATTGGTATTGCCTTTTGGAAGATTTTCTGTCCAGGAGCAAGGATTGCCAGAGGGTCATAGGCAGATTTTCTCTGCACAAACGTTTCCCACTGAGGACCGAAATGAGCTTGCCACTCATCTTGGGTGCTGTAATGGGGCAAATATTGCTTTGCCCCAAGCTGTGCCTCGGCACAGAAATCAAGGATACGTTGGTTTTGGGTCATAATGTGTTCTAAGCCATCAGTTCCTGTTGATGATGGGAGTGCAGATGATAGGAATGCCACCAGGTAGATTATATCTTCCTCTGGGGTAACCATAGATGTTCTATTGTTCCACCTGCAATATAGATGATAAACCAGGTTGAGAGCATGGCATTTAAGAATTTCAAATGACAATTAGATAGATTTTTTTTTATTAAGTACTTCGCCTTGTTGACTGGGTAAATGAGGATAGGACCGTTACTGTTGTCTTTAACAATATTCCCAAAGACCTCTTGAGTAAAGTCGAAAATTCTGCTTTTGGGTATAAGAAGATTCAACCATGGATGAGGAACTTCCCATAATCCTTTTGATCTGAGTTTTATCTCAGACAAGTGCACTCTATCGAGGAATTCGACATAAGAAACTTCGGATAGAAAGAGAGTGGATGGTATATAGTTTAACTCTGACAATAAGTTCTCAATACTCTGCAAAATGCAGGATAGTTAGTTCCGTTATATCAATTAAACATAGGGGGTGATTCTTGAGTATGCTAATACTTTTTTCTTGTCAAGTTTTACCTTCAAAATATCTGTCTCCTCAGGGTTGAAGTATTTAACCATTTCTAGACAGTAAAGTATTTTTCCATCGGACCTGAATTGGCTTGCTTGAATTGGGTTTTTGGGATTGAAGGAAGATCTCCAGTTGTGGAGGAGACCAGTTCTGTTGATTATCACAAACCCTTCGACGTAGTCAAATGTATTCTCGGATGATATTAAATGCTCCTGGTCATTGGAAAATGCAGAGAATTCAGAGTAAAGCACCCTGATCCATTTCACCTGTTAATAACGAGTAAAGCATGTTGGGAGGGTAATTTACGGTGATAGAAGCCAAGTGTCTTTCAGTAGCACAGCTAAGAGAAAGTTATCTGTTGTTTTGCTTACCATCGTTCGTGCTGGTGCAAGAGATATTCTAGCCCGGGTGATGATGCCAAATTGCCCTAGTCCCCCAAGAACACCATAAAAGAGGTCAGCATTCTGCTTGTCTGAACAGGTGAGCACTTCTCCCTTCCCTGCATCCAAAGTCCAAGTTAAATTCATGTGTTGTTTTTTCTATCTGAAACTGAATTTTGGTTCAACTGTTTACTTTTAAGTCTGCTAGAAGCAGCTCTGAAGGGGTACAGATGTCATTTTGCCTAAAAATAAAACGGACTAACTACCTTACCATGCTGCCTTTTTTTTTTTTTGACGAAATGACTAAAGCTGTTACTGGAGGCAACCTGTATAAAATTGTCTCAAGGATTTTATAAATAGTTTTGCTTGAACGTACCCGTTACGACCTCTAGTTGGTAAACGTTATTTATCTGGGGTCCGTGCCGAAATGCCTGACCACTAATTCCGGCATTTGATAAAGTACCTCCGACAGTTAGGTGAAGGTAGTCTGTCCAAGACTTTGGCGAAAGTCCATATTTAAGAGTCTCTTGTAGGATGTTAATCCACAACTCACCACCTGAAACATCCACATAAGGCACCTCACCAGTTTGAACATGCATGCTTGGTCGTTCAAGTGATTCCATGTTGATAACCACACCTTGATAGGCTTGAGCCTGACCTTGGAGGGAGTGACCACGCCCTTTAGCCGCAACTGCCAACTTCGTCACAGAAGCCATATGGAAGATGTGCTTTATTGTGGAAGAAATATCAGAAACGGATTTTGGATGTAGAACTGCTATCGGGAGGTAGTGGTATATGTTACCGAAGTCTTTTGCTGCATGATCAATGTTTTCAAATCTGAAGTAGCCATCTAGAGCAAGTGATTTCAAAGACAAAGGAATACTGGAGGAACCTGAATGGGGTGGAATGGTTGGGGTGTCCAGAGAGTGGTTAGAACAAAGGTTGGTTCTACCAGGGATACAGCTCAAAACCAGAATCATGAAAAACGGAAGGAATATGACGTTGCTTTGTTTGAGAAAGCCACAAGCTGGTGACCCCATCTTGAGGATATGTTTAAGTGTATCTATTTTTGTATGCGTGTGAGAGAGAGAGAGAGCTTCTGGCTATTCTGCGGGTAAAAGCTAAAGGAGAGGTGTAGAAGAGCCCAAGGAAATGAAAGGCAGAGGAGAATTTAAAGGGGAAGGTTTATGGTCAAACAGAGTCACATGTTCTTCTGTCTATTGCCTCGTCTTGATTGTGCGTGTGCTAAGTTTGGGTTTTCCTTCTACTTACCTCTTTGGTTTCTAAAAAGTTGAGATAAAAAAAGAAGGAAAAGGAAATGAAGATATCACATATCTTTGGTACTTTCTCGCACAGTTACAACTTACAACCACATAGTCTGCCTTTTTCTCCTTTTAAAGATGCTATTACCACTTAAAGCAATGATAACTGTCACGGTGTGGACTTGTGCTTCATCCTTTGTAATTATACGCCTGTCTTGTTCCTCTTGAGTTACGTATTTTTGTATGTCTGCACTGTTGCTGTCTGCCTATTCTACAAAATTAGGATTTCCGGATCGACGGGCCGGCCCCTACTAGGTTTCATTCTGTAGAGGGGACGTGGTCGTTGTGGGTCCCTAAGCACATGAATTTCATGAGGGTGTGCTTGTGGGGAACCTGGTACAGCTTCTTGACTCTGGTACGACAGAGGCTGGCTACATGAATTTGTCAATGAACAATGGTCTGACGGAAACATATGCACATATCATTACATTCCAATTTGAGATTGAATTGAAGGCCCTAATGGAAAATCCAACTGTGTTTGGCTAAGTGCTGCAGCTTGTGTCCTGAAAAAGTAGTTCGACATGGAAACTCTTATCAGTTCAAGTTTTCTGTTTCAGTCCAAAGCAGGGAGCTCCAAGTGGCCAACTGGAATGTTAGATTTGTGCTTACTGTGCCATCTGCTGGAGAAGTGTAGGGGCCGGGCCGGGCCGGGCCGGGGGTACCTGGTCCATCGGAATTCAGAAAGGTAAGAGGAAGAGTGGAAAGTTGACATGTGAATGGCAGTTTGAATGGGGGAAACACTAAAAAAGGTCTAAACCTATCAAATAGATTGGCCTTGGCGAGTCTTGAATTAAATCCCAGCAATGGGGCATCCCTAAAATGATTTATAGATAGATATATATTATATATTCTAATTGCGTCGCCATTTGTGCCAAAAACAAACTACTATTTTGGAAATTATTACCCCATTTACGCCTCTTTTTTCTTTTTCCATCCATTGTTGACTATGCTCGATAAGCACCCATTTGCATCCAGTAGCTCTTTTGGAAAGCCATTCGGATGTCACAAGTTTCTTTTCATTATTATAATATTTTATATTTACTCATTTCAAGCGTCGGTCTGTTCTTTTGACTTGTATATGTGTCCTTGATAATTGCCTTGTCCAAATTATTGAGGTCAGTGATGAATAATTTACTCTGAAAAACTCTCACCCCATAGGACTCCAGCTTTCAGAGCGGGGGGCTAGGAAAGGATGCAGCGTATCTTGCACCATTCATTGTTGTGCTGCGGCAAAATGCCTTCGCTTTAGCAGCCTGTCTAAGGTCAATTTCCATTTATTTCTACCAAACACAATTCATCCTAAGTCCACATTTATAACTAACTCATATGTTTCCGATTACTTTTTGATATATGATTCTCTCTCTCTCTCTCTCTCTTGTTTTAATTAATAATTTTGATAGCTTTTATTATACTCATCATATAACATATATTACTCATATTTTAACGTGTCAATTGTTTTATTCGAATTCTTCATACACGTACTATTGAGTCAAATGTTTTTATTCCAGCATTTTAACTTGGGGATTTCAATCAATGAGCGATTGCATATTTAGGAAACAATGTGTATTTATGGAATGTAGCAGATGGAATCAACGAGTCATTCTCCACAAAAAAGGGCCGAACTGTAGTTGATCTTTTGGAAATGAAGGGTGATATCATCAACCAGGTCTTGGCTGAAAATGGGCATATGCCTTGATGACAAACACAATATATTGGCCGGATAGTGTTCCACTCATTCGCTGTTTCTTCCCTTGAAAAAGCATCCTGATACATACAAATCTGGAGCTTTATTCCCCTCAGAAAACATTTTCATGTTCAGTCGTCACTTCCCAAAAGTGCATTGATGTGCTCTTAATTATATGCCATATCAAAATATTCTTGCAATTATTTACGGAGGACAATATCGCCTGGAAGCTCAGCATGCATCATGATAGGTTCCATCACTGAAGGTACTTGAAATTGGGAATTGCAGTCAAGAAACTCTATCTTGAGCTACAACTCAACTTGGCACTGGAATTGAGCAATTTTTGGAGGAAAAGGGGATTAGTGAAAATTCAAAGATTGTTACGTATTAACATATAAAAAATAATTCATTCGGAAAAGTCCCAAGATAAAAAAAAAAAAAAAGATTTGAATCTTAAATTTTTATTATCTTAAAATAAGATGTAACTTTGAATTGCATAGGGTCCCTCACAAAATGAGAGGTAAACTTCTATATCTATTTTTTTTTTTTTAAAAAAAAAACTTCTATATTTATTTAATAAATCCTTTTTTCACTTTTAAAGTTTAACTTGATACTGTCAAATTTGAAGTTTCAAAACCCAACCATTAATATATTCTTTTGAATGATGAATATAGAATGATACCTAAAAAAATTGAAAGGGATATAAATAATTGACATGATCAAAAAGGAAAATCAGTACAATATAAAGTTGGAAAAATAACTTACGTATACACAAAGTATTATTTATGGTGAAGGTACGGAGAAGCTAGGAATTCTGAAGTTTTCCCCTTTCGTCAAACAAAGGAAGTTCTTTAAGACTTAATATTAATCGTTTTATTTTAAGAATTTGATTTAATAATAAATACATGTAACAAGACTCAAAACCTCTTTTTGCCTTAAATTTTTCCATATGTAGGACTTTTTTAATCAGTTTTCTGCAGGATTCCTACCTTATTGGTAGACTTTTGAAAAGTTTTTAGAAATTTGAAATGAAATCACTTGTGTCTTTCAAAAAAAAAAAAATTTGTTTTTTCCATATGTGAAAAAAGAAAACCGTAATTTACTCTAAAATTGTAATTTTTCATAGTTCGATTTTTATTAATTGTAAATAGAGAATTTTTATAACTTGTAATTCAATTAAATAAAGTTCTTTTTTATTAGTCACCCAAATTTTTAGTCATTAAAGAAAACATAAAAAAAAAAAAAGAAGAAGAAAGAAACCGTGTCAAAATTTGGCACTTATCCTGTCCCCTAGTCTTCACTTTCAAATCTGCTATCATGAATTTGTTTCTTTGATGCTTACTGAGAAGTTGAAAATGGTGGGGGATGCTTCTTTCTTTCCTTTTCTCATTTCTGCCGAAATGGTGGTCTGAAACCTAGAATTGTTATGGAGTCCTAGATCCCAGCACTAAGACAACCCGAAATGATTCCACCTTTATTTTATTGAACAACGGTACGATGCTCTTTCAGCTTACAAGACACAACAATTATTACCTCTCTACTTTGCTTTTATTTGTTTGAACGTTTTGATGAGTGTTCACCTTGATTCACCAGCATATACACATATATACATACTTTATATGCATATAACACTAAAACAAATCAGTGGTAAGTCTCAAATTTAAATTGCTTGTTTTTTTCTTCTTGAGTAAGTCCATTTTATTAATTAAAGGCAACTTAAAAAGCTTCATATTCAAGATATTGAATGCAAAGGATAAACATAACTAGTCAGAAATAACACTTAAATAACAAAAAAAAAAAATTATAAATGCAATGAAATTCGTTACATACTATGAGTTGAAACACCTTCTATAGAAGAACCGTAAAACTCCACAGAGTGATTAGCCTTTATGCAAATTTGCTTAATTATATCTAACATCATCAACTATCTTGTACAATTTGTCAAATTAATATCAACAGAAAAACCTTTCACAAAACCATGACCTAGTAACCGAGTTAAGAATTCATGAAAGTACAACGCAAGAATCTAGCTCAATAACCGAAGATTTCATACCTTGACATGCAAAATCAACACAACAATGTCAAGCATTTTGAATTGTTAAATTATTTCCGCACAATTAGACTTTTATTCATCCCAAGGACAAGAAAACCAAACCCAACACGTTGCCAAAACAATCTCTAAGCAGTCCCAACAACCCGTGGAATCGGGTTTCCGTCTAACAGACCCATCAGCACAATTTTAAAACTACTTACATAGAGATGGGCGATTTTATTTATTAAGTTTACTTTCTGTAATTAACTCTTTAGTCTTAATAATAAATAGTGCAAAACCTTGCTTTTGTCCCTTTTGAAGATTTTCTTTGTACTATTTTTTTTGGCAACTGCCAATTACCCAAGTTCCTTTTAACATTAGAAAAAAAATAAATACAAGAAAGACAGTAGATATATCAACTATAAAAAGAAGTATCCATAAAAGTAGATTTCTCGTGAGCTTTATTTCACTTCATTTATGAGTGAGGCAGAATTGTGGAATCTAAAAGTCTCTGTTGTGATCAACAATTGCCTAGAAATGTGGTATCCTTTTATAGATTAAAGGTTTCAGAGGCACCCGTGCATCTCGATTCCATAGCAGAACAAAATATCTAGTAGAGGCCTAGGCTTGCATTTTCTTTTGTTTTATTCTTTTATTTGTTTAGTTTTTAATCCACTTTCTGAATTATGCAACCGAAAGCAGATCTTACCTATCTTCTGAATTAATTGCTCTTTTTTATAATTTCATTTCAATAGGGTATTAGTTTAGAAGATGTGGAAACACTAGAGGCTTTAAAACCTACAAATCTGGTGATTTTTATTTCGAGAAAAAGTAATACTTCTGGCTTCCCTTCATTCCCCATAATTTAACTTGTTATTAGAGATCGTGATGTACGACATATTTGCATATATCTTTGCCTTGTTGAAGGTGTAAAATTGCCATCGATTATGGTATCATTATATTACATTTTCTTGCTCACCAAATAGGGAGAAAATGGCATTTTGTTTCCAAAAGGCTTATGATGTTGTCTAAAAATTTGTGACAAGGTCTGTTTGCATCAAGTTAAATATTCACTAAAACAATTCATCACCCACATAAATAATAGTTAAAACACAGGCAGAATGCTGTCTACAAGGAGAACAAAGAGTACAAAAGGAGGGCAAAAGTTAGGCCAAACATATATAATATAATAAACCCATGGTGGGCATTGATTGCCATATCAAAGAGCATATCTAGCTGCTTTTTATTTGGATTAATATAGTTTGGAGAAAGCAAATTAACAAGAAAACAAGGTTGTCTAATTTTCAACCTTTGTCCCTGCTAGTTCGGCCGAACTTATGATATGTTGGCATGAACAACATTAACAAAGAAATCAAACATCATCTCTTTGGCCCTAATTGTTTGTTCCTTAAATTTTCTTTATTCGGTTAATAGCATGTATCGGGTTTAAACAATTATGTGCATACCACAAAAATTTTATGGAATTCAAAATCCTTTAAATTATATAATTTAGAATGTTGATGAAAACATTTTTTTTCAAAAGAATACGACATCAAAATTTGTTGTATGTATTCCTAAATTTTCTTTTTTTTTTTATATATATATTATAAAGAATTTAAATATTTGCAAAAGAGAGATCAGAATAATTACTCATGAAGTTGACTTTTTTCCATGTACTCTTTGAAATCCCAAAACTTTCGAACACTTTAGCATTGCTCTACGTACGTGTTATATGGAAAAAGTGGAAATTTTAATTAAATATCATTTTGGTAAATTTATAGTGGGATGACTGTGATTGATTTGTATATTTGTCTATCACAAAAGAGAGTACATCATGACGTTAAACTTATAAATTTAACCTATATTTTTCTTATCCCTAGCCACATGAAGTAAGGTGTTGTCGAAATTTTATTAGTCCATTGGATAAAAGAGAAAAGGCCAATAAAATTTGCAAGTTGTTTGAACAGTAAAGTGTCATTGTCATGACTTGCGCCAATAGGGACCAGATGGGGGGTGGGAATCAGACATGGCTAGCCTACAAAGTAAATGAAAGGTCCTATAAACTTATGAAACCAGAAATTACCGATTATTATTATCATGTTCCGTATTCCGTATTCAGTATCCATTTACATTTCATTTATTATGTCTTGATTGTTACAATTTTCTTTGTCAGAGTTTTATCGTGATCATCAAATCTTAAAAATTTATAAAAATTAATGTTTTGATCATTCAACCAGGTTTGACATATGTCAAGGTCATATAGCAGATAACCTCATCCAATTGGGAGAGTGGATAGAATGAATGATCTGCTCAAATCTTTTCCTTAGTCAATGGATGTTTATGATGGATAAGGAAGCCCCGGTTTATCCTTTTTGTCTTAATTGTCGTTGAGTTGTTGTGTTCTGTCAGATTCTCTTCTTGGATCGGTGAAATACCTCCAAGATTGATCAAGGGTGGGCTGCCAAATCCTGGGCATCTGGCCTCCTGCTGTGGGTTGAATGGTGCGTCTAGAGCTGATGCTTTGGAGTGTAAGTATTTGGAAGGAAAGGAGACATGCAAAATGGTATTGTTTCTCTTTCTTACTTGTTCTGTTCTAGTTGGGAATTCTTTGAAGGATATTGGGATGTATAGCTGTGAATGAATAGGGTTATGATGTGAATGTTGTTTAGTGATAGGTTGATGCGTCTGGCAATCTTTTTGTAAGCTAACATAGTACCAAGACTCACTTAATCAGGAAACTCTATTTCCTTTTGTAAGGGGTTATACTTTTCAACCAACGAAACAATTTTAATTTTCAAGAAAAAAAAAATAGAAATTAACGATAGTATAACAGGACATTTTAGATTTGTTGATCTTAATCACATGGTCTGTCTATGTCAATTTATCTGTCATGTAATATTGTCCACATGGCATCGTCCTTAGACATACTATGTGACAAAGTCAATTGACTCAGAAAAATTATATTAGGCAGTTGTTAATATTTGATAGTTGAATAATCAAAATATTAATTTTTATAAATGTTAGTGATCAAGATATAATTTTTAAAATTGAATAATTAAAACAAGAAATTAAGCTTCAAATTTTCTTTTATAAAATATTTTTACGTAAGTTGTCAATCATCCATGGAGCATTGACTCATGTGAAATTCACGTTTGAAGGTTGACCATGTGATCGAGCTATTTAATGTATGAGGGCTTACCTAACAGTATCCATCCATCTCTATAAAAGAAAAAAGGTAAAAAGAAAGAAAAACAAACTTTATCCTTTCAGAATATTCAACTAAAATAGAAGTAAGTTAGCGCACGAAGCTAAAGTTTGTTTTCCTTTCTGTATTTGCCGACATTATCATTGCTTCTATGTAAGATTTTGAAATCAGGAAATTGTACAGCTAAAAACAAATTATTGTTACTTTTTTTAATTTGAAATAGGAAGAATTCACACTGAACTATTTTGAGTAGTGAATACATGTTGAAAAAAATGTTTAAAATAAATTTAATATAAGAATTGTTCATTTATTGACCTTATTTCATGGCAATGTAGTAAACAATTTTTTCTTAAAACTAACGTGCTATCTATCTCGTAGTATTCCCCACGAGAGCTCCATTCAAACTGTCATTTCCAAAGGAAAAATCGACTGCACATGTGCATTAATTGCTTAGATAAAGGAATTTACTGTTCTTAGTTTGTCTCAGTCTTAATTTCGTCTTATTTCTTCACTTTCAATTACTAAAGCACCACTATCGTGAAAATAAAATCAGGCTACCTTGCACTAAATCTTGTGACTATGAACGGGTGATGAGAAATATGAGAAAGAAGTAGAATTTAAATGGACGAATCGAATCCGGACTCGAGTTTAGATTTTAAATAATCAACTAGGTCTAAACTAAATTATGAACACTTATAGTTTTAGTGAGCTTGAATGATTTTGAGACTAGAGTAATGAGAGCGATATGGTATTGCCTTTCCTCGTTATTAAGTGTGAATATGGATTGATCGAATTACATTATAAATTTTTATGTATTCTTGTTTTATTTCTTGTTAATTTTATTAAATTATAATAACTGAGATACGTTGTTAAGTGAAAATAAAAAAAAAAATTGTCATTTTCTATCCATATTCATGACTGCAATTCATCTAAATTGGAACTATGTAGAAAAAAAAAAAAAAGAAACGAAATAGATGTTTTTTCCACCAAATGATCTCTAAGAACTAGGTAAAGCCAGATTGTTATACTTAACGCCGAACAAATAGAAAGCCAAAAAGATGTTTTCATTCCTTTCACTTTGTCTCCTTCCCAAACTCTCCATCCTTTCACTTTTCCATCTATGTTTCTGAGCAAAGCCCTAAGAAAAGGGCTTAAGACTTTAATCAGTGATCTTAATCGTCTTAGAAGAAACCACTAAGTCCATTGACAAGAAGGGTACATGCACGTGTACCCTTGCTAGGGGTAAATGTAATTATTGCATGCAACATTCTTATTACATTTGCCTTTTGCCTTCTTTTACATAACTAAAATCTAATACCTTCAATTTAAAAGTGTCAAGTTCAAGTTTTAAGTATAAGACAAAAGGGTATTTTAGCCCTATTGTAAAATTTCAAATTCAATTAAATTCTATTTATAACGTATAACGAAAAGGAACTCAAAAATTTTATCTTGATATTTTCGATTGGTTGTATGAAGTTAAACTATTATTGAAAGTTTAGAATTTATATGATAAATTTGAAAGATTTTTTTTTTAGATATTGAATGCTGAAAATTTTGTATTTTTTAAATAAACTTAAATAATTGACACGTGTTCATTTATGCTATTATTTCAATTCAATGACTTTCTTATAACTTAGTGGATATATACAATTCCGTTATTCAAATATGCTTGAATTAATTATTTAAATATCTTTGTAAAGTTAAAAAAAAATTCCATTTTTGATGTATACGATAATTTTCTAAATTTGTATTGCTATTTGTTTTTAAGAAAAAGAGGATAATTATACGTAATTCTTGCTTTTAGAGTAGACAGCTTTCATAACCAACTTGAATCAATAAACGACTTGTCAATCAAATTGTGCCTGAAAAGATTGAAAGGGAAATGGCAATTTGTGAACCTCTCGATAGAGATTTAACACAAAGACTGGACGAAGGGAACATCAACATATTAAGTGGTTGGGATCCAAATATAAATCGGGGTTCCACCAAAAGATCTCTAACCTATACAATAAATAAAATCTCAGAATAATTGGCTCTACCAAGAGTCACGTGAGACACTGTAAAAGCTGGATCAAGCTTGGGACGCCACAGATTCCCATCACCCCCATCATTGATCTTGTGGGCCAAAATTAGTTTTTCCTCCGAAAAGGTTAAAAAAAAATTAATGTAAACATTGCCCACTCCAACGTCTCTAATTATAGGGCAATCTATGTTATTAATTAGCCCAAACAGATGAAACAGAGGTTTACAGCCCAGTCTTCCCGTAATAAAAATCAAGCCCAATTTGGTTTTCGGCATGCATATCTTTCTTACAGCAGAAGCATTGCTCCAAGTGCTCAATCCATGGTCACATGTATTCAGATCTAGGTTGAATAGGATTTATAAAGGTAAAATCGTACGGGTGAAGGAGAATCTTAATGTAAGGGCTCCTACATTTGTTGGTGAAATTACAAATAGATTTTATATTTTAATGCTAATGAAGTTTATCTGACTTTATGCTTGACATAACATTTGTTTTGAAAATTTTTTACAAGTACTGACTAAAAAGAAGAAAAGAAAAAGGAAGGAACTAGTGGTAAATATCTTTTTGTTGGTCATCTATAGTGATCATTATTCAAACCATAATCTTATGATGATTTAGTTCATTGAATTTAGAAAGCTAGCAAAGTACTAAGTGATCAGTCAACATTCAATTTTCTTGGGGTAATAAGCTTGAAGCTAATTTTATGAAATTGAATTGTGCCCTAAAAATTTAGGTGACTATCATTGCTTTATTGACTTCAAATTTCTTTCCCTTCAGGATGGGGTTAATCAATTTTTGTTGAGGGGTCAAAGATAGAGCAATAAGAGCTAAAAATTTTAAAAATTAATATATTAAAATTAACCAACAATCAAAATATTTATAATAAAAAATAATTTTATATAACATATAAATCAAGAAAAGAAAGACTTATAATAATTTTTTAAAAAATTTTTATTCGACAATCTTTCTAGGATTCAAATTTGTCAATTATTTACTTTATATTGAAAAGCATCAATTTCTTCAAGATTGAGTTTGAGATGTGTTGATTCACATTAGTTTTGTTTATGAGTTGAAGTATTGAGATTTGATGGTTAAAGTGTAGAAAAATCATTTGAACGATTTGCTTCTTTTATTTTAAAGAATTTGTCAATTATTTTTAACTCATTCATACTTTAATCAAACTTAAAAAAAAATTAATGCAGTCAACATCCAATATTCTTATTTTATTTTTATTTTAATTTATAATACTAAATATAAAGCTATAATGTATAAAATATAAATAGTTAAATATAATATACAAGATTAATAATTTATTTTTATATAATTAGAATTAATAAAAAAATGATACATTGATAAAATTTTAAATATCAGTGTAACACTATAACTTACATTTAAGAATTATATAATAATTTTTTAATTTTTAAAAATTCAAATCATAAAAAATGAAATCTACAACAAAAAAAAGAAAAACATGATAAGCAAAAGATAGAACCCATATATGACATAACAAAAATGAAAAAAAAGAGCATGGTTAATGGTTTGTAAAAATTTGAACAAGAAAATCTATTAAAATTTAAAATATATAAAAAAAATAGAATAAATATAAAAAATTAAATAAATATAAAAAATAATAATATAAATTGAAAGAAAAAGATACAAGAAAAAACTTTATCATNCAAGCTAGCAAGTTGAATTAAAATTTTTTTTTAAAAAATGAAATGTGTTTCAATAGTGAGTTATAAAGAAAAAAGTAGAGTACAAGTGAAAGATTAAAAGAAAAGAGAAAAGGAAAAGAAAAGAACGAAAAAGATATGAAAACACTTAAAAATTAAGGAAGATAAAAATGAATGAAGTATATAGAGTATTTTATTATTTTTTATTTATATTAATTATTAAATAAAAAAATTATTTTAAAAAAATTATAAAAGATATATAAAAAAATTTTATATAGTATAAAATTTTTTTTAAAATTTTGAAAGAGCCACGACCCACGTGACTAAGAGAAGATCCGACCTTGTTTCCCTTGTGCATTGTCGAAACAGAAAAGCAACAAAGTTAGAGGTCAAAGGATAATAAAATGATAATGATCCTCTTTTGGCCAATCATATACCTCCATAACGATAATCATTTGCTTAAGGAGAAGAAATGGAGGAGGGGTTATGCTCGATGAGTGCAAAGGAACAAAATGGGAAAAGGGAATGAGTATTTTTTTTTTCTTTGTTGAAAAAGGAATAAAATAATTTTAATTGACCCAGAGGACTACAAAATAGGGACAAGACGTGACATAGAGGACTATAAAATAGGGACAAGACGTGACATAGAGGACTATAAAATGTTCTTTACCGCTTGCTGTGCAATTATCTTTTACGGAGAAAGTCAGATACTCTAGCTCTAAGTTGGTAAGCTTGAGTCGTGTTGCTTTCTCTAGGTCTTCTTCAAATATTCTCACGACAAATTATGATCGGACAACAGATCAACAGGCAAGGTCACATTTTCCTAATATATTGTCATCTAGTACTTCCTATTTTCGTATATGTCCTTATTCTTTTTTCACGAAATTTAATAGAAAGTTCTGAATTTAGTACATTTTATTTTAAGATTTTAAATTCTTTATAAAATTCATACACCATGATTTTTAATGTTAAAAAATTTTACAAAAATCATAAAAAATAATTTTAAAATATGGAAAAAGTAAGAGAATTCGATGTTCAGGATACGAAAGAAGAAATAGTTTTGTGACATCCAAACAATGGGACAAAAAGAGTATTATTTTGTAATAGAGACATTGAATGATCGCAACTTCTTACTTTCAACATAGAAGAGGTCTGTCAAGAATTTGATCGAGGAGTGTGATATCTTATCCGACATTGAATAGGAGAGTAATAAAACCTAAGTAAGATTTTAGGTCAATGAATTACTATTAGAAAACTTAACTTCAAAATTTTATGATCATGTATGCATTTAGGGTTAAAAAGTTATTAGGTCAATTATACTCGTTTTGAGATGTTACCACCATTATCAAAGCACGTGTCAAGAGAATGTAAGCCACTAGTTTGATTTCAATTCATGTTGTTGCGGCTCTGGATTGTTATTTAGATTTGCAACTTTATGTAAAAAAAAAAAATGAGAATTTGAGTAGTTAGAATTGTGATTCCTTACTATATATTTAGAGCTAGCAATGTTGATTTGAACAAGAAAAACCAGCCCAATCTGTCTAAACGTAAGTTGACCTAATCCAATTTAATCAGAAAATATCAACAATTTTAAATGTGTTCAACTTGAACCTCAAAACAGCGTGAACCTAAAATGATCCGAATAAAAAAAAAACTTGTATTTAAAATGACTCAAACTCAAATTGATCAGATCTTGAAATGATTGAAAAACTAATTTGTAATGATTCGAATGCAAATAAACTGTCCAAATTCAATTTTATTAAAGTTTAAAAAAGTCAATAACTTGAACCTAAAAAACGACTCGTAACCGGCGAGCTTGAGTGCCAAACATGAATGACCCAAGTAAAAAAAATATGAATTTGAAACGGTCTAAACTCAAAATAATTCCAATCTGAAATGATTTGGTCCTAAGCGACTTGACCTGCCTTAAAACGACTTGTAACAAGAAGAGCTTGAGTGCTAAGCTTGAATGACCCAAATAAAAAAAAAAAAAATGAATCTGCAACGGTACTCCAAACTCAAAATTATCCGAATCTGAAATGATCCAAAATGGTCCGACCTTGAGTGACTTCTTGCTTAAATTGTCACGTCTAGGTACATTAATACAAATGTGATTGATTAAACGTGTAAGTTACCCATTATTACTTACTTGAGTTTAAACTTCTTGATCGACAAGTTGCCAAGTTATATGTGATTGTATGGTGTCCGAAACGGAATTTAAAAAAACAGTAATCTTACTTACCACCCGGAGTCTTGTACGCTTCAAGTGGTCGAGAAGCATTTGCCCAGTTCAAAGAAGCAATGATGGCTTAAAGCAACACATCATAGAGCGTAAATCATTCCTTTTATCTTATATGAAGTTACCGTCAACATTTGTTTCATTTGTAATGCTATACATTTCACTACGTTTTTATTATTTCATTTTTATAGGTATTTGATATGACAAATCATTAATTACTGAAAGATATCACGTACCTGTCATACCTTTATCTTTTGAAGGTGGTGATGAATTGGGCTATCAATAAATTAGTTCAGTTAGAATTTTAGGATTGGCTTTGATCTGGTGTTGTTATTGTGCTCTTCTTTTTTTTTTTTGTCATGATCTCTGATATTCAGGCTGTAGCAATACGTTTTTGTGTTGTATTTTTGCTGTCGTTTGGCTTTTGAAGTTTTTTGCCCCTGGAGCTCTATTTTTCTTCTGTGTTGAATATTCTTTGCCTTTTCCGATGGCTATCCATGGTTGGTTCATTTGGTTAAAAGTGGTGTGTGCAATTTTTTTTTGTCTTGAGTGCTTGAATCGGTTGTCTGTTTATCTTGGCTTCTAGCTTTTGGAGTTTCAAGGTGCTTCTCCAATTGTTATCTCGTCAATCTTCTTTGGACACAGTGAGTTGTATTGTTTAGTTTCAGTTGGATCTGCCATCCTCTATGTTATTACCGTTTGTCGGGTTCTTTGCACTCATCTTTTCATCTGATAAAGAAATCGTTCTTACCTTTATTTTTTTTTTAAAAAAACTATCATATCATTATCAGATATTTTGGATGTTAAGGTGCTTAACTATTTCTTTTAATAATTCCTTGAATCATTATAACTATTTCCACCAACTCCAAACAATTTTAGGATGACATGGATGAAAGGGTTGAATGAAATATGATGAAATGTAAGATTAATTAAACTACCTTATTTACAAGGAAAACATTATATAAATCACTATTTTTATTCACCAATTAAACTCGTCTCATCACAGCCATTCGTCAATATTAACTAATGACTGTGATATGATACATTATATATGGACGTGCAAATTTTGGTGTACGTAATGCTGAAACTTTGCTAAAGAGACTCAAGCAACAGTATTAGTTCTATAATTTTAAGATAAATATCTAACTCAAAATTTATTGATCATATACCAAGAGAGTCAGGTTAACCCTAAATCTATAAGACCTGCCACTAGGAAATCAAAACATCCAAGCCTAGCGAAGAGGAAGCTGATCGCCTTTGCGAGGAGCATAGACTTAACTTTTATAAGAAGGAGATGGAAATCCATTACAATCAAAAGCTAAGTCGAAAAAAGGAAGTAACATTAAAAATATTGAAATTCGGATCAATTTATTAGAGATCCTAATATTGTTGGAGTCGTTGCTCTGGATGTTATTCCTTCGGCGTGAAACAAAATGGTTTCATACTTTAGAATTCTGTTGATCCCATATACTCCATCTCCATTCACTTCACGTCACAAGATGAAAAGGACTTTGTGTTGTTAGCTTTATTCTTGTTTTGATATGACAAAATTAATTGAACTTAATGAGCTTTTAAAATAAATGAAAGATATTTTTAAAATATGAAGAAAATCCTCAAAAGAATGTTAAAACTAAACTTAAAAGAAAGATATATTGAAATGCTTTGATTGTTTGAACATGTTTTCATTATGAATGATCATGCTCTTAAACTTAAAGAAATATCTCTTAATTTTCTCAAAGATTTCTTGTTTTCAAAATTTAAAGTGCTAGCTAAGAATCAAGTTATCAAAAGAAATGACTTGATTCTTAAATGAAAAGAAAGCAAAATCTATTTTTTTGATTACAGGAAGAATCGATTCTAGAGAAGAAAAAAGTCAGTTCTCAAGCAAAGATTAACAATGAAGAATCGATTTTGATAAAAGAAGAAGTCAGTTCTTGAAAGACAAAAGCTTTAGGATTTGTGAAGAATCGATACCTTAGAGACAAAGAATCGATTCTGAAGAGACAGAATGCGGAAGTAGAAAATCAAAGAAAAAATAATCGATTCTACATGGAGAAGGTGTCGGTTACTGAAGCACCAAAAGTACAACTTAGAACTTGGTGACCAAGAATGACATGGTATAGCTGGACAAAAGTGGAGTGGCAAAAATCAAGCTTAAATCCAAATTTTGATGACAAACCACAGTGAAGAACTGACACCTTGAGGCAAAATGATCGATTTTTTAGAATTGCAAAGGTGTCACCTTTAAACCCAGTTATAGAAGAATCAATACCTCAAAATAGAAGAACTGATTCTTTAAATATAGAAAGTTACAGACTTTGCGAAGAACCAACAAGTCAACAACAAATAATTGATTCTACAGATGTGATAAAATTTTGTAAGCTGGCTGGAATGTACAAGAAATTATTCAAATTTCACTCCAACGGGCAAAAAATCTTCAAGGTCAAAAATATCTATCTTGAGAACGTTAAAGTAAAAAGAGGAAAGGAATTTGAATCATTTTTAAAGAAGAAAAGAGTGAAAAAATAAGAGAAAAGGCTATGAGTAGAAAGTTCCCTCTTTTGAGCAAGTAAAGAGCCTAAAGATCACATCTTTATTCTTCAACTGATCCTTCTTAAGCTTAAACTTTCTTTGATCATCCATATCTTTGTGAAAGCTCTCACCTTTCCGATCTTAAGCTTCTTTATCAACCACTAGAGGTTTTAAATTGGTGATTCACTAGAATCCACTGTTGTATTGGTTATACCTCTAAGCAAAAGGTAAATAGATTTTGTCTGATCATTTAAAAAGCTTCATCTTGTATAAAAGTTGTGCTTGAACTTGAAAAATGTAGTGTCTTGGTGAAGGTTACGCTTAATCCTACAAAAGGCATGTTATTAAGGTTACACTTGATCTTGCAAAAGGCACGTTGTAATGATTACACCTGACTCTGTTGAAAAGATAAGTTTAGGGATGTCAACGGGTCGGGTACCCTATAATTTTGAGATGCTCGAACCCTAACCCTATTAAAAATTAACTACCCTAACCCTATTAACTACCCGAATAATTTAAAAATTACTACCCTAACCCTAACCCTAATACATTCCTACTACCCTATAATTACCCTAACCCGTTTAAATACCCGATTAAATAAAAAAAATATTAAAATCTTCTTCATGGTTACCCAATTACTCAATTAACTTTTCTAATCTCATAACTTCTCTTTAGATTTATATGTTATAAGTTTATATAAACAAATGTATATCTACTGTAATTAATAATTTTATGATTTATAATTTTTGTAATGTTAATACAAAATAAAAAGTTTAAATATATTTATATTTAAAGTAATATATTATTATTATATA